>NC_079167.1:86646871-86991871 GCF_947568905.1 Ostrea edulis
TTATAAAGGTGAAGATAACGAAAAGTGATCAATCTCATAACTCATATAAAGGTGAAGATAACGAACAGTGATCAATCTCACAATTCCTATGAAGGTGAAGATAACAAATAGTGATCAATCTCATAACTCCTATAAAGGTGAAGATAACGAACAGTGATCAATCTCATAACTCCTATAAAGGTGAAGATAACAAACAGTGATCAATCTCATAACTCCTAGAAGGGCGAATATAACGAAATTGATCAATCTCACAGCTTCTCTAAAGGTGAAGATAACGAACAGTGACCAATCTCATAACTCCTATAAAGGTGAAGATAACGAACAGTGATCAATCTCATAACTCTTAAAAAGGTGAAGATACCGAACAGTGATCATTCTCATAACTCCTATAAAGGTGAAGATAACGAACAGTGATCAATCTTATAACTCATATAAAGGTGAAGATAACGAACAGTGATCAATCTCATAACTCCTGTAAAGGTGAAGATAACGAACAGTGATCAATCTCATAACTCCTGTAAAGGTGAAAATACCGAACAGAGATCAATCTCATAACTCCTATAAAGGTAAAGATAACGACCAGTGATCAATTTCATAATTCCTATAAAGGCGAAGATAACGAACAGTGATCAATTTCATAACTCATATAAAGGCGAAGATAACGAACAGTGATCAATCTCATAACTCCTATAAAGGTGAAGATAACGAACAGTGATCAATCTCATAACTCCTATAAAGGTGAAGATAACGAACAGTGATCAATCTCATAACTCTTATAAAGGTGAAGATAACGAACAGTGATCAATCTCATAACTCCTATAAAGGTGAAGATAACGAACAGTGATCAATCTTGTAAGGAATACAAAGTTAAGAGGTGGGCAAATATACTGTATGGATAACGGGGAGGGGGTTAGATATTTAATAGATACTTGTAAAAAAAAAACAAAAAAAAAAACTGGTATATGTTTTTGCTATATGATATGAGAACAATTAATGTTTTTAAGGATCACCATCCTCTAAGAACTCGATTTTAGATTTACCCAGACCCCCCCCCCCCCTCTCCAACAAGTTTTGAACGTTTATTTTATGATAGGACTTTGTTTCTCGATATTCAGGACAGAAACATTTCTGATTTCAAAAGTTGGCTTCGTAATTCATAAGCGAAACATTAAAACTCCAAATAAATTTATAATTTCGAAAATTCAAACTACATGTAACATCAATATTACTGTCGCCTCACTGCACTTGCAGGATTCGTATGATAAATTGTGAAGTAATCTGAAAAAGATTTTGTCCCTGATAAAATATCATGCCCAAGGATTTTGAGAAAATGTTTAGGTGTTTTTGATGGGTTTTTTTTCTTTTTTTTTTTTTGCATACATTCTATAAGATGTATTCAAACCAAAACAAGAACTTGGGATATAAAATGTGTTCATACCAAAACAAGAACTTGGGGTATAAAATGTGTTCATACCAAAACAAGAACTTGGGGTATAAAATGTGTTCATACCAAAACAAGAACTTGGGATATAAAATGTGTTCATACCAAAACAAGAACTTGGGGTATAAAATGTGTTCATACCAAAACTAGAACTTGGGGTATAAAATGTGTTCATACCAAAACAAGAACTTGGGATATAAAATGTGTTCATACCAAAACAAGAACTTGGGGTATAAAATGTGTTCATACCAAAACAAGAACTTGGGGTATAAAATGTGTTCATACCAAAACAAGAACCTGGGATATAAAATGTGTTCATACCAAAACAAGAACTTGGGGTATAAAATGTGTTCATACCAAAACAAGAACTTGGGATATAAAATGTGTTCATACCAAAACAAGAACTTGGGGTATAAAATGTGTTCATACCAAAACAAGAACTTGGGATATAAAATGTGATCATACCAAAACAAGAACTTGGGGTATAAAATGTGTTCATACCAAAACAAGAACTTGGAAATTGTAGAACCTGCTTCTGATTCTTTTCATTTTATCAATAAAATTTCTTCAAACCAAGAAATAATTAATGTCACAATATTTAATTGTAATCAATACAGCTGTTTTATTTCATACTAAAACACTGAATAATAAAAACAACAATACACACTCTGAGCATATTTATCTATTTATAGTAAGAAGATTGTATCCACAACCAGTCTGATTTGAGATGTAACTAGTATAGTGTACTCTAAGATAAAGGTATTAAAATTAGCACCGTGTAAAAGCACTTCCTAATAGATTTAGTTACCATACCATAATAGTCATTTATCTAAATCAGTAAATATTTATTTCATTGGAATTCTAGAATAAAATACTGGAGCGAAATTCAAAGTATCAAATCCAAGAAAATACATTTCCTTTTGAATGTGACAGTTGCCGGTAACAAGTACACTGTTAAAAAAGACCGACCTTTCAGTGTTTTTTGAAAGAATATAGATGGGTATATTAATTTCTACCACAGCCACAACAGGTCAGAGAAGAGGTGACCTTGTCGTGCCAGTGGTAGGTGGCCTATAACTCAAGTAAACTAAAACACAAAAACGACACGTGAATCAATGAAGGACACACACTACAACCATCCAGAGAAAGTAGTGTGACAATCCAGCGGCAAAAAACTGAAAGCACGACCATCTCTGTATAATAAAACTCTGGATTCCTACAAATGTCAATAGACCCTGTCATCTATCGCCATGAATTGGCAAATTTTTATTTCCTCTGTACTTTTTCAAACTTATTCATATTTATTTACAGGGGGAAAAAATGGTAACCTTGGATTGAATGTTAATACACGTAGAGAGCCGGGACAGCATGCTTAAACTCGAGTAACATTTAGGCAGATTAAACGACATGCTCATTAGCCCGCTATGGTGCACTTTAAGGAAAACCCCTGTACATAATTATATAAGAAATAGTTAATGAACAACATGTGATAGAAAATATCTATATCAATAGGTTATTTTTAATGACTTGTGGGGTAACATTTCCATTAATTATTCACAGAACATGTTGTGGTTGATAGAATACAAATGTTGAAAAGGTTTTAGTCGTGATTGATTAAACTAGGAAGTAGAATTGGACGAAGAGAGAGAGAGAGAGAGATTTCAAAGCGTTACTGAGACAGGATCCCTGCGGCTGCTCAACAGATGCTGTTAGTGTGTGTAGGTGGTGTGGTTTCAATGACGGAAACAGCGAAAACGTTGGCAGTCCAACGGATTGATGAAAATGTT
This sequence comes from Ostrea edulis, assembly GCF_947568905.1. Lineage (NCBI taxonomy): Eukaryota > Metazoa > Mollusca > Bivalvia > Ostreida > Ostreidae > Ostrea > Ostrea edulis. The sequence continues at coordinate 86,650,100 of NC_079167.1, forward strand.
TAAATAAGCAAATAATTTTCTAATTAGAGTTCTGATATTTCACACTTAAACAACCAGTCCGTTTTGTCATTAACATTTATTATGTATATTAAGGCATTAATTATTACAATAAACTTAAGAAAATACCAATTGGAACTCGAAGGCAAAATAAAAACACAAATTTCAATGATGTGCATTACATATTATGCTAATTTACCAGAGGTTTTTTCATTAGTTTGTCCTTTTTAGAAATCATTGGTAAGGCATATTAATATCATTTTTGATAACTCACGGCATTCATTGTTAACTTGTTTCGTAAAATCACGAGCCATTAATTAATTTATATCACCACAATCGTGTGAAAGCTATAACACATAAATGTACGTTTTTATATGACATTCTTTTCTATGAATTTATACAACAAGAGGACTTCGAATATGATTTCTTAAAGAATCAAAACAGTGGACAGTGAACATTGAAATTCATCAAATTGAGGGTGCACTCCCAAATAAAATGAAATTTTAGTGGTCATGTACATATACTTTGTTTGGATTGATGATTTGCTAACATTTGTTTTATAGGAGTATTGAGTAGAAATAGAATAATTCTTCTTTATCAAATTGATCGAATTTGGGATATTTTCAAAATTACATTTTTTGAAAAAAATAACGCCTGCAATTGATTAGCTTTATACAAGATATGATATTCTATAGGTGATATTTAAGTACGGAGAAAGAGGGACACTGATACAAATTTAAGAATTGAGTAAAAACTGAAAATGTTAAATGAATTAGTACAGATTGTTGTATTTCAATGGATGTGCTTTAATGGATATCCTTACAAAAGCAGTATCCCGACTCCCATTGTGTAAAGGCTATGTCACTCAGCCAATACGTACAATTTATGCATATTACAGGGATGAAATTTGGTCATACATGGATATACGTGGAAAAATTGAGAAAAGTTGGGGTCTCTACGTGAAATTTTGACAGATGTATCGCGAATAAACCACGTTAAAACCGTGGAAGAAGTATGAATAAACCACGCAAAGAACACGTAAATCTACGTAAAAGCCAAATCTGGCTCAAAATCGGCATACCATACGCAAATCGTGCGTGAACCGTGCACGATTATTGCGCTGTTTATCTGCAATTCATTAGTGATTCGTGCGTCAATTACGTAATTTTAACGATATAAAAGTGATACATTTGTGGTACATACGTCCGTTAAACAAACGTGGACATACGTGGAACGGTTGTGGAAAGTCAACAATTTGCGTATGCATCTCGCAAAAATAATGCATAACTGCGTAACAGTTATGTAAGAATTGCGTAAAAACTACGTAAAATACGCATAAATTGCGTAAATCTCAATCGACCAAACACTTTGAACAGTTCAAAACCGAAATCACGTAAAGATCCGTCTGCCGAAACCCTCGTCTGACATCTGCGCACATCGACGAATGAAAAACGCATGAAATACTTATGAATTACGTACATGTATATCGCGCATGTATGAAAGGAGATCAATCTCGTAACTCCTATAAGCCAATACAAAACAGAGAGTTGGGCAAACACGGACCCCTGGATATACCAGAGGTGGGATCAGGTCTCTAGGAGGAGTAATCATCCCCCGTCGACCGGTCACACCCGCCGTGAGCCCTATATCTCTCATATTTCTCAAGTTAAGGAGAAGGAGACAATACGTAATAGGATGATTAATAACTTAGTTTACGATGATAATGTAGAGTATACTGTATAAACAAAGACGTTTTGTCTGGAAAACATGTGTAAGCTTTACAGTTCTACTTAAACGTAGTATGGATATATATGAAAAGGTGAAGATAACGAACAGTGATCAATCAATGTTTAGTGGATCCTTAACAACTGCAATGAAAACGTTAATCAAGAGGGATACATTGGTCTTTGATATAGATTACTAGATTGGAAAAATCATTTCGTCTCATATTTCATCAGTCTTAATATTTAGTACATGTACAACTAAACATCGTCTTCTGCGTCAACTTTGGCAATATTTAAGTGAACAAACACACATATCTATCAGATGAAAGGTGAAGATAACGAACAGTGATCAATCTCATAACTCTGATAAAGGCGAAGATAACGAACAGTGATCAATCTCATAACTCCTATAAAGGTGAATATAGCGAAAAGTGATCAATCTCATAACTCTGATAAAGGCGAAGATAACAAACAGTGATCAATCTCATAACTCCTATAAAGGTGAAGATAACGAACAGTGATCAATCTCATAACTCCTATAAAGGTGAAGATAACGAACAGTGATCAATCTCATAACTCCTATAAAGGTGAAGATAACGAACAGTGATCAATCTCATAACTCCTATAAAGGTGAAGATAGCGAAAAGTGATCAATCTCATAACTCCTATAAAGGTGAAGATAACGAACAGTGATCAATCTCATAACTCCTATAAAGGTGAAGATAACGAACAGTGATCAATCTCATAACTCCTATAAAGGTGAAGATAACGAACAGTGATCAATCTCATAACTCCTATAAAGGTGAAGATAACGAACAGTGATCAATCTCATAACTCCTATAAGCAATACAAAATAGAGATCACGAATGACCAAAACTTCATACGTAGGATATGTGCAAATTGTACGTAGTGGCTGTGTGACATAGCCTTAAGATTTCCTTCACAAGTATGACCTTGAATATGAATGGTATTTGTATTAATCAAAAACAATTCTTCCCATATCAACACTGATTAAAGTATTTAATTCCAAAAAAAAAAAAAGAACAAAAAGGAAAGGAAATTTTCAGTGTGTTTATTAAAATTAGTAATGGAACAAAGCAAACAGGTATGAATCGATCAAATTTTCATAAAATTATTCTTGCACAAGTAGTACAACTGTTTGAATGGATAAAAACCTGAAAACACTGTAATAGTTTGGCCACATCATAACGTACCGCTATAGATCTATAAAGTCTGATGGAAAAGATGAACAATTGTTATTAGAATATGAGCAGTTGTAAGGAAATGTCCTAAAAGAATGAAATAATTTTACCACAGAAGTGTAGAAAAATGCAAAAGCTTTTAAGTTAACCTGATATTTACATTAGTCCCACCGAAAAGATAATTCCCAAAACACAAAACAAACAACAACGATTGTTTCTGTTTTTAAGCAAAATATGAGATAACTTCTCTGAATAATGATATCATATAAATGCCTTGTAATAGTTGTTTGTCAATTTCATTAATTGCAATTGTCTTTTGCTCGTTTTGTTATTTTTTAAAGATTGAAAATCTTGCTAAATTGTTAATTAGTGCGTAGATTAGATCACAGAAGAAATATCTTCCTTGGGTAGAACAGCATTTTAACCAATGGAAATTAAGAAAATTTCACATCATGCATTTTCTACCAATCACAATAGAGAGGAAGTGCACAGTCCGAAGACTGTAAATCACTTCACCTCTGTATACCGTCTTCCGGTAGCTCAGTGATAGAGCGTTTACGTCGTATCCGTTATGTCGTGAGTTCGAGTCCCGCTCGTGCCATGGTTGCATCAAACGTAAACATAGGTAGTGATTGCTCCTTCGCCAAACGCTCGGCATTTAGAAGTGAGAATCACGGGTCTATAGTATATGACCTTAAGGAGGTACTCTACATCGTCATAATGGCTGACTTCCTTCTAAAACATGGTGGAAAATATAAATATCAGCAATATTTGTCTATTCATTTAAAAGCGTTTCGCCTAGCTGAGAAGCTCAGTAGGTTTACACGTCGACTGCCGAACTGTAGATCGCGTGTTCGAGTCCAGCAAGGGTTTTAAATTTTTCTCAGATTGCTTTCAACTAAAACTGTATTTGCTGACTAAATAAAGTAAATTTGAAAATTTTCAATTTAAAAATATTGTTGTACATATTCTCCACTTTTCATCCATATCAAATGTCCCTGGTGTAGCATACTTCCTTAAAACGGAGGCGGCAGGCATAAACACGATAAAGAAGCCTTAAATGCTACGGCCTTGAGCGCTAATAATATGTCTAAATTTGTGGTACTTCATTTACAGCTGGTGACATTTCAAAATGAGTGAAAAATTCTCGACGGGACGTGAAACAGACAATCCATCAATCCAAGGAAGACGGTAATAAGGACCTATCAGACTAGATATAATGTGTTAGATCACGTGTAAATCAACACCGAGTGTACTGGAAAAATAGCACGTGGTATGCTAATGAGACAGACGCGTGGTATGCTAATAAGACAGTCACGTGGTCAGCACTCGGCTTGTTACGAAAAGGAAGAGCTATCTATATTTTAAAACTATTTCCATTTATATCTCTACAACCATAGTTTTTAGTATCCATATTTGATATAGTTTTTGTTTCATTTTATTCGTAGAATATCGCAATATTGGTATCTTAACTAGCTTTTAGCATAAGAATTGGAGCATGATGATGTACCTTTAATGACTGATGTTTTCAAAAGAATATTTCAACAATTTTGTTTTCGATGACTAGCTAGATAGGTAAATACAGTGGCGGATCCAGGAGGGGATCGGAGGTTGGAACCCCCTCCCCTTTGTCGGTAAATTTTCCTAATACAAGCTTAAATTACCGCATTTTCAGGGTGGAACCCTTCCCCCTTTAAACATCAAAATTAATGGTAGAACACCCCCCTCTTTAAAAAATTCCTGGATCCACCCCTGCAATATCATATTATTTCTCTGTACTCTACCGTGGATTAGATACTGCACGCGATGAATTGTTTTAACTCAACATTTTCTTGAATTCTATGACGTACAAAGGACTAACGAAAAATTACAAAGACTTTGAATTATAATGATAGTCATACATATAAGGTTAAATGTTATTTAGGTGCTATGGATATTTCACTTTTACATTTTAGTTCAAAATGTCAAGAACTTTTTTTTTATATATTTAAAAGAATATTTGAAGGTTCATGACTTGCTCATAAAAAGGAGAAAGAACAAACTTAAAATGGGGCATTTCAGAGAAATACAATAAGTAGATTTAAAATCTGAACAATAATGTGGTCGGTCCGAGAAGACAGCTGATGTGGTTTGAATTTCTTGCTTTGTTTTATTTAGACAAAGATCTTTCAGGAAATACAACTTAATTTCATATTTCCTTAATTCATTTTTCAACTTTCTTCCAAGTACCTGATCTCAGTTCACAAATTACAAATAAACTACACCATTTCGTATCGCTGAAGGTCAGGGATTGATGTCTTGAGATTTTGTACAACTTACACGAAGATATTTGAAAGAAATTGTGAACCCATCATATCCCAACGCGATATTCACGTGTCCTAACATAAACTTAATTTTTCAGATTTCGAACGTATTTCAAAAGCAACTTACACATTGATTTTTAAAGAAGAGTTTAGTAATTTAACAGTAGTAATAGCTAAGAAATATTCTTAATTGACTGTTAATTAGAATATCAGTAATTTATATCTCTGTACCTAGAAATAATCTTGACTGACTGGATCAGAGTATTGATAATTCCAATAACTGTACTCGAACCCGAAAAAACCCTGATAATTCTTTACAATTATTGATATTATATATAATTATGAATATGAAAAAAATCTAAATATATATATATATATATATAATATTATATATATATTTGGATATATATATATATATACTGTATTCTCTGTACCTCAATACAAATCTTTAAAAGTGAATTTAATCAATTTAAAATTCAAATTCCTGAAAGACCAGACAACCTGTTTATTAATATATACAAAACGGAGCAAGGAAAATCCGTGATAAAATATTCTAAACTTGTCTTTGCGGATCTTCAGTCGATTCCTGGGTCAACCATTACAAAACCCAACAATAAATATTAAATAACTTGTGAATGATATTTTTAAAGACATCGTGTTTTTGCCAAACCAGAAGAGACAGAAAGGTCAACATATCGCAAACTCCTATTGTCATTTATAGCTAAACATGACCAATTTCAACGATGTTTATAATTATCATATTATTTATGAGTAAATATTACGTCTTTTGCAACACAAATAAAAGTAAATTTTAAGGAAGAACAAAAGAGAAATAAATAAAAAAAAAAAAGGAAATACATAACAATTTTCTTTGAATGTACCGGACTAAGTCTTTTAGTAGATTTTAGAGTTGACGAGACAATTAACTATCACGTACCGTATGTATTGACAAAATCAGATCACACCCTCATCTACCCCCCCCCCAATTTTGCTGACAACACTGACGTGAGTTTCCTGATATGCCCAGTATAGACTCCTTGACTTCAAAACGTGTTTAGTGAATTCCAACCTAATCATATATAATACTCTTAAGTTAACCTTATCAAAGAATAGACAGAAAATAAAAAGCGTGCAGTGAATTCTAACCTAATCATATATATTTACTGTATGTTAAGCTTGTCAAGGTACATGTATAGAGAGAAAATAAAAAGTGAAACTTAGTGAATTCCAACCTAACCCTATATATTTACTGTTAGCTAACCTTGTCAGAGAATACACAAAAAACGAAAGTGAAAGCACTAATTACATTTGTATTTCATTACAAATATTTACATTTTAAATTAAAAGCAACGGAATAGCCAATTCATTAGGGAATGAAAAGAATTATTAGACAAACCAAGATTTTCCTATCAAAAGGTGTTGTGCTGTTACCCCTGTAGTTTTACCATATACTGAAATACAGGACAGAGAATTATCATCGTAGTAGACAACAAAAATAAAAATGTACACACTTTCACAGCTTTTCTCATTTGGATAGTTGAGATGATATATATCTGATCATGTTCTTGTTTTATTTTTAAATAAATACAGTTTAAGTAAAAAACACTACAGAGACAGGGACTCCCTGCTTCCGAATTGATTTCAGAAAATGGATCTTAAAAAGTACTAACATTGAAACCTGATTGATGATTGGGTTACTGGTAGATAATTGTTAATTTTACAGCGTTCAAGCTAATCAGTAGTGGTATGTATTGAAACGATTAGAACGAATAACAGAACACCTTTTTTCTTTTTTTGAAAAACATATTTCAATAAATCTTTCGATTCGTTCCTTCATGGAAACAATCGCACTGTCTTCACACTTCTGACAATCCTGGTTGGTAGAGTTTTCGTCATTTGTGTAAAAATATCAACTGCTAGTTAACAATGACATATAGCGGTGTCGTAAATAACGAGTAACGAGACAAATTCCTTTCTAAAGTACACACACATCTACCTGATCACAAAACGGCTCTCCTCTAGCCTCATTTTCACAGTTGCCCTAATTTGTTTCTTGAATTTTTTTCTTTAAAATTCATTTAAGGTCTTTAAGTGTAAAATATTTTTGGTTCTCTTGACATAAACAAGATAGATTTGTCTTTTTAAAGTTTAGATTGTAAGAGTTTGATAGTTAATATTACGTGTTACCTGAATAACAAAATAACTGGAATTAATTTGGTTGCATGTTTTGATATCATACACACGCAAATCTGCACTTGATTTAATACACTATACTTCAGAAATCTGTTCAACCATTCCTCATGTCTCCCGCCCAAAATTTATCATTTTTTAAAATATCGTTTTCTTCATTATTTCCTTTTAAAAAATCTATGATTTACGTCATCCCATTTTTATTCGTTATGCGTGAGCTCTGGCGTTTCGCAATTTTCTGGTATTTTTTTTCTCTCTCACACCAATCGATTCCTCTAATATTTATCTTACATTTATTTTTAAAAAGAAAACAGCCCCTCATCAGATATACATTGAAAATCGCATTGGCTTGTATTTTTAATCTCAAACGAGAGACCAGTTGATTTCATATCATACATATGAGAAAAATGCGATATGAATATTTATGTGTTTTTATATATGTAAACTTACAGGTGTTTATTTTAGGACGTGGACTGATGATACCTGTTATGCTTGCTGTGTTAACCACCTCAAAGCTTCGTAGGTTAAGTGAGAAAAACTAGGAACGCGACAACTGACATGTGATATATATCAGAGCTCTGTGAAGATAATTAGAGAAAACATGCAGAAAGATGCCGAGGAATGAAAAAAATGACAAAACCAAAAGTCAGAAAAGTAACGGCAGAAAACTCGGAGTATTCCTCTAATGTCAAGGGTTCTAAAAATAGAAAATGAAGACATATATGTAAGTGGAGGACAAAAGTAGGCCTTTTATTGACACATGTCCTTGAAGCATGGGTCATGGACGCCAGAATACTTTGAAGGACTGATTCTGCCATTTCGTTATTTTTTGTAGAATAGCATAATTTTTTATTTATTATTATTATTATTATTTGTGTTAATTTCCTTATCAACGAAAAGCAGTTTTTTCAGCTTCCGAAAATTACGAACGGAAACCTATATTGCTTTCACAGATTCATGAAATTAAAGTATTAGCAAAGCAGCTGAAAAAAAATAAAATAAATATTTAAAACATGCATTCGTTAAATCTAGATTTCATTTTGAAGGTGCTATTGTAATATTCCATTTCATAAAGCTTACTGTGCTTGTCGGTTAACAAGTTGGAATAGCCATGAAAGAACCATGGATGTTTTCTTCAACGCAATTGGCTGGATTGAGATTGTGACGTCAAGATCATTGCAATGTAAATATTGTATCATAAAGAATAGATAACTCTTTTAGGCCCATCAAATATGGCCTATTGGAACCACAGGGATTGTTTTGGCCTGTCACAGATGTATTAGCTATAAGACTTGAGAAAAAAATATGTGGAGAGATTGACACTCATTTTTCCATACACAGTCTCATGTTGAACTACTCTGTTCCTCATAACACATGTACACCATCTTGAAGTTCACACATAATATACAGACATCAATGTGCAATGGGAGTTTTCTTTAGTTTAGTATTTGCAGAAGAATGAAATTTTAAAATGTTTATAGATAGCCTCCAAATTTCCATTTTAAAATTTCAAAAAGTTTTTAAAATAGAATTTGACTCTTTACTCTTTTTTGTTTTTGTTTTTATGATGCTGAAAATTCCATACAATTTCGAAAACTTTCTGATTTTTTTAAACTTTGGAGGGTTTCCTGCATTATAATGGAATAAATCCCGTCTTTCTTCCCACTGGTAGAAATGAGAGAGAGAGAGAGAGAGAGAGAGAGAGAGAGAGAGAGAGAGAGAGAGAGATGGTAAAATATGAGTAACATTTCAGACATTCTGTTTTAATACTTTTTCGGCATGCAATTTTTATATTTTTAGTATGAATTTAGGACAGTTATTCGGAATGTATTGTGGATTAAAACAAAATAAAACCTCAACTGAAATGAAAATGGATGCAAACAGATGTGCCACACTCATAAATATACATACGATTCATACACATTATAGATATAGTGATATAGACATGATAAATTATGAGGGTTTTTAACAGAGTAGTTGACATTTATTAGTCGGAAGCTGATGGTAAAAACGAAAGTAGAAACAACCCAATGCATGTGGTACAGTGTAGTAAAGAAATATGAAGATTGTTGCCGGATATTAAAACAAAATTTCGTTATATCCGTAAGTTCACTGTATCCGTATTCATACTTATCGAGCTTTGTTTGTTACAAGCAGTATAATATCAAAATGTTAAAATTAATATCATCGCTCAGGCTTCCATATTACTACATTAGCAAATACAAGGCATACACTTTAGTTCTATACCGAGGCGTCTAGAATAGACTAATTAAAAAGTTACAATTAAAAATCTGGAATCATAAATATGTGAACGTAGCATCGCTAGTTGTCATACATTTACCATCTAAATTAAAAAACAAAATAAAAATGACCAACGACACGAACAATATAAAATTGTCAAATTTTCGGAACGACCTGCGTCTTCTTCAGGACGATAGAATATTTACATAGTAAAGAAGACTAAATAAAATAATTTCAATATGTAGATGTTCTGTTTGTTATCAGGTTTTGTAATTCAGTTTTAGTGCTAGTTTGCATTTTCATTTAATTTTATTTACTATATAAATATTCTATCGTCCTGAAGAAGGGACAATTGACAATTCCATATTGTTCGTGTCGCTGGTCATTTTTAGTACTGTGCATATCCTTATCTGTTTGACCTCGTATCTACATTCAGAAGATTTCATCCGTAGATTTAAAAAAAAAAATTAACAAATAACGTTTTTAATTTTCACAAATATTTTTTTCTAAAACATTAGAACGCTATCTGAGTCTTTTAAGTACAATGTATTATTGGCTATTCATATCATGTACCTAATCACAGCAAAATTTGAATTATGGAATCTCTTCGTTATTCCGTGAAAATTATTTTAAAAAATCATATAAAATAATTGAGAGCCTGTATTACTTTTTCGATGGTGAGATCATGAACTTACTGACTATAGATGAATGGGTTTTTGATCTTTACAGTAAACAACACTCTGAGCCCAATCGATGAATATGAGAGTGAGAATATGATTCAATGAGTAAGATTTATATCAACAGACTCACACTTTTGAATTATTTCTAGAAATATGAGATATCTGTTGTATAGTTCAAGTCAAGATTTACAATTTTTGGGATGACAAGTGAAACCTTATTTAGATTAAAGGTCTCGTAACGAACATCAGAAATCTAAATCAAAGATAGGAAACAAACATTAGAGAACATCATACCATTAGATATAAAACTACCCTTGAGGTTTTCACAGTTCATTACAACATTAGTAACTCTTTTGCTGAGTGAAGCATGCGATAGGAAAGTGTCTGTGTTTGTTGAGATTAAAAGGATTAAATGAACTTTGGAAGTTTGTGGTCCAGCACGTTCTAAGAATCGTGTCCTTGGTATAATTTGGAACGTCCTTCATATAAATCAAGAGCAATAGCTAAAAATAAATTCATCATAAAAGGAAATGGTGGACGATGATAAATTGTGTTTCTAACTTGACTTACTGTTTGTTAATGCATGTTTTATGATTTGAATCTTAATTATTTTACAAGATCATTTTTACTACCATTAAAACAAATGAATGTAGTTAGTTCATGAATCGTTCCTTAATTGAGACGAAATTTGTTGCTTGACCTCTGTATAAAACACAACACACATCAAGGCATACTAATAGCTACATAAACCCCCTATGAAATCTAAGTTTATCTACGTCACAATGATACAAAACTACACGAGTGCATCATTTCCGTCCTTGTACAAGGCCATTCATAATGTTGTTATAAATCGACTGCTTTGGAATATCCATTTATCTTCTTTCCTTTTTTTTAAATATATGAAATATCAATTAATTTGTTTTATTTAGATACCATATCCTATAATCGCATCGGAGAGTATTTAGCATTTCGCAACACTGAATATGCACAAATAAAAAATTAGATTTAATCCATAGTACAGTTTGATGGATGAATTAAAATAAACATTATGTAGTGAAGTAGATTATTTTATTAAATTATTCATCTTAGGAACATGCATAATAGTGAAATAATTCTACAGCATAGAGACAGAACAACAAAATATATCAACTAACGCACTGTGACTGAGTGTTGTGTTTCAAACACAACACAAATACACAATATAATATCATTACGTGGTAATGAGATCCCAGTCTAAATAAGCAAAGAGAAAATAAGTTAATGAGTGAAGTACATACTTCAGTTTAAAAGTCATGTCCTGAGCTCAAATTAAAATGGATTTCCTAGAAATTGAGAGGTCGCTGAACCCATGGGGCAAGTCACTGGTATAAAGAACATTACTGGTGTACTATCAAACGACTGCTAGGGTGGGTTCCAGGGGTTTCTCCAGCTGACAATATCTGCCGCTGTACCCCCACAAACAAATACACATCTCCTCTCTCGTCCGCCGATTACTGTAGCATGTCCCGCCGTTTTTGCAGTCCATTTTACACGGGATATCACAAAATTCACCCGTCCACTGGGGCGGACATTCACACCTCACTGACATGCCTCCTAACAGACCCGGGCCGAATGCACAACTCCCTCCGTTATTGCAATGAAAGTTTCCAAAGCACCTGTCCGTTTTACCGTGTGCGGCATCTTTTACAGTATCTATCTCGTTACATAGCTGCCCCTTGTACCCATCGTGACATACACAGTTGAACACATTATTTTTAACCGTGCAGTCTCCGTGGACACATCCAAAAGTTCGGCAGGGAAGGAACGTTTGGTCCGTAGCTCTTCTGTGCTTCCTGGAAACACGTTCTAGCAAAGAGCGCGTAAACGGAGACATGGACATCACGGGGGAGACCAAAACACTCAGGAGAGCCAGCACGTCCATACACAGGCGCATGTTGTCAAACAATGGTGTTTACGTAGATTCTATCGCGATTTTATGACACGCTGAATTTACGTCAGACTGCAATCCTATTTCCGTGGTCAGAGAGTTAGAACTAGCAAAGAAGATGAGAACTGATAGTTGCGGGCCCTTCTCTAGCGTGCAAGTTTGTCATCGTAGTAAAACCAGGAAAAGAACGGCCGGGATGGGACTTAAATATAGTAGGAGGCCAGCTCGCGGCCCATCGCCCCAGGCGACAGCTTGATGCATAACATTCTTAATTTCCATATGTTCAAGTTATTTTTCCACATTGTGTAGATGTTTTACATAACACAGGTATTAAGCAAGGCAAGTATGATCGAGAGAGAAAATTGATTTGACATATAACATAATTGTCAAAATCTTCACGCCAATGGTTAAATGACAGATTAAGAAGTCAGATTTTCCAGTTTTTATATTAATTAAATCTACCAATAGTAGTCAGTGTTATCAGAGGGACGTGCTTATCAGATGCAGTGCTGTCAGAAAATCGCTGTTTATTTGATTTCAAATTAACAATAAACAAATTATGTAACCATACCTAACGGTTCCTCAGACAATAACAGAAAGTGGACGAAGTGATGACGGGTTCCAAACCCTCCAATGGAAGACTTTCTGGGAAATATCATCTCGACCAAAACAATGGATCCTCAGATGTAGGATATTGGTTTTTTTTGGTGGAGGTGATGAATTATTTTAAAGATAATTTCATCTTTGTCACTTCAATCAGAAACCTGTCCAGTACCACTGGGATACATTACCTGGTGCCTAGTGCGGTCAGCAACTGACCATTATATTTGGTCTGTGATTTGATTTATTATCATTAGGGTCCAGGTTTCTGAAAACTCTCAAATAGGAGAAGGGAAATTGTAATTATGTTGCATTGTACAATGATTGATATTTATTTAAAAGAGTATATACGTTTTATAAGGATAATAAAATTACGTTTTCAACATTAATGGTACCATCGAGAAATTCATTAGTTGAATATAATTGCTACAAATATTTTAGCATTCACATTCTTTATTCATTATCAAGTGCACAATAACATATTTAAATAAATCTTATTAAAATAAAATTCAATCTAATTATTTCTTATGTCACAAGGGATATGTATATCTATACCTAATATGATAGAAAAAAAAATATGTGGAATAAATTGTATTTTGTAAGACAAATTTCATATTTAAAAAATTATTATTACTTCATTATTTCAAATGACAGGTAGGTAGATAAGGTGTTTTGAAGTCTGAATTATATTGACCATAGACAGCTGATTTGAAACACGACAAGTAGATTTAATTACATAGACAAATTTACAAGGGGTGGTCAAACAATCCAAATTTTAATTTATTTTTACTGCAGGTTTAATTTCACATTTTAGTCTTACAGTGAAAAATGCGAAAATTAAACTGCAAAACAACAACAAACAACCAACAACTTATATCTTTATGACACCAGTCTCCGATCTTTTTGAATATCTCTGTGTGTTTTCTTTTTAATAAATTGCTATATCATCGAAAGGATGCATATAAAACATTGACAAAAATAAATTTAAGAAACATAAAGCATTGAAAAAAGGAAAGCCATTAAATTCAATAACGATGTAACATGTTTGATCTCTACCAATACAAAATATTTTGGCCCTACTTTCCTCATTATGACTGAATACCGGCAACACACAACCTTTTCTATATACTTTGTTTAATATTTTTGACCATCCACATATAGGCATTAACGTTGTTCCTGATGCACGTATTTCTATCAGTTTGGACAGAAAATTTTCAGCTTGTCAATACAATGGTGACAATAGATGTTCGTACAAAAATGGAAACTTGATAACGATGAAAATCATAACCTTTACAGAGGTGTGTCACAGTAGTGTTTTATTTCAAGCTTATAATTCCTCATATTTTTTTTCTAAGAAAAAGTCCTGCCTGGGCCCAAAAAAGTAAGATTTATATAATCTCTAATGTCGTTAGATTGAGATATTAATATATACTATACAGCAGGGTACACTATAAACCGTGTTCCATTCATACAATATCTAGTTCCGTGTCTCGGAAGTGTGGCACGATAAAAATCCCTCCCTGCTCAAAAGCCGTAAGTGCCGAGCATAGGTCTAAATTTTGCAGCCCTTAACCGGCAATGGCGACGTCTCCGTATCAGTGAAAAATTCTCGAGTGGGACGTTAAACAATATTCAATCAATCAATCAATCATGTTTCGGATCCGTACCAAAAGACGGTTAATAAGTGACTCTCTCTCTCTCTCTCTCTCTCTCTCTCTCTCTCTCTCTCTCTCTCTCTCTTCACTATGTTATGGTTCATTAAAGGAATGAAACATTTGTGGTATCAAAATAAGATAAGGAAATAAGATTATTACCTATAAATTAAAAAAAACTAGGTAATTGTGTTAATATGCCACGAGGTATTTCTACATAATTGTCAGATTTGTTTAAACATCATTCTGAAATAATCTAAATCTTTAAATCTGGTATTAACTTATCAGACTGCATACACACCATGCTTTCTGAATTTTCCACAATCAAAGTATGAATTAAATAAGCTGCTTAGTTACTTATCCATCTGAAATGTCATTAAGAAATGACTGCGCACATTCTAAATGACACTTATTACATGTATATTTAATTGTGGTCGTACTTCCGACCAAAAAAGTGAACAAGTTAAATAAACCTTACAGAGAAAGGACAGGTTTTTTAAGTAATTCAGAAAATGATTTTTCATCAGCCTTCTTGTATTTGAGA
Organism: Ostrea edulis; assembly: GCF_947568905.1. Taxonomy (NCBI): domain Eukaryota; kingdom Metazoa; phylum Mollusca; class Bivalvia; order Ostreida; family Ostreidae; genus Ostrea; species Ostrea edulis. The sequence continues at coordinate 86,665,160 of NC_079167.1, forward strand.
AAATTGAGATTTCTATAAATACTATTATATATATATATATATATATATATATATATATATATATATATATATATATATAAAGCACTAAATAATCACAACTAGGTTTTATATCTATATATATATAAAATAAAAAATTAATTTGTTTTGAAAATACATATATTCTCATGTATTTTTGAAAATGGAATTTATTTCTTATATCTGTATATTCTTTAATTTCTGTCGGAATTCCTAGCCGTTAAAATAGACGCACTATATTCATCAAGATTCATACGCGCATTGTTTACAACTGCAGTGCGTTCATGAGGAAATAGCTATCACTATAATGTGTAAATATATCAAATCTTGAAGTGCTCATGTATCACGTCTATTATGATTGTTACTTGATGTTTGCGATAGTCCTTTCTATTACAGAGGCCCAACATTCTCCAGATATATGCTGATCAAATAACGGATTCAATTTTACACCATAAAACACGAACTACATGTGTTAAAAATCAGCTTTGTTTCATCACTCCGGCGCAGTGATACATTATGATTTTAGTAACATGTTATAAAACACCTGGTACGATTCTGATTGGCTCCTTTGAAGTTTTCAATCTTCGAACATTTTCCTGTAGATTTCATTTCGACAGATCGTCGAGAGTGCTTGTGTATACTGCATATAAAATGTATATTTCAACCGACATCAGCTGAAGGAAATACGTAAACAAACAAAAAAGGCCTGTAAAAGTATAATTAGAGAAACAGATATCATTACATGTGCTCCTTAGTAACCAGTTTTCGCAAAACCTAGTACCTTTTTTTTTAATGTTGACCCGGTTACGGAACCTATATCTACTAAAGCAGGAACCAAACAGGAATTTCATTTTCAGATCTACTTCAGACGTGGTTTTTGTCGAGCTCCTATCACGCACATTGCTATTGGTCTGTGGAGAGTGAGACAGCCATTTCCTGTAACTTTTCAGTTTCCTAAGCAGTTCTGTGTATAGACATTAGGGACAGTATAATGATTGTCGTTTTATTCTTTGTCTAAGCTCTTAGAGTTTTGTCATAATCTTGGCCAGCTTTGGATTGAATACAGATTGATGTCGTGCCTTATGTGTATGATTAAGCTAAGTATACATTCAGTACCGGTAGCCGAGTCTTATCTTTAGAGATAGGAAATATGTTTAAAATTTAAAAAATCTCGTTTTTTTTAACTAATCTATCACATCCAGATATGACAAATAATATTTTCAAAAACTGGCATTGGAGAAAAGTTTTGCGATGTCTCAAAACATTCAAATGTTACGACATCGATAACAGACAAAATCATTTTTCAAAGTGGGAGGGAGGTGGAGGGGGCAGTCGGAGAAGTTGACTCCAAGTATGTCTAAAATTCTTGACAAATAAAAATAATTTTGAAAAATATACAAAACCACAATAACTACCGGAAATACTAAATGATTTAACAAAACTCAAATATTTTACAATCGGAAATACTAAATGCTGTAATAAAACTCGAATCTGTTACAATCGGAAATATCAAATACTGTACGTTGTGCTTGGGTTGACATAAAGAAGAATATCTATATGGTGACTTGATCTCTTTATTGTAGTTCCTCAGTTTATCGTGTACAAATGTACTTGGAAGATTTAAATTCATATACATTGAATATGAAGAATACACCTCCCTAAAATAAATCATTTTGAATTTACTGGAAAATAGGAAAGAAAATTCACGTGATGTTCTTACTATTGGCAATGTATTGCTACAATGTACATGTACGGTTTGACTTTTAATTAACTGAGCTTATTCTACACTTAAGGTGCCATTAAAACACCATACAATTAAACTGCTGTGCATTACCATCTTAAATTACATAACTATGTGCATTCAGAATGTGTCTAAAATGTGTGCTGACATTGGTATTGACGCACTTCCCATGATTTTTTATTTTATTTTTTGTCGGAAACCAATTCTAAACTAATTAACAGTAGCTCTAAACTAATTAGCAGTAGTATTCAAACATTCAAACATCTTTCTGACAAAAATCTCACAAAATCCTGATCTCCAGTAAGGAGACTGTTATGTTCGAGTCTATGAATGTATCAATACATTATTTTATTGACGACGATAGTTCTCCCCTGAAAAAAATATATGGAGAACTGGAATTGTGGGAAGAATACAGGTATTTAATTTTTTTTTTTTTTGTGCTCTTTTACATATGATGTTCACATGATTCATCTATTAATTGTTGCTAGGCATGAAGTATTCCAAGAAATATATCGGTATTTTCACAGCTTGCATTAAGCGTTATTTGATTATTCAACATTGAAACCTTGAAACGTCTCTTTCAGAAAATTTTGATTATAGAACACTCATTACCGGCCGCCAGGAGGCGGGCAATTATATGTTATGGTTTTAGAAAGACGACCGTGATTTACTGAGAGCCTACATTATGAAATAGTAAACTTAATTATATATATTCAAAGCCATCATTATCATTTTATTAAATTGAATTACAGTTTTTACATATGCAATGTTTCTGATCACGATTTTCGTTTAATAAATAAGTCAACAATGATAATTTCGGTGGCTGTAATCTGTTAATTCGTACTATTTATTTTCGCATTAAAAGGGACAATTTAACTATTATGGTTTTATTTCTGGTAATCAGAGTTTATAGTATTTACTTTCTCTTTGTTGTACGGTTTATTTCATTCATTTTTTCTACATTTATACGTTACTTGAAAAATTGAACTAGCTATTTCTATACATAGTTAAATACATTCTACACGTACATATGATTATTTTGAACTAGCTATTTCTATACATAGTTAAATACATTCTACACGTACATATGATTATTTTGAACTAGCTATTTCTATACATAGTTAAATACATTCTACACGTACATATGATTATTTTGAACTAGCTATTTCTATACATAGTTAAATGCATTCTACACCTACATATGATTATTTTGAACGCTACTTAATACAATGAACTATAGTGAAGGACTAATGCAGGGAATAAAAACTTCTATACAATTACAATGTACATGAAGGTTTCTAAATGATTTGCTTAGTTATAAGAGGAGATGCTTACTCCTGGGCACCTGATCCCACCTCTGATATTTCCAGGCGTCTGTGTTTGCCCTACTCTTTATTTCGTAATGCTTATGGTATTTATGAGATTGATGACAGTTCCTTTTCTCCAATTTTTCACTTTACATAGAGAACATCGAGTAGACCATTCTGTTATGACTGTGATTGATTAATTGAATAATTGTATATTGTTTGACGTCCTTCTTGAGAATATTTCACTCATGCATATGGAGACGCCACCATTTCCGATGAAGGGCTGCAGCTAAGACTGAACATTGTAAAAGGTCTTTCAGAATATCAGGTTTCATCGGTGGACTGTGTTAGAAATTTAGCCAGTTTGAATCGTCTTATGAAAAAATGAATGATGAGCAATCCCCCTGTCACATCGTAACTTTTCTATACTTTACACCGCGATGCACCGGACTACCCTTCGTAACTTTTCTATACTTTACACCGCGATGTACAGTGAACTAGCCCTTCGTAACTTTTTTTTATATTTTACACCGCGGTGCAGCGAACTACCCATATTGTTTCTTTATTCTTGAGCTGTTGTCCTTTCAGACAACAGGTTTTATTTGCTAACACATTTCCACTTGTCAGTATATAATGTCAACTGCAGGAAAATATTGAAAGATAGCTAAATATAATATTACTAAATATATCATCCTGGATAGATAAAAGTTCAGAAAATTTTCATTATCATCAACCAAGGTCTGCAACTGAGAAAATTCATTATATTATGTATGCGTGTGTGCAATCTAAACCACATATCAATTACAAACAACCACAACATGTAATTTAATGAAATAAACACCGTGTAAAATTTAACATTCAACCTTCATGTCCATATATAGTGTTACATGAACAGCGCACAGATTGCCTGAACAATGGCGGATCCAGAGAGGTGGGCACAATGGCGGATCCAGGGGGGGGGGGGGGGTCGGAGGTTGGAACTCCTCCTTTCGTCAGAAAATTTCGGAATGGAACAGAAGTCGGTCTGAATTACCTGTGATCAGCAATATAGCCATTATAATATAAATCAAAAGATTGTTGTTAAACCTATCATTTTGTTATTGGAATTATTCGTATATCACATTACTACAGTTGTAGGTCGGCAAAAGTTATTCATTTATCTATTTGTTATTCTTTGAGCATTTAATCGTTGAACAAAATTCGTTTTCATCTCATGCCATTTCACGTTTCAATAGCATGACCCAGTTTGGATTTAACTAAAACAAAACTTTAGTTCTATATTTGTACCTCAAGAGGTCAACCTTAATATGCAGTTTAGTGTCAGATACCAACGAAATGGTTATCTACACAAAAAGTATTAACATTCATATAACTTATTAAAGCAAGGTTTATGTCTTCTAATGCAATTTTAAATGAATTCAGAACATTTTTACACGTGATAAGTGAATTATTATATATTTGTATCACTTCCATTTTAGCATCACAAATCAAATGTTGAAAATTAACCTGTCATCCAAAATAAGTTTGTAAGATGACAGGAGAATCCGTTTTTGGTGTGTGATCTTGTCACAGAATAAGTCATCCCTTTGGAATTTTTGTCATGTGCTTGGACATTTTTAAACAAGAGTTCAATCCACCTCATGACGTTTGGATTGTACTACAATATTCAATGGCGTCGAAAGTCTAGAAACGCCACCACCTCACTTTATTAGTCAGATTTGAAACATGCAATAATTCGATCATGCAAAAATCAGATTCCGATTTTTAGACAGCATACGTGATAATATCTGTAAAGATAAACAACCTATTTCTGGGAAAAAAAATTGAAGGGAAGAGGTCGTGTGTATGTGACTTCATTTCCCCCAAGAAGACACGTTTACAATTATTTCTCATCATAATTATGGGAGTTCATTTTTATTTTTTCAAATTGTACGATTTCCAATTCATTATTCCAACACATTTGCTGAATAACTCTCAGTTTTCAATGGTTGACAAATGGCGCGGTCTGCCTTGGATTGGTGGGAAAGTGCACGAGACCGACATTCCGAATTTATGGTGCATGTTTGTTTTCTATCAACAAACAAGAAAGTTGCAAAGAAAAGAGGGAAGGAGAACGTGTTCTGACGTCATTATTAATCACTCAATGTCATATTGATCCGGCGATGTGTTTTGTGGTTTATTTTATCCATATTTTCCTGAAGTCTGTTCCCGATACGTGACGCTATTAATGTTTGACAATGGTCACTACTACATGTACAATGTAGGTCTAGTTAGATCTTTCCGTCGAATGTTGGAGGTCATTTAAGATCGAGGTCACATATAGACGGACAGTTCACTGTGATAGATTGTGGACAGGCCTTTAATGTATATAGCATTAAATATACAGTGCATTTTGAAGTCGTTGAACTCTCAGACGAAAACAGAACAAAAATAGATAAAAGGTACTTCAGATCCCTGTATAGAATAATAAACATTCGCAGAAAGGTCACCAAAGATAACCCGTTCCTGAAATGGAGAGTGTCTTGCTACCTCTGGTTCTATTGTGTGCAATGCATCAGTTTCTGATTTAAGTCATATACAAGGCGTTTTCATATTACAGAAAGCCCCCCCCCCCCCCCCCCCCCCCCCCCCCCAGTATTTTACCTGGAAATGCAGGTGAACGTTATATCTGCGATAAAAATGACAACAGAACTCGAAACGATTAAAATTTAAATTCATTAGAACTATAGAAAATCCCCATTTAATGTTCTTGTCACAAACATATAAATATTGGGTTTTTTCTTCTCATTCTACTAAAATGTGTATTTTTAAAAATAGGATATTATGGTGAACAGTGCAATTCTAAGCTCAAAGTAAGGAATCTTCATTGCGAAAATCCCGATTAAATAAAATCTATTAGGACATCACACACACATAAAAATATCCCCTTTTAATCTAGGCAAATTTTCACCGATTCAACATTTTGAGAATATCAGCAAAAATTTTAAATCTTGTTATGTTGATCATTAGCAAATCTATTTATTTATTTTTGATAAGCCATAAAGCTCATTTTGCAAAATATTAATGAAATTTTGATGAGTATTGAACAAGAGTTTTCACTCAACAGAACTGAATGACTTCATGTTCGCGGCTTAAGCGTGCAAATATTTGATGGACCACACGTGATAAGTCGGTATTCCATTTCATCATTGAAGAATAATTCCTTAAGCACCGGACTGACCCCCATAAAATGCTGGATTATAACATGTTTCACAAATTTTGAGAAGTATGTCACTCACACCACGTCCACGTCGATTACAGGTGATGGGACATCAATTTTGACGTACCTTTTAGTCCCACGCCAAAAATTCGCTGTTTACGGCCCAGCGTGTTCGAAATAAGCCTGGTGTTTCTTACAGTCAGATTAAACACAGAGGATCAGTCTACACAGCTAAGTAAGATACGTGTGACAGATCAATTCAATGTTATTTTGTTTATTCGTTTCAAAGTTTCCCTATTTATGAAATGACATTACGTGTTTCATACCGATTGTTAGGCTGTTCTTGGCACACTAATTTGACTACGGATTACTCCATTTATCTGATCAAGATATAAGGCTCACGGCGGGTGTGACCGGTCGACAGGATATGCTTACTCCTCCTAGGCACCTGATCCTACCTCTGGTATATCCAGGGGTGCATGTTTTCCCAACTCTCTATTTTGTATTCCTTATAGGAGCTATGAGTCACTGATAGTTATTTTCACCTTTCATTGAACTGTCTGTTTTCAGTTTGATGTTTCATAAGGAAACGAAAATTGACCATTAAAAATCTAGCTGCCTTGAAAAAATAATTCGCCATTATACAGAAAATATGGTAGTTTGGGACATATATCTTTGTTTACAAAAATTAAGACGCTACGTTCAAAATGTTTGGATATTCATCATGGGACTTTATACTGCCTGAATTTTGATTTCCTCCATATCAATCTTGTTGTTTTAAAAATTGATTATAATTAAAGTGAAATGCAATTTCGCTTTCAAACAGAGCCCATTATTTTGTTCTTTGCAACTTTGCAGAAGATCCTATTCATGAGCAAACGAGACCTGACTGTAAGCTGATAATGTATGATTATTTCGAGTTCACTGGGATAAATCGAATGGATATATGAATGCAAGGTGAAGATAACGAACAGTGATCAATCTCATAACTCCTGCAAGCAATACAAAATAGATAGTTGGGCAAACACGGACCCCTGGACACACCAGAGGTGGGATCAGGTGCCTAGGAGGAGTAAGCATCCCCTGTTGACCGGTCACACCCGCCGTGAGCCCCATATCCTGATCAGGTAAACGGAGTTATCCGCAGTCAAAATCAGTGTGCCAAGAACGGCTTAATAATCGGTATGAAAAACGTCAGACAGCATTTGACCCAATGAAAATAAATATTGCTAATAGATAAGACGTGGTGGATATATCTGAATGTTGAGTTGAAGGCCACAAGAAGATCTTTTCTTCTTCTCATGTAAAAGCTCTTGAATAAATTCTGCCTCATAAGAATACAAAAACGGATATAGCTAATAATGGAGCGTAATTTGTGTCCATGGGAATTCCAACAGACTGGTGGAAGATCTGATCGCCAAAGATTACATAAACATTGTCAATGAAGAACTCTAGCATCTTTTTATTACCAACTACAAAGTACTGAGTACTTGTGCATAGAATCAGAGTGGTTTTGGATGACTCAGCACAAGATATGAATCTCTATGTGTTAATTGGAGAAACAGCTGTCTATGAGGTCAAAAAGCCTGGTCTTTAATTTAGCGTGAGGAATGGTTGTGTAAAGTGTTGAAAAGTCTCTTTGATACTGTTGATTTGGGGAAACGTTTGTCAAAGTCACGAAAACTTGTTTGAAATTTTTGAGAATCCATAGTTTTTCCTTTACGGCAATTGATATTTTCGTGAGGAGTAAAGAAAACTGAAAAATCCCTGCAATGTAGTTCCATGTAGTTAATTTCCTGAATAATTTTGGTTAATTGCCCGTCCCTTTTTTTAGCATAAGCATCACCTGATCGATATTTTCCAAATACTAGTAGCATGAGGTAACCAATGGAATCCTTCGTTACAGAAAAATGTGTGTAGTCCATGATCTTAATCAATGCTTTGTCATCGAAAGCAAAAACAAGAAAACCTATTGGCGCAAGCGTCAAATTCGGCTGCAATTACTTGTTAATTATTAAAACTATGAAAAATGAAAAATTGAAGATAACGAACAGTGATCAATTTCATATATATATGCCATAAAGAATACAAAATTGAGATAGTAGGCTAAACACGGACCCCTGGAAACATCACAGGTGGGATCAGGTGTCTAGGATAAGCAGTGCGCACGTTAACTATCAAAACTGTAGAGTAAACCATTTAGAAACCTTCATGTTTTCATATCGACGTTTATTTTCCCCTGCATTAGTCATTCACTTCATTCTAGCAGGCTAAGGGAGTTGTTCACATTTCAGAGAATATTCCATTACATTAGATACTACCCCATTGTATTAGTAACTTTCATCTCTAAAATATTAAAATACTCAGATGTAGAATGTATTTAAGCATGAAAAATAGCTACAGTAATAAATATCATTTTGAAAAAGTAATGTATGAACATAGAAAACATGAATAAAATAAAGTCTACAACAAAAAGAAAATAAATACTACAAATTTTAGTTACTTGAAATAAAACCACATATAATAAAGTTAAGTTGTCTCTTTCGAAAATAAATAGTTTGAGTTAACAAATTCCGTATACCGAAAATTATTATTGTTATTTATCAAAATTGTGATTAAATGTAAATACCGCACTTTAATTCAATGGAATAATCATATGATAATGATTACTTTGGATATATAGAATTAAGTTTATTATTTTATAATGTAGGCCCGCAGTAAATCAAGGTCGTCTATCTAAAACCATAACATATAATCGCCCGCCTCCTGGCGACTGATTGATTGATTGATTAATTGTATGTTGTTTAACGTCCCTCTCGAGAATTTTCATTCATATGAAGACGTCACCAAGACCGGTGAAGGTCTTCAAATTTAGGCCTATGCTCGGCGCTTACGGCCATTGAGCAGTGAGGGTTCGGTAGCGTACCACACCTACTGTGACACGGGATACCCATTTTCAAAGTTATCTCCGAGGACCTGTGACATTCACACCTGATGCCGAGCGTTTGGCGATGGAACTGTCACTACCTGTTTTAACGACTTAGGTTTGTCGCGGCCGGGATTCGAACCCCGACCTTTCGCATGTGGGGCGAACGTTCTACCGCTAGACCACCGCGGCGGTTTCATGGCGGCCGATGATGAAACTTCGATTTGATAATGTGATGAAATATTTTAAACTACAAATAGTTTATTATACTTATTATACAAAATAAAACCTCGATTTAATAATGTAATTAAGAATTCGGAACTACAAATAGTTTACTATACTCATGATACAATGCATATAGGCTACACATTTATACAATTACATGTACAATACAAATAAAGAAGTTTACTATACATTAACAATAATAACTTTCTTTCATATGTCGATTCGATATATCTCCGTGAACTCGAAATAAAAGACACCATAGAGTCGTCCACTTCTGCTTCATGCTTAGATATTTCATTTAAAGTAGATATTAATATTAACGGTAAACTAACAACTCAACTTTATGACAAGCGGGATGATTTCAGCTTCTCAATCGTCAACTTCCAATATTTATGTAGCAATATTCCATTATCACCTGCATATGGTGTTTATATCTCTCAACTGATTCGATACGCAAGAGCTTGTCCTGCGTATGGTCAGTTTTTAAATCGAGACAAGCTACTGATAAACAAGTTGATGGTACAGGGGTTTCAACAGTCTCGTTTAAAGTCAGCATTTTGCAATTTCTATGACCGTTATAACGATCTAGATTTTGACAACGGATAACTTCATTTACCTGAACAAGATATAGGACTCGTGGGGTGTGTGACTGGTGGACAGGGGATGTTTACTCCTCCTAGGTACCTGATCCCACCTCTGGTGTGTCCAGGGGTTCATGTTTGTCCAACTATCTATTTTGTATTGCTTATAGGAGTTATGAGATTGATCACTGTTCGTTATCTTCACCTTCATACAGATGACATTTTACAGAATATAATTGATTGTATATATATTGTTTATTGTTTAACGTCCTTCTCGAGAATCTTTCACCATCTCGGGCGTAGTCCTACAAAATTTAGGCCTATGCTCGGCGCTTGCGGCCTTTGGGCAGGGAGGAATATCTATTGTGTCACATCTGCTGTGAAACGGGGGCTTGGTTTTTGTGGTCTCATGTGAAGGACCGCACCATTTAGTCGCCTCTTACGACAAGCGATGGGGTACTGAGGACCCGGACCCCCACGGGACTTTTACAGAATAAAAAATATGTGCATGATCAATTGCAAATGTAGGTAAATGTGTTGTACGTAAATGTTGTTAAATGTGATTGTGAGTAAATGCAAAGTTTTGTCAACTCTACAAAGAGATTTTTAGTTGATAGATATTGTGCAATGGTAGTTAGTAAATCGATAACGGATTGTGTTCTAGACATGACATTGCACAATATTGACATTTCCAATATTTTGACCTTTGATATCTTTAACAATTGTATGATCGCCGTTTCCTTGTGAATGCGTTGCTGTTGTGAATAATGTGCGTATCAATCTTCATAAATAGAGTACGTTTATTCCAAGGACTGGGACTTCCCACAAATATGAACGTGGAATGTAGATATGAAAAAATATATATTTCATTTTAGAAAATGCTTGATAGTATGATCTGCCATGCTACACGTCGGCATACTTTACAAAGCACGTTTACTAGCGCTTCATGAAGAGTCCGCTGGCGTGAAGCGTTGCAGTTCATACCCGCATGTATTTTCAAAAATGAAATTTGTTTCTTAAATATCAGGGTGGAAAATATACAGAGAATTTGATAAATGCATAACGAGTTTGAAAAAACGACACAAAATGCTTGGAATTTCAAAATTGAATAAAACCGTTAGAGAAGACATTATTTAAATGCGGCGTTTAGTAGAATGTTCATTACGGAGTGTGGCCATCCCTCACTTATGTAATAAACGACAACATTTCAGTACAAATTCATGTTAGATATCAAAAGCTCCATGATCCGTTAATAACGAAACAAATGTGGCACCTGGAGAAATAAGAAATATTTTGTCATCACAGAGGCAAGAGAGATGACAGCACTAATTAACAATACCGTGCACATACAGGTAAGTGCATTTGACCTAATTACCTCAGGTAATCTGAATAAGATAGTATTGTCTTCCCCACTAACGACAATGACTCTTTACTTTTATCAATTTTATGAAGATGGTCAATCATTTCTGATCAACAGGTGTGCGATCAAACATGACTACATCCATCTTTTTTTTCCGGAAGAAAGAGGCTTTACGTTTTGCATCAGTCATATAGAGGAAGAAATGTTGATTTCCAAGAGCCTATCGGTCCCCGTTAATGATGTTCACGCCTCCCTTGATATACTGCATTTCTCTGCAGACATCATCGGTCTTTTTTTTGGTCTATTTGAACAATATTACATGCATCAAATTTTGTCACGGTTCGTTGATTTAATACTCCACATCCCTGGGATCATGAAAATGAAGTGGTACAAAATTCCTGACATTTTTGCATTTTATGTACTTCCCCACCAGGAAGATAATATTGTTGATTGATGTTCACGGGCTGGTGTCATTTATATCACTCTTTAATGAGAGTATCTGCAGTCATGAAGAATTCCAAATATATCAGTTGTTTTACCTGCTCGTGGTTTTACTTATGTTTTTAATTTATTTCATTTTATTGGCACGAGTGTTGGACAAGCTGATTGTTTTCAATTTCAGCTGCTTCAGATTTCCTGCAGCCTATACTTATAGATATACATTCTTCTGTATGAGTATATAAAAATTCTTTGATTTCAATAAAATCAGTTTCATGACTGTTAATTTATACTAGTGATTTTTCTCGTTAGCTTATTTGGTAGTATGAACATGATTTTCTTTAATTTAACGAATTATTTACCATTGTTATATTTCATTCTGACATATATTTTGTTAATTTTGTTTCTATCACAAGCCATACTGATTAGTATGCAAAATACAATGGCTGTATAAAACCAGATAGGATAGATAGTCACAGCGTGCTGCATGCTCTCACGTGCGTACTGGGGTTTCTCAAATTGATGGAAAATTTTCGTAGAAAATCCTGCTTTACGAAGTGAAACCTTCGAAGGCAAAAAAAAAAAAACCAAAATCCAACCACAAAGTTTACATTATCTAAGTTCTTAGTTATTTTTTTACTTCCTACTTCATTTGATAATCAGCTTTATTGACAGCCAAGTATTTTTAGACTAAATTAAAAGCTGTAATGAGCGCCTCGTTATAAATGTTCTGACACCGCAATGTGTCGCTTTTGACATACCTTTATTTCGTGTCAATTTTTAAAAAAGGATATTTCACTTCAAATGACAAAATCGATATCGAATTTAATTAGTATTTGCATGTCAAATCTGCTGTATTACTTCGTCAAAGAACATTTTTTACACGCATTTAATTTAAATATCTTAACTTTGAATGCAAAATTATGTCTACAATTAATATTCTTAAATAATTCAATTTAAACAAGAGAGAAAAAAGAGAGATTGATAAACTTAAATTGGTGGTTAAAGTTATTAACGAGACTATATTAAGAGAGGTCAATTGTCAAAACGGGTGTGGTACATAAGCAAAACTGTTTTAGTACGTAAATAACCCTTCTGTCTACGACCATAGTCTTACACAATAAGACCGTTCTTTGGATACATCTATTTATTTTGATTACAGATTTCTCCGTTTACGTAATCAAAATATAGGGCTTAATGCGGGTGTGGCGGGTGAGCAGGGGGCACTTACTCCTCCTAGGCACCTTATCCCAGTTTTCGAAGGGTCCGTTTTGTCCTGTTCACGCTTTTGCATTCTTTATAGAATTTATGAGATGGGTCACTATCATCGTCATCCTTTTCATCTGCACGTACTGTCGGAGGCAATACTAAATGAAAGAATATCTTGTGTGACATAAAACATGCAAACAAAGGTCTTGACAGATTAAAGCTCGGTGTTAGCACTTGTACTCTGTCGATCCCGGAGTGTGACGGTGCTGACTAGGATGGTACCTTTCAGGGTTAGTCTTCAATGATGGATGCATTCCCTGTATAGTGGAGACATCTTCGTAAGATCATCAATACCGAAGTGCTATCATTAACGCAACTATGACCCTATCCAGTACATCTTAAAAGTATTTCCTGAAACGAAAAAAAATTAGACTATTTTTATCTTGGTGTCAATTAATGATTCACAATGCGAACACATTAGTTTGACACCGAGATGGAGATTTCATTTGTCATTCACAAATTATAAAACGAGAATTTTATTTTGTTATACCAACACTGCTTTCTATACAGACAAAACAGTACATTTCTTAGGAAGGGGAAAAACTATCTTAAAACAACAATTTTCTCTCCATTTTTGTTTCAATTTTAAAATATACATTTTATGAGTCAGATATTTGAAAGAAATCCTAAATCCACAAAAAGTATGGGAAAAGATCAAAGAGAGCAGAGTTAAACATAAATGACAGGTACTCTTCACATCCATCAAGGGGAGTATTTCCGCCAAACCACAACACAAGAATTGCTGTTAGATATTTCCCCGTATTGAGGAATCGACAGGTGCTTTGATTTAGGACTCTCACCAGGCGGCGGCACAGGTTACACCAATTACAGCCTCCGTCAGCAGAAGACACAGAACACGACCTTCTGCTGGTAAACAATATATTTCCTGATATGGAAATCCACTCTTTCTGATTTGATCCGATGTCGATCAAACTCTGGAATACACACCTGTAGAGAATTGAAAATCGAAATAAACATTCCATTCATCGATTTGTCTGATGGATTTCTATCTTCTCTGTTGGTATTTGTTATTTTTGACAAACATGGCTTTTTATTTTTATAATGCATGATTAATAGTAACAATGCATGTTGCAAACTATACGCTATCATACATACTTGAAATCTAAACATTTTATCATGTATATATGATTGTGTCACATGCACTGCCCGTTAAAGCTTCTCCATATTGCATGGGTACGCGTCATTGTAAGTCCATTTATCTCTCAAAATTACATGTGTTATCTGGGTTTTCCTTTAACAAACTAATTTCCCCTTTCGTGTCACATAACTAATATGAAGTCAATATGAATTTTTAATACCTTTGCCACTATTTTACAAGCAATATACATGTATTAATATACTCCCCATTCGCACATTGACGCATTTTCTACTACAATCAAAACGTGGCTGAAAACGTGGCAAATCCCGAAAGAAACATGGTAAAGTCTTCATAAGTGCTGTATGATCGGGATAGAATCTTCATGGTAAGGACGCTCTACGCTTTCGCTACACTTATTTTGATACTGTTAAAAACAATCTCTATTCATCTGATACAAATTAAAGACTAGACTTTTCGACATCATAGAAAGTTGCTTCTTCAATAAAAAAAAATGGAGAAGGAAATATTCATACCTTGTGATCAGTTAATAAATTGTTTCGTTAGACACCACTCTGATTCTATGCACGAGTTCTCTGAAGATGTTATTAAAAAGATTCTGGAGTTCCTCATTGACAATATCTTTGTAGTCTGTTGATCAGGTTTTCCAACAATTTGTTGGAATTTCCATGGGCATGAATTGTGCTCCTTTATCAGCGGACCTGTTTTTTGCGAGGCAGAATTTATTCATAAGCTTCTACAGAAGAAAAAATCTCTTGCTGTGGCTTTTAACTCGACATTAAGATGTATCCACGACATTTTATCTATTAATAACAATCATTTTCATTCATAAGTCAACTTAATATATCCCAGTGAATTTGAAGTAAAACATACCACAGACTATTCCATACCTGCTTCGTAATTAGATGTTTTATCGAATATAGATGTTAACGGCAAACTAACAACTCAGCTTTATGACAAACGGAATGACTTCAGTTTCTCCATCGCAAACTTCCTATATTTATACAGCAATATCCCATTATCCCCTGCATGTAATTTTTATGTCTTTCAACCTATTTGATACGCAAAGCTTGTTCTGCATATGGTCAGTTCTTAAATCGAGACAGGCTACCAACAAATAAGTTGACATTAGAGGTTTCAACAATCTTGTTTAAAGTCTAGTTTGCCAATATACCCAGTCATTGGGTCAAGTTTCATACCAATTGAAATATTCTTAATGAGATGTAAAAGAAACAAATAAAAACAACATAGAAATGTATAAAGAATACGAAATTAAGAGTAGGGATAACACAGACCCCTGGACACACCAGAGGTAGGATCAGGTGCCTAGGAGGAGTAAACATCCCCCGTTGACCGGTCACACACCCCGTGATCCCTAAGAGCGATTAAAATGATGGCAGATTGAAACTGTAGATATTGAAGCAAAAACATGTTTGATGTGCTTGAGACTGCACACAAATTCGCAAAATAAATGACGATAAGTGGCTATATCGAAATGATGCGCATGCGCTGGAGTTCCTATCGTCAAGCGTAAGTGACAATTCTTCTTACCAACGTACTGTGAAATTCCATCAGAGCAGACATTGGTTTTATATACTACTAGTTTATTACAAATTTTGTCTTCATTTTCAGCATTAACACTTGCGTATGAGTATGTTTCTATCTTTTTGGTTAATTCGATAAGATTGATTGATTGATTGTATCTTGCTCGAGAATTTTTCACTCATATGTAGACGGTAGGTTGGATTTCCTCCCATGTATTAAAAATTTTGCACAATAGCTGTTCTTTTTTGCCATACTCCTACTACTTAGATTTTTAAAACGTTTTCATATAACACTTGGGTAATAAGGTGCATAATGACATAACAAAAAGTAGGATATCGGATCATATAAGAAAGGGAAAACAATTCTCTCATTTTTTTTTTCTTTTAAATTCTTAAGGTATAAATCATTTAAAGTGTAAAATTCAAAAACTTCAAGCAAAATTTCTATACTCTGTATATTATATTATGTTATTCCCAAGATTTTGAAAATCTTAACTTGTCGTGAGACAAAAGTCAAGTCATTTCAACTTTTTCAGTCAAGAAAATTAACATTTTATTACGCTGTCGATTCCACTGAAGATATAGTCCGCAATAATTCAAGCTCCACAGACCGCATCTTAAAATAACGTTAAATGACGCCAAATGTCAGCGAGAAAAAGTTTCTCCCTGATCCTATATAGTAGAATAAAATACATGCACATATGTTGCCTATTTCTAACTGAAAGGTGAAGATAACGAACAGTGATCAATCTGATTAATGACAAGAAACCTTTCTTAAGGTCATAGTCGTAGTGCCGAATATCCTTGGACAAATTTCGCTCCAGTTTTTTTGGCACTCTAGTTTTCCTTTTAGCTCTTACAAGTTTGTTATTGTCATTTCGAATTTCCAAAATTTCGGCTTGAGCATCACTGAAGAGACATTATTTGTCGAATGCGCATCTGGTGCATCAAAACTGGTACCGTATAAGTTTTACATAGGTATGATAATGGTACACTTATATAGATATACTAATGGTACTCTTATAGGTATAATAATGGTATTTATATAGGTATAATAATGGTATTTATATAGGTATAATAATCAGGCGCGTAGCCAGGCGTACATTTGTACGCACAAACGTCCACATCATTTTTGCATTAAAAAAGGAGAGATAGAGAGGCGGGGGGGGGGGGGGGTTAGAAATATCAAAAAGTAGTGAAGGGCAATATTCATGACAATTATATTCATATTACATAGGTAATGACTCACAAATTAATCCTTCAACCTGCGTTCGAAATCTTGGTGTCATGTTTGACTCCAAGATGGATATGGAGAAAACAAGTGAACTCTGTCAGTAGATCTTGTTATGCACAGTTGCGGCAAATAGGCCACATCAGAAAATATTTAACAACAGAAGCAACTAAATCTCTTGTGAACTCCCGAGTTACATCAAGGTTAGATTACTGTAACGCTCTCCTGGTTGGTGTTCCAAAGAAAGTCCTGAGCAAGCTCCAACATATTCAGAACACTGCCGCAAGTCTCATATCCATGACCTCTCGTTACAACCATATCACTCCAATACTAAGAGAACTACACTGGTTACCTGTGCAGTATAGGACACAATATAAGATACTTACTTATACTTACAAAGCCTTACATGATGAGTGCCCAACTTATATCAAACAATTACTAGAGGTACATAAGCCTACCCGAAATCTTAGGACTATAAAACAATCAGTCACTTTAGTTATTCCAAAAAGTCGAACCGTAACATACGGAGATCGGTGTATCAGAACAATAGCTCCAAAACTGTGGAATGCCCTTCCAGAACATGTAAGGGACTGTCGAACACTGTGTGCATTCAAGAAGTCACTGAAAACACATTTTTTCCATCAAGTTTTCCAGGACTAGTTTCTATCATTTCAGTCATTCGTGTAGGTTAAATTCTGTGAAAAACTGTGAAAACTAAAGACTGTGTGCCTTAGCTTTCGAGTACCATTTTGTGATGTTTTACAAAAAAAAAAAAAAAAAAAAAGAATTGTATGTTTTAATGTATTATACCTGAGACATTATATGCTGTGTGTGCGTGTGTGTATTTCATTATTATTATTTTACTACGCCCTGAAACTGATGTTTATTCTTATCTAGCATATTTATGGTATCTTGTGTTTTCATGTTTTACACGTACAATGAGGATAGGTACAGCTTTTGATGTTTTATTTATTTTCTATGTAATATGTGTATAACATTCTGTTGTAAGGTATATATGCATTGTAAAGCACCTTTGAGCGTACATAGTGTATGAAAAGGGTGCTATATAAATATGGTATTATTATTATTAATGTACAAGAAAATGAGTTGTAAAGAATTATCTAGTCTTTGTTATTTTTAATATTTACAGGTGTATTTTGAACATCAATGTAAGCTTGACTATCAGTTAATTACTTGGTCTGTCTAAAACAGTGAACCACTCTATCTGACTGTTTTAAACCGGATATTCTAGGTCAATACCATACGCGTTTGTTTTGTCTCTTCAAAGGTCTAAAATTGTTTGTAATGGGTTCGTCATACAACGATATTGGACAGATCCTTTCTCATTTTTGAGATTTTACAAGTGTTTGTCCGCATTTCGTACAAAAACAGAACAGACCTCGAATATGGTTGCGTAACAAATTTTATAAAGTGTACGAACAATGCGTTCAGGAGGGTCGAACATACACATCGAAATCGGCTAAAATTTACCAGCTTCCGGTGGCTTCGCCCCCTGGCCCCCCACCAGGGCTTTATAATGATACCCTTATATACATGTAGGTATAATAATGGTATTTCTATAGGTATAATAATGCTATCTTATAGGTATGATAATGGTTTTTATAAGTATAATAATGGTACTGGTTGATCAATACCGTGTTTTCGGCTGATGACCTGCTTGTTCGGCCTTTGTTGATTTACATGATACAAGGTAAAACACAGGAACTTAACTGTATTATGATTTTCTAAAATTGAGATTGATTAAAAAACAAAATAAAAAAAACTATCATATAAAATTTTGTTTACAATTTGTAAACGTTTCTTGAAAACTTGAAGCATAATAAAGGATCTGTTTTAAAGATGACAGCAAAGAAAAAAACACCAGACTCAACAGACATCCCTTGTAAATCATGTGGACTTTTCTTCTCTTGTAAATCATATGGACTTTTGAAGCATCCTTGGCATTTGTGAAATTCCGTGTAAACATTCATTTGATTCGCTTTAATGCATATCATAATGCATATCTGAAACAGCTCATTATATGCATCCTTTGAATTGAATTAACCTTTTGAAAGGTGACCTTCGCGAGGGACACACCATTACAAGATAATTACCACATCAAGATGATAAAAAACAGTGCTACCTACGATAGGAACTTGAACTATTAGACATATCACTGCATATTTAGCATATAAAGAAAAAAAGGCTTTGTTCATCGAACTGAAATATTCGTAATAAAATCAAACACGAGAATACCTATAAAATTTTGAGGTATTGTTAAGTTCTCATTGGAATATCATTATCAAACTTCATGTCAAAACGTCGCCATTGTGTATCTGGCGTGTCATATCAATGGTCTACTACATAAAAAATACCGAACTGTGATTTATTAATGATTTTTGAAAATTTAGCGGTTTCTCTTGGTCGGCTCACGTTTCGGTCATTCCTAGAGCACTGATCCCCCTCGTGTCCGTGAGAGCTGAGGAATTATTGCAGTTATTCAAAAATGTGTTTTTCAATAGAATTATGTATGAGGTGAAATATGTACAGATAATAGAATTTGAGTATCATTGAAAAAGGGAGATAACCTAAACTTTAAAAATGCGAGAATCGTCTATTCACTCATACAGTAAAAATTTATACATATAGATTATTTAGACATTTTCATTCATAATTTGAATTTAAGGTCATCAGAATAAATCTACTTTCCGTATCTAAAAAAACGTCTTTTTCTGTTCATGTTTCTGTTCAATATATAGATGCTCTACTTGGCCGTTAATTCTATACACAACATATCTCTTGCATCACTTTTCAAGGTCATTCAGATTTCATAAATAGCATAAATCAAAAGATTCACAATGAATAATTCAAATTCGCGCCAACTGAATAAACGCTAGTATAATCTGCACAATTCTTCGAACTAAAAACTAAGGGACTAACATTTTAATAAAACCCTATTCTTCAGTAAGAAAACTTGAGTATTTCCCAACGTTCACCTAACGATCACCATCATATCCGGGGTGCTGTGGTTTTGTCATGTAGTTCATTCACGCTATTCAATGTATGAAAGGTGAAGATAACAAACAGTGATCAATCTCATAACTCCTATAAGCAATATACAAAATAAATAGTTGGGCAAACACGGACCCCTTGATATACTAGAGGTGGGATCAGGTGCCTAGGAGGGGTAAGCATCTCCTGTCGACCGGTCACACCCGCCGTGAGCCCTATATCTTGATCAGGTAAATGGTGTTATCCATAGTCAAAATCAGTGTGCCAAGAACAGTCTAACGATCGGCATGAAACACGTCAGAGAGCATTTGACCCAATGGTGGGTTGTATTAGCAAACTAGATCGTTATAACGACCATATCATTTGCGAAACGCGGATTTTAAACGAGACTGTTGGAACCCCTGCACCATCAACTTGTTTGTCAGTAGCCTGCTTCGATTTAAAAACTGACCATATGTAGAACATGCTCTTGCTTATCGAATGAATTGAGAGATGTAAACACCATATACAGGTGATAATGGAATATTGCTACATAAATAATTATGGAAAGTTGACAATGGAGAAGTTGAAATCACCCTGTTTGTCATAAAGTTGAGTTGTTCGTTTGCCGTTAATATCTACTTTCAATAAAATATCTAAGTATGACGCAGAAGTGGGCGACTCTGTGGTGTCTTTTATTTCGAATTTACAGGGATATATTGAATTAACATATGAATGAAAATTATTATTGTTAATAGATAATGCATCGTTGATATATCTAAATGTCGAATTGAAGGCCACCGCAAGAGATTTTTTTTCTTCTCACGTAGAAGTTTTTTTTTAATAAATTCTGCTACTGCTAACAAAAGAGCACAATTCGTGCCCATGGGAATTCCAACAGACTGTTGGAAGACTTGATCACCAAAGACCCCGAAGGTATTGTCAATGAGAAACTCCAGCATATTTTTTATTTCAACTTCAGAGTACTTGTGCGTGGAATCAGAGTGACGTTTACGAAAGTAATATTTTGGATGACTGATCACTAGATAGGAATATTTGCGTTTTCTATTTTTGTTGACGAGGCAACTGTCTATGATGTCAAAAAGTGTGTCTTTAATTTATCGTGAGGAATATTCGTGTAAAGAGTTGAAGTCATACGTTTTGATGTGAGAAAAGTTTTGTGATTTCAAGTTTGCTAAAAGTTCTTTAGAATTTTTTAGAATCCACATTTAATTTACACCACTTCTGGCATATGTAGTCGCATAGTACATTTAAAGTTTCTCCTTCACAGCTGTTAATATTTTCATGAGGAGCAAATATAGGGGCTTGGTAGAACACTTACTAAATCCAGCAATGTATTTTTGTTTGTAAGGGTTTTTATGTACATGTAGTTTAGGAATCCAGTATAGGTACGGTAACTCATATTCATTCAATCCATTGACTGGGATATCAAATGTGTCTAAAACTGAATCATGGTTTGGAAGAATTTCGTCTTTTGAAAGGGCAGTTGGAGTATAAGCACGATTGCCAACAGTGGAAGTAATGCAGAGTTCGTTTAAAATAGAGTTGTAATAATGAGCCTTACAAACAAAGACAATGTTGTTACAAGCTTTGTCAGCTGGAACCAAATTATATTCTTCGTGTAGCCTATCTAACTCGTTTATTCTAATTTGAAAATACAGTTTATCATTGGGTAAAATGCTGTCTGACGTGTTTCATATCGATTGTTGGGTCGTTTTTGGTACACTGATTTTGACTACGGATTACTCTGTTTACCTGATCTAGAGATAGGACTCACAACGGGTGTGACCGGTCGACAGGGGATGGATATTCCTCCTAGACATCTGATTTCACCTCTGATATGTCGAGGGATCAATGTTTGTGCAAATCTCTGTTTTGTATTCCTTATAGGAGTTATGAGATACCACCGCGGTGGCCTGGAGGTTAAAGCGTTCGCCCCGCATGCGGAAGGCCGGGTTCGAATCCTGGCCACGACAGACCTAAGTCGTTAAAACAGGTAGTGACAGTTCCGTCGCTAAACGCTCGGCATCAGGTGTGAATGTCACGGGTCTTTAAAAACGGATGTCCCGTGTCATAGTAGGCGTGGCACGCTAAAGAACCCCCACTGCTCAAAAGCCGTAAGCGCCGAGCATAGGCCTAAATTTGAAGCCCTTCACCGGTCTTGGTGACGTCTCCATATGAGTGAAAAATTCTAGAGAGAGACGTTAAGCAAGATACAATCAATCAATCAGTTATGAGGTTGATCACTGTTCTTAATTTTTTTGTTTTCCAGACTTTTTTCCCACCATGATTGGTTTTAGGAAGCTAAGCTTTGGTATGTGATTTAATGGTATATATTCAGATCAAATTTAAATTTCATCACAGTGGACTTTTTTCAATGAATGTAGTTTTCCGTATTTTTCTCTACTATGCCTTAATTAAGAATCTGACCCCTCCCCGCGGTTATTGAATGCATAGACGCAGATAAGTTTCACTTTTTTACAGTTGATTTATTCTTAAAACTGTAAACTTTAGTCTCATGGTTGACTTAATTAATCCTTGCGCCCTTTATAATTTTCTGTAACTTTTTGTGTGTAATCACAAGATTATCGAATATACATCACATGATATTGAATATACATCACAAGATATAGAATATACATCACAAAAGTATCGAATATACATCACAAGGTATTGAACATACATCACAAGATATTGAACATACATCACAAGATATTGAATATATATCACAAGATATTGAACATACATCACAAGATATTGAACATACATCACGAGATATTGAATATACATTACAAGATTTCGAATATACATCACAAGATATTGAATATACATAACAAGATTATCGAATATAGCAACGTTTTACACGTCATAAACTGCAACGTTTCATATTAACGTGCTTCATGAAAAAGGCTGACGTGAAGTGTCACAGTATTATCAAAAATGAAATTTATTTCTTAAACATAGTATAAGATATCCATAGTATAATCACAGGGGTCTGAAGTTTTATTAATCAAATTGAAATAAGAATCTGGAAAAAAATATTCAATCCGGAGAAAACTATCGACCGTCTTCTATAAACAAAAAATTTTCTGGATTTTTATTTGAATTTAATTGACAACACTTCAGACTCCTCGACAGATTCGCTGTTTTATATTGCATTGAAATGAATGATTATGTCTAAAATACAAGGCAATTATTTGCAATATCTCCTATCAGGAGCTTATTAGAGAGAAGAAAAAAATCATATGCAAAGTTGCTCAGGGATTTCGTTATCGACCCTCAATTTATGCATATACTACTCTACTAAAACGCTGGCTAATTTCGATTACGTAATACACAGAAAAGAATATGATTAAAATGTTGATAAGATTTCTACAGTCTTACGGACTCAATATAGAAATGTTCGCTGCATCATTGGTTTAGGTGATAAAAAGCGAAACAGTCAATTATTACATTCATGTATTTTGATAAAAAAAAAAATTCTCTCTCTAAATTCCCAGGAAAGTATTTAGAATTTGACTGTACTAGGCTATAAAAACCCGCACTGAACCTTAACTCAAATGTGACGTCACAGCTGTTTACACACAATAATGAATGCATTTTTTTAAATTTGCACGGAAGTGGATCTTGTAAACTTGTCCTCCTTACCGCGCAAAGACCCCGAGCGTGTTTATTTCCCGATTTTCAGTCAATAACCTATCATTATCATTTATGATGATACGTCAATCATTAACACCAGTCAAATGACGTTAAACAACACTATATGTCCCGAAAACGTCAAAACATTGTCTGAAATTAGAATACCTCCCCCACCCTAAGAAAATACAAAGGACGGATTTGGATGAGATTTTATAACTACTTCCTGCAACTTGTACGGTAAATTTCTCAAATGTCGAGAGAACTGTAACTCTCATAACAGACCTAAGCCTAAACGGAATCCAACTTACTTTTGAAATAATTTTCCTAAAGAAATAAAGTTTTCAATATATTTGTATTTGATTTTTTCTTTATAAACCAGCAATTTTTTAAACATCTGTGCTAAATCTTTAAGATACAAGTAATAAAAAATTTAACTGAAGTCTATTCTCAGTTTATGGTCTTGAGGATACCGACACGTATTTAATCATGGGCTTTGTTAAATAAAATCGACATTCCTTATCGTGCAGCGTCTGGGTACCACCCGAACGACGCGAAACCAGTTCTGATGTCAAATATTCGACAAAAGAGCGGCTACTGCAATTTTCTGTTCGGTTAGAATAAAACCCGTGGACATGAGTCATACGTTCTATCGAATTAGTTATTGCTGTCACAACACAACGGGTGAGTATAAAAGAAGTTTAAGATATCAACCGAGAATTAATCCGAGCCATCATGTGATGAATTCTACTCAAGTCTTTATTATAATTATTGATTGATTGTATATTGTGTAACGTCCCGCTCGATAATCTTTCACTCGTATGGAGACGTCGCCATTGCCGGTGAAGGGCTGCAAAATTTAGTCCTATGCTCGGAGCTTGCGACATTTGAGCAGGGAGGGATCCTTATTGTGCCCCATCTGTTGTGACACGGGGCCTCGGATTTTTCGGTCGCATCCGAAGGATCGCCGCATTTAGTCGCCTCGAACGACAAGCAAGGGGTACTGAGGATCTTTTCTAATCCGAATCTTCACGAGATGTACAGTATGTAATGTAACTGTATTTTAAAGCATGAAACAGTAAGAAAAATCTGGTAAATAGTGAGAAAAAATAGACAAGATACTCATGATATGTTTTCCTTGGTGTTTGTACAAGGTTTTTTTCCTCAAGTATTGCAATAAAAAACGCATGATATTAAGCATGCTTCTTATATAAACACTGTGTACATATCGCTTGGATACTGTATGACTCGGGTTGAATTTCAACACGAATGAATATACACTGTAATTAAATCTTTTAAGCAAAATAGTCAAAGAAGTTTGTGTCTAAATTTTTAAAGTACATGTACATATCTTAACTCTCTTGTCTGAAATAGATTTTTTTCACCGAAAAAAAATATTTACCACTGATTATCAATGCATCGCTTTATAACGTTAAAGTACAAAAAAGACGACTCTTTAAATCATAGGTTCAAAACATTCAGGAGTTGAAAACATTAGAATTCAGCATTATCTGAAATGACTTTGTTTTGAAATCCAAGGCTCGTCCTTCAGATTTTTAGATGATGTACTAAAACAAGATACATAAATCCTCAGTCTGTGCTTCACGTGTATAGGAAACATAATTAACTAAATTAAGTAAATCAAGTCACGTGCATGATTGATATTTAGTAAATGTCATATATCACGAAACCTAATAACTTTATTATGCTTTAATAAAGACTATTTTGTTTGAGGTTTACGGAGAGAATCAAAGCAGTTCTTTAGACGTGTCCTTCCTTGTTGTAAATTATTTATCATAAATAAAATCATTTACTTCTTATATAGAATTTCTTACCATTGTTAAAATCGAAAGACGACTTCTCCATTCGGCGTCAACAAACGCAGACGACGAGGAAGTCAATTTTTATTTCGAAACAATGAGTTCCTAGTTTGGCGTTTGATCGAACAGGTCTATGGAAAAGGTAAAGATAACGAACAGTGATCAATCTCAGAAATCCTGTACAGAATGCAAAAGCGATAACAGGGCAAACACGAACCCCTAGAAACATCAGGGATCAGACCAAGTGCCCGGAAGAATAAGTATCCCCTGCTGACCGGTCAAAACCGCCTATATTAGAAATGAATTTCATCTAACACACTTCATAAAGTAGGCCAGCGTGAAGCGTTGCAGTTCATACTTTAATGCATTTTAAAAATGAAAAATTGTTTGTTATATTTACATTTGACTTTCATTTCTGTCGGAATTCGCAGCCGTTAAGTTAAAATAGACGCACTATATTTATCAAGATTCATACGCACATTGTTCACAACTGCAACGCTGTCATTAGTACATAGCAGTCATTATAATTTGTAAAGTTATCAAAGGCAAAAACATTGGAACTTTAAATTAATTAATATATCCGCATAATGTTCCGAAAAAAAATAACAAACGATTTTCTGCAATATGCAGCTTTTTAAAAAAAGTATTTAAATTAATTCAGTTCACCTTTCGTTTAACGAAGTTGATGATATGAAATTGGACTTTTTGAAATGTAAGACTAATTAAATTTAATTAGATCAGTATTAAAAATAATCCTGAATATAGACAAGATTTATCTAAAGCAAAATACTATAAAATTACGGCTGTCAGCATCACGTCAAAATGTCTGTAAAAATGACTCTGAATTTGATTAAAGACTTAATACTGTATAGAAAACCTCTGTATGATGAGATAATTCATATCTTTGCTATGATTGGATTTAACATGGTGTAAATCATCTTATTCAAATCAACGTGTTTTCATAAAACATGTGAGTTTCTCGTATGTTTTAAATACCGTTATTAGAAGAGGTATCAACTCGAATTGAAAGCAATAAAAAATCCTGACAGTGGATAGAGTTAATGTGCAATTTCTATGCGACAATAGAAGTGAAAGCACTTTCAAATTAAATGATGATGATAATTCATCTAAAGAATATAGTTTAATTAGTGCATTAGCCTTAAAAATACACAGAGAGAGAGAGAGAGAGAGAGAGAGAGAGAGAGAGAGAGAGAGAGATGTATATAATTCTTACAAGCCTGAACCAATATATTGTCGAGAAAAATATTATCCAGAGGCGGATCCAAGGGAGGGGGGGGGGGGTCCGGGGGTCGAAACCCTTACGTAAGAAAACTTTGCTAAAAGAGGTAAGAATAACGCATTTTGAGGGTGGACCCCCCCCCCCCTTTCAAAACTACCTGGATCCGCCTCTGTTTTTTTTATGCATTTTCCTTTAACGGTTGGTGAATTAGTCATGTCCCACAGAAACTGTACTGTTTATAAGGTCGTTTGAAAGGATTTGACATCGAACATGCAACATCCGTCTCTTAAATCTCAGTGAATGGCCTTAGTGGTAATATCTGGTGAACGGGTACCTCACAAAACTAAAAGTAGGTCACCCGTAGAACGAGGGAGTGTAGCGAGTACGTAACAAAACTAACTCTATGTCACAAGTTGTAGGTGAAGTACTACAAATTTATACTAATGCTTAACGCTTGCGGCAGTAATAGGGAGGTTTCTTTAACGTGCCAACGCCTGCCGTGTTACTTTTTTTGGGTAAAATTATAATTCACTAATTCAATGACAGAATAAAAGCCTATGAAAGGTGAATATAACGAACAGTGATCAATCTCATAACTCCTAATAAGCAATACAAAATAGAGAGTTGAACAAACACGGGCCTCTGGATATACCAGAGGTGGGATCAGGTGTCTAGGAGGAGTAAGCATCCCTTGTCGACCGGTCACACCCGCCGTGAACACTATATCTTGATCAGGTAAACGGAGCTATCCGTAGTCAAAATCATTGTGCCAAGAACGACCTAACAATCGGTATGAAACACGTCAGACAACATTTGACCCAATGATAGGCTGTATTGGCAAACTAGATCGTTATAACGACAATAGAAATTGCGAAATGCTGACTTTAAACGAGACTGTTAGAGCCCCTGCACCATCGACTTGTTTGTCAGTAGCCTGCTTCGATTTAAAACTGACCATAAGCAGAACAAGCTCTTGCGTATCGAATGAATTGGGATATAAACATCATATGCAGGTGATAATGGAATATTGCTGCATAAATATGGGAAGTTGACGATGGAAGAGTTGAAATCATCACGTTTGTCATACAGTTGAGTTGTCAGTTTGCCGTTAATGTCTACTTTCAATAAAATATCTAAGTATGAAGCAGAGGTGGACGACTCTGTGTTCTCCTTTATTTCGAGTTCACTGGGATATATCGAATCGACATATGAATGAAAATTCTTATTGTTAATGGATAATACGTCGTCGATATATCTAAATGTCGAATTAAAGGCCACAGCAAGATATTTTTTTCTCCTCACGTAGAAATTTTTGAATAAATTCTGCTTTATATGAATATAAAAACTGGTCAGCTAACAAAGGAGAACAATTCGGGGATTCCAACAGACTGTTGGAAGACCTGATCACCATAGACCACGAAGATAATGTCAATGAGGAACTCCAGCATATTTTTTATTTCAACTTCAGAGTACTTGTGCGTGGAATCAGAGTGGTGTTTAACATAGTAATCAGAGTGGTGTTTAACAAAGAAATATTTTGTATGACTGATCACTAAATAGTAATATTTGCGTTTTTCATTTTTGTTGAAGAAGCAGCTCTCTATGATGTCAAAAAGTCTCATCTTTAATTTATCGTGAGGAATGGTCATGTAATGTGTTGAAAAGTCATACATTTTATAAAATGTTGTTGATTTGAGAAATGTTTTGTAATTTTAAGTTTACTAAAAGTTCTTTAAAATATTTAGGTAAACTGAGTAAACTCAGGTGACCTGTTGCAATACGCTAGTTTCGAGATAAGAGCTCTCCTGTTTATGAGGTACATTTCATAGAACTTTGAATGCCTAAGTGGGACAGAATGAACCTACAGTGAGTGAGGAAAGACGATGAAATGTATTAAAAGCGGCTTCTCTTTAAATATGTAAATGTAGGAAATACAAAATAGTATGGGAAAAAAAAGATTACTAAAGTAGAAACATAAAAACAATGTAATGTTTGAAAGTAATATCCTGGATATGATACCTACGACCAGCGAAATTATGTGATATAATAAGAATTCCATGTATTGAATTACTCCCTGAATACTTATCACTTATTTAGTATGTGTATCAGTTGTATGAAAAACTTACTGAGCACATTCACTTATGTAGTGATGAATATTCGTCCCACTCCCGCATGTAAACAAGTAGTTTTGTGCCTTACTATGTACAAGAGTTCTTCAATGGGAATTAACTCGAACGTATCTCGAAACCGACGTATTGGTCTGCGTCCGGCATCGTCCGTCAACAATTTCTTCTCAGAAACTACTGGGCCAATCTTGACCAAATTTTGGTATGCAGCATCTGTAGGTGACGAAGACCGCAAATTGTAAATTTCATGACCCCCACCTTTGATTTTGGGTTAAAAACTGTAAAATTGATGTATTTCTTTAAAACTATTCTTCTTTACTCCTGGGCATCTAGGAGAGAAAGTGAGTATATAGTAATGATTATCAAGGAAGCTTCTACCCTGATCCCCGGGGTAGGGGTTCTGACCCCAGGGTAGGGCTAAACTTACAATATAGTGTTTATTTGTAAAACACTTAAATAATATCTTCTTTAGTGCTATTGATACTAAATTGAAACTAAATGGATATTGAGAAAGAGCAGGTAGTCCTTTACCAAAATTGTAAATTTGATGATTCCAGGGGTTTTGGTATTAGGGTGGGGCCAAAATGGTCAGTTATTAAATGTGTGACCAATAGACAATTTTAACTTCTTCTTGATAACTAGAATTCCAATTCTTTCAAATTTAGTATGAAGCATCTTTGGACCAAGGGGGACATAAATTGTAAATTTCAGTATTCCTGCACCCCTAGGGCCCTAGAGGCGTGGCAAAACTGCTTACAATTGACCAGTTTTCAAAACTCTTCTTCTCTACAACCGTACATGTGCAAGAAAAACTAAAATTGTAAATTTCAGGATCCCCGAGGTAGGGGTTCTGACCCCACAGTGGGGCCAAACTTACCATATTATAGTGTTTATGTGTAAAACACTTATATAACATTTTCTTTAGTGCTATTGAAACTAAATGAATACATAGAAAGAGCAGATAGTTCTTTTCCAATATTGTAAATTTGATGATCCCAGGGGTAGGGATTTTGGTATTAGGGTGGGGCCAAAATGGTCAGTTATTAATTATGTGAACAATATACAATTCTAACTTCTTGATAACTAGCATTCCAATTCTTTTCAAATTTGGTATGAGGCATCTTTGGAACAAGGGGGACATAAATTGCAAAGGACTCGAGCCACGAACACCCTGTAATGGCCTACGCTTGGGGTGAAATCTAAAGTGTATTTTGCTGATTTTTTCTACCCTTGATTTCTATGTATACTACTTGCCCAAATTACATGTCACCTTAATTTGTGAAACCAGATGTTGATTACTTGAAATTAAACGTCAAACCCATAAATGTATTTGATTTTTTTCCGGATTTTACGACCTCTTTTTCACTTTGAGGCAATAATTTTCATATGGCGTATGTTTCACTGTAAGATTTAATTCGATTGAATGAAAATTGGTTATGAAAGGTATTCTTTCCAATGAAAAAACCACTCAGCGACGTTCTAGCTGCTATCGAAAAATAACTTTTTTGAAATATCGCGAGAGGAAGAGGAATAGTCGTCTGAACAGCTGACATCAGTATATCTGATGTATCCTGACTACTGCGGATACAGGTGCCAATTAACATGCTTCATTATGTTGATTCCTAAAAATTAGATACGCGAGTATTGCAGAATTTCCATTCTACAGATTCCTGGGGCCCTAAGGGCGGGGCAAAACTGCTAAAATTGACCAATTTTCAAACATCTTCTCTACAACCGCACACTTGTAAGAAAAACTAAATGCATAGCGATGTAGAGCAGGAAGGCCTCTACCAAAATTGTAAATTTCCTGATCCCGGGGTAAGGGTTCTGACCCCAGGGTAGGGCCAAACTTTCTATATAGCATGTTCTTTAGTGTTATATATATTAAATTGAAACTAAATGGATATTTAGAAAGAGCAGGTAGTCCTTACCAAAACTGTAAATTTGATGATCTCGGGGGTAGGGGTTTCGGTATTAGGGTAGGGCGAAACTTAGTAGATAGTATTTATGTTTAAGTTTGCTGATACTGTATGAAATCTAAATGCATACTTAGGAATAGCAGAAGCGGATGTACAAAAAATGGTACGTTTCACAACCCAGGGTTTTGACTCTAGGATGGGTCCAAATTAGTCATATCTTTTAATGTTTAATGTTAATACACCTGTCATATTATGTAAAGCCTTTCATCAGTGTATGCACTTTTGCGGGCATTGAAGTTTTAAGAATAGATCTTGTTTTATACTGTTGTTCAACATTATAATTTAGCTTAGATATTCAGAACAAGATATTTTATCTAGATTTCATAACCCTTTCGAGTAGCGGTACTTGTTTAGAATCCATATTTGATTTACACCACTTCTGGTTTATGTAGTCGCACAGTACGTTTGAAGTTTCTCCTTCACAGTTGTTATTATTTTCGCGAGGAGCAAAGATAGGGGCTTAGTAGAGCACTTACTGGATCCAGCAATGTATCTTTGTTTGTAAGGGTTTTTATGAAGTTTAGGAATCCAGTATAGGTCCGGTAACTCATATTCATCCGACCCATTGACTGGGATATTAAATGTGTCTAAAACTGAATCATTGTTTTGAAGAATTTCGTCTTTTGAAAGGGCAGTTGGAGTAACAGTATGATTACCAAAATAGTAATTAATGCCAAGTTCGTTTAAAATACAGTTGTAATAATAGGGGATGTAAGCTCGCAAACGAGATGACGCGAGATTTGAGTACTTCCGGTGACAAACAAACTTTTACGGTCTGCATGAAATCATACAAGTTGAAAATATCCTGCAGTTTTTATCGTTTTTTGGTCGATGCAAAGAAGTGGACGTTATGGGGAAAGTTGTACAGGTCAGTATAAATGCATTCAAATACCGGTAGTAAACTTGATTTCCACTAAATAATAAATATTCTTGGTTTTGTTTGTTACCTCATCTAGGACCTTCATACCGATCATCAATTTTTAGTTACACATACGCTCAAGAAGATTTAAATATATTTACATTTATTTATTTACAATCCACAAATCACGATGTACACAGTTATACAATACATGCAGTCACGCTTGAAATTGTATAAATCAAATGTTTATAGAGGGAGGAGCATGATTTTACGATCTTTAAAGATATTTTTTTTTACGAAAATCATTCCTAGACAAAGCTGCTGTAGTACTACTTAATGATACTCTTTCCATATACAACAAAACTTCATCACTGATTTCTTATCGGCGCCACGCGAGCATTACCTTGATTAGCTGCAATAATGTAACCCTCGCCTTTAAAGGTGGGGGGGGGGGGTGTCAGAGTAAAAACTCGAAGAGGGTTACATTATTGCAGCTAGACCTTGATGAATGTAATATTTACACAATTTTCAAAAGGAAGCGATAGTATTTAATATTATTAAACAATAAATTATTACTTTAGAAAGTGATTTCATTGAGATTCGGTTGGTACTTGGTGGAAAAGGGGGGGGGGGGTAATTTGATAACATGATACGTTATGTTTTAAAGTTCGTACAACTGTATTGATGGTTTACTGGGAATATTATAAAACAAACCCTCTCCATCTGCATTGAATTTTTCTATCCTCTCTCCGTAAACCAGTTTCGAATTGTATAAACACAGCTTTGTGTATAGAAAAATATTAGTTTATACTAAATTCAAGAGTATGGCTTTAACTTAAGACTTACAATAACTTCCTTGAGATAAAGAGAAACGTATTGCAGAAAAATGATTTTTCTTCAATTTTTTTTATTTAGTTTAGATGGATCGGTGCCATTGAGACTAATCTCTTGAAATATTCCCGGACACCTCGATATCCAGGCCATGACGTACAGTTCCTGTAAGTGCTAACATACCGACTTGTGTAACACCGAATGGTGCAATCACTTATTTTTCAACTTTGAATATAGGGATCAACATATACTCCACAGAAAAGTTCCTGCAAAACTTTTAGAGGATAGTTGGCTCATAAAAAGTTGAACTGTGTTACATAATAGCGAGGGTAGTATTTACGTCGAGAGGGCTAAAGAAAGGATAAAATCCACATACCAGCAGTCTACAAGCCAATATCAACCAATATAAATATGTGCATGTGATGTAGTAAACTGTAATATTTTTTCTAACATTTTCTTGAGTGACTGTTAAGTACATGTTCATATCTTCCGGAATCAAGCACTCGGTTTTTTGGTTTTGGTTTTTTGTTTTTGTATGCAGTCGGCTGTAGTCCAAACAATCGAGACGCAATAATTCATATTGCACAAAAGCTGGTCCTGTATCAGGTGATAGCAAGGATGGCTTGACTTGAGGGAGTAAATACTCTTCCTGTATTCTAAATGTAACAAAAAGTTTATATATAATGTACAGTGAAGACTATAAAAAGAGAATCAACAATAAAGAGTCAAACAGGAGGAATGCTTACAAGGTAAAAATCTTTACACTGTGTATCGCTTTATCTATTGTTAATTGTGCTTCAGAGAAAGGACTCTTAACATCAACTATATTACAGGAACAGCATCTCGGGTTTCTGGTGACTAGTAACACATCACATGCTGGTGGCAACAGGCATAGACCATCGAGAGATGCACTTCAAACTCGGACTCGTGCAGCCAAATCCCTAAATTTATTAAATTCATTTTTTTAAATACACTAATATGTAAAGAACTCCTCAGTCCAGTAAGACATTTACATGTTCTCACTATTTAGTAGATCACTCCCAATGATTCATTTATAACTGTTAGTAACATTTTTCTATTACTTGAACCACTTGTATATACCTCACGCATGAGAAATAATATTACAAAGAAAATATTGGTGACCTCAGAAATTAATTCAAGACTTTTCTGATGCTTAACACCATTTGTTTCTTTCTGGCTGTAACCAATGATACAGAAGATACACATTCTACAAATTCTCTACCACATTGTTGGAAGGATCAACCACTGAAATTACTCTCTCCGGCGTTTGCCTCCTGATATCGTTGGACAAGAATTGCACCCCCCTGTAATTTTTTGCTAAATAGATACAAACTTAATCACGCCATATATACTAGTAATCAAGTTATCTTAATAATACCAATTTCTTCAAATTGCTTAAATAATAATGATAAAGATAATAATAAAAACCCAGTGAAGTACATGTAATAGGCCATTATATAACCATACCCACCCCCTCCTCAATTTTAGCCACATCACAAAATTATCTACTTGTGTTTCATTGTACATTTGTATGTCTAATTATTAACAATAATAGGCCTAGTTGTTTGAATTGAAAGAGAAGTAAATTGAATTAAAGTATAAATGAATTGCGCAATTATTGAATAATCATTCATGAAGTTGAACGTATACTTGCAATTACCTGGTTACTTTATACAACTTGTTCTCCATCGACACTTGAACCACTGCATCGACAATGCACGCCAACTTGTTAAACGGGGACATAACAAATGGTTGTGGTACACAGCGTTCTTTGATTTACGCATAAGCATTGGTTTTTCGGACGAGTAGTTGACCCAATTATATACTCATAATACTGAATCGGATTTGTTTGTCACTGGAAACCCTTTACCGGAGGTGACGAGAAACGAGACTTACAGCCCCTATGAGCCTTACAAACAGACAATGTGGTTACAAGCTTTGTCTCATGTAACCTATCTAGTTCTTTTACACTTCTTGTTTACTAAGTACATAAAGGTAGATGGTACGTACTTTTGTTTTAATATGTCTAATGTGGGATTTTAATATTCCTCTTATACTTTTAATCCATTCTGACAATGTATCAATTTTTTTCATATTTAGCTCATATTCTGGCATAATCTTTGAGAATTGATAAGAGATGAATTTCTGTCGTCAATTGAAAGACCGCGGTTCTCTGTATTTAGGACCTTTTAGAATAAGAGATCTGAGGTCCTCATTTCCAACTATAACAACATCACCAGTAATTAAATGTTCAGCTGGACTATAAATGAAAGAAGATGAACAAGAACACGTAGGTGGATTAAGTATAAGATGGTCTATATCTAGGCACTATAAAGTTTGTTAAAATTAAAAAGTTTGGATGTAATAGTAGAAGTATATTTGTAGGAAATACAGGGTGTATACTTGAATATGAAATACGTTGGAATATATGACTGAACTCTTTTATGACGAAGAATGTTGCTTATGGTGACGGCATATGCATCTATTCCTTTCTTTGTAAATTTGAGCCCAAGGAACTGGCGGTATGATTTGGAAGGAATATCATCCATGACCCGTCGTGGTTTAAAAAGCCTGTGATTGGCAACATCCATAATCATAGAGTTCAGTCTATATTCAGGTGTTGAAAAATCCAAGTATAGACTAGCTGTGCATTCCTGAAATAACATATGTAAAACTCTCAATGGAACAGAGTATAGGTTTATGCGATAATGATGTGGACCTAATTGTCTGTTGACGCAAGGCAAAAGTGAATAAAATGTGACATCATTTACACTTGGTCTTTTGTATGCAAGGTGAAGATTACGAACAGTGATCAATCTCATAACTCCTACAAGCAATACAAAATAGATAGTTAGGCAAACACGGACCCCTGGACACACCAGAGGTGGGATCAGGTGCCTAGGAGGAGTAAGCATGTATGAACGATGTCCATGAGTGTGTTATTTATGTAGCAATATTCCATTATCACCTCCATATGGTGTTTATCTCTCTCAAAGGATTCGATGCGCAAGAGCTTGTTCTGCGTATGGTCAGTTGTTTAATCGAGGCAAACTTCTGTACTGAAAAACAAGTTGATGGTAATGGGGTTTCAACAGTCTCGATTAAAGTAAGCATTTCGCAAATTCTATGGTCGTTATAACGATCTAGTTTGCCAATACAACCTATCACTTTGTCAAATGAAGACATGTATTGAATTAATATACCACTACGATGTGACCCACGAAATCTGTTACTATTTCTGTAGGGGAAAGTGCTTTCTGTCCCCCCAGGGGTTTGTCGTATCGGAATCGGACTTTCCCTGTCCTGTCCACTACTCTAGGGGTTTCAATAGTCTCGTTTAAAGTCAGCATTTCGCAAATTCTATGGTCTTGATAACGATGTAGTTAACCAATACAACTTATCATTGGGTCAAATGCTGTCTGACGTGTTTCATACCGATTTTTAAGCCGTTCTTGGCACACTGATTTTGACTGATCAGGATATAGGGCTCACGGCGGGTGTGAACGTTCAACAGGGGATACTTACTACCCCTAGGCACCTAATCTCATCTCTGGTATATCCAGGGGTCCGTGTTTGCCCAACTATCTATTTTGTATTGCTTATAGGAGTTATGAGTGATCACTGTTCGTTATCTTCACCTTGCATATCACTGTGGTTTTCGAAAAATTAAATTTTAGTCGAGACATGCAAAATCATCTAGTCCTCTAATCAATATATAAAAATAAAATCCTACCCACGGATTCAGATGAGCCATCGCTTACTAGTCTACTGTTATGCTCTAAATGAAAAGGTGAAGATATCGAACAGTGCCTAGGATCAGGTGCCTAGGGGTAGTAAGTATCCCTCGTCGAACAGTCACACCCGCCATGATGTCTATATCTTCATCAGGTAAACAGAGTAATCCGTAGTCAAAATTGATATGTAAAGAATGGCCTAACAGTCGGTCGTCTAGGGATTCTAAGTCCTCCTAGACACCTTATGCCACCTCTGGTATATCCAGGAGCACGTGTTTGTCCAACTCTCTATTTTGTAGTCCTTATAAGAGTTATGAGATTGATCGCTGTTCGTTATCTTCACCTTTCATGAAACACCTCAGACAGCATTTGACCTATTAACAGGTTATATTGGCAAACTAACCGTCATAACAACTATATAATTTGCGAAATGCTGACTTTAAACGAGACTGTTGAAACCCATGTAACATCAACATCAAAATAAACATTTTCTTCTCTGTTTGTATCAACATTTGCGGAATATGAGCACAGAACAAGAAAATGTATGGTGGAATTTGGTCTCCTTGCTGACAGCCTCTTTAGAGACAAAATTAATGATTTTATTTTTTCATGTGTTTTGAAAAGCAACTGTAAAAGTTTGTTTACTTGACTTTTAAACATCTTTATTCTTAAATGCATGTTTTAGGTAATTCAATATAATTATGTTTACAAATACTAGAACAATTTTCCTTTTCAATTCTTTTCCATTCCTGCAATGTGTGTGCTGGTAAAATTTCTTGATTCTAAAATAAGTTGATGGATTTTTCTACTATTCGTTTCAACTTTGATTAGAAACACTGACCTTCAATTTTTCTCTCTGTATTTGTTAGTTCGTCCATCAGATGTAAATAAAGGACACCACAGAGTCGTCCACTTCTGCTCCATACTTAGATATTTTATTGAAAGTAGACATTAACGGCAAACTGACAACTCAACTGTATGACAAACGGGATGATTTCAGCTTCTCCATCGTCAACTTCCCACATTTATGTAGCAATATTCCATTATCACCTGCATATGGTGTTTATATATCTCAACTGATTCGATATGCAAGAGCTTGTTCTGGGTATAGTCAGTATGCAGCGCCTTGTTGAACCGTTTTAGGTCAAAAGATGGTTTTCTTTTGCATCTAGTGACTGTAGATGTGACATGGGTTCATTATTATGAAGGTCAGAATCATCAGTGGGTAGGGCCTGGATCTCCGAAGCCAAAGATGTTCAAGACGCAACCATCTGCTAGCAAGGTGATGGCCACAGTATTTTGGGACGCAAAACGCGTTATTATATTGGACGTGTTACCCAAGACAAGTACAATAACTGGAGTGTACTATGTAAACATGATAGACCAGCTGAGAACCTTCATCTGTGAAAAACGCCGAGGTAAACTCTCTAACGGTGGTTTGCTGCAACAGGGCAACGCGAGAGTCCACACTTGCAAAGTTGCAATGGATGCTGTAGAACGAAACGGGTATGAATGAATACCACATCCTGCCTATTCGCCTGACCTAGCTCTTAGCGACTTCTTATTCCCAAACTTGAAAAAGTTTATCCATGGACGTCAATTCTGGTCTAACGAAGAAATCGTGAAGGCAGTTGAGGAGTGGGTCAATGGAAAGGATCCCGACTGTTTCAGTTCTGGGCTGATGGCACTTTAATACCGTTGCTCTAAATGCATCACACTAGAGGGCAATTACATCGAAAAAGAAGAGGTGGATCCCAACCGAAAATAAGTTAGGCTGATTGATTACTTATTGACTCGCCCTCGTACATAACAATTATATTTCAATTGTCAAAACCTAGAAACTGTAACATTAATAGGATTTATTCTCAAAGTTTTACATTGTGATTGATAGTGATTTGACCATAATTACTGATGTTTGGTAAATTTATTAACACATCGAATTTGACTTCCGATACATGCTGTATAACGCGCAATTTTATATGTCGAAAAAATGTTAGCAAAGCTATGGTTGGTAAAGGGGGAAGTCAAGAATAAAACTCCCAACGTTAATTTTCAGGTGAACTCACTTAGAGTTACACACCACAAAAAATCGCCTGGATCAATCAGAAAGCATCAAAATTCCCGATCCTTTAATTGGTATGAAAACGTTTTGAAAAAATAACAATGGCCACAATTTTTCAACACCAGAATATCTCTATGATTATGGATGTTGCCTACCACAGGCTCTATAAACCAGCACGGACCATGGATGATATTCCTTCTAAATCATGCCGCCAGTTCCTTAAGCTCAAATTTACAAACAAAGGAATAGATGCCGTCAACATAAGTAACATTCTTCGTCATAAAAGGATTCAGTCATGTATTCCAACTTTTATTTTAAGTTCAAGTCTACACCCTGTATTTCCTACAGCTATACTTCTACTATTGCATCCAAACTTTTTAATTATAAACAAACTTTGCAGTGCCTAGATATAGACCATCTTATACGTAATCCACCAACATGTTCTTGTGCTTCATCTTCTTTCAACTATAGTCCAGCTGGACATGTCATTACTAGTGATGTTGATATAATTGAAAATGAGGACCTCAAATCACTTATTCTAAAAGGTCTTAAATACAGAGAACCTCGGTCTTTTAATTGGCGACAGATCTTCATCTCTATTATGAATTCTGTCGAAGATTATGCCAGACGATGGGCTAAATATGAAAAAGAAGAACTTGATATATTGTCAAAATGGATTAAAAGCATAAGAGGGATATTAAAATCCCGCATTAGACACATGAAAACAAAAGTATGTACCATCTATCCTTCTGTGTTTAGTAAACCAGAAGTGATAAAAGAATTAAATAGGTTACATGAGGAATATGTTTTGCTTCCAGCTGACAAAGCTGGTAACAACATTGTCTTTGTTTGTATGGCTCATTATTACAACTGTATTTTAAACGAACTTGGCATTAATTCCACATTTGGTAATCATACTTATACTCTAATTGCCCTTTTAAAAGATGAAATTCTTCAAAACCATGCTTCAGTTTTAGACACATTTGATATCCCGGTCAATGGGTCGAATGAATATGAGTTACCGTACCTATACTGGATTCCTAAACTTCATAAAAACCCTTACAAACAAAGATACATTGCTGGATCCAGTAAGTGCTCTATCAAGCCCCTATCTTTGATCCTCACGAAAATATCAACAGCTGTAAAGGAGAAACTTCAAACTTACTGCGCGACTACATATACCAGAAGTGGTGTTAATCAAATGTGGATTCTAAACAATTCTTAAGAACTTCTAATAAACTTGAAAACGCAGAATTGTCCCCAAATCAATAACATTAAAACCTGTAACTTTTCAAAACTATACACGACCATTCCTCACGATAAATTAAAGACTAGACTTTTTGACATCATAGACAGTTGCTTCTTCAACAAAAACGGAAAACGGAAATACTCATATCTAGTGATCAGTCATTCAAAAACTTACTTTGTTAAACACCACTCTGATTCCACGCACAAATACTCTGAAGTTGAAATTAAAAAAAATATGCTAGATTTCCTCATTGACAATATCTTCGTGGTCTTTGGTGATCAGGTCTTCCAACAGTCTGTTTGAATTTCCATGGGCACGACTTGTGCTCCTTCGTTAGATGACCTGTTTCTGTATTCATATGAAGCAGAATTTGTTCAAAAACTTCTACACGAGAAGAAAAAATCTCTCGCTGTGGCCTTCAATTCGACATTTAGATATATCGATGACGTTTTGTCTATTAACAATAATAGCTTTCATTCATATGTCGATTTGATATATCCCTGTCAACTCGAAATAAAGGACACCACAGAGTCGTCCACTTCTGCTTCATACTTAGATATTTTATTGAAATTAGACATTAACGGCAAACTGACAACTCAACCGTATCACAAACGGGATGATTTCAGCTTTTGCATCGTCAACTTCCCATATCTATGTAGTAATATTCCATTATCACCTGCATATGGTGTTTATATATCTCAACTGATTCGATATGCAAGAGCTTGTTCTGCGTATAGTCAGTTTTTAAATCGAGGTAAGCTACTGACAAACAAGTTGATGGTACAGGAGTTTCAACAGTCTCGATTGAAGTCAGCATTTTCCTCAAATTCTATGGTCGTTATAACGATCTAGTTCGTCAATACAACCTCGCATTGGGTCAAATGCGGTCTGACGTGTTTCATACCGATTGTTGAGCCGTTCTTGGCATACTGATTTTGACTGAGGATAACTCCGTTTATCTTATCAGGATATAGGGCTCACGGCGTGTGTGACCGGTCAACAGGGGATG
Source organism: Ostrea edulis (assembly GCF_947568905.1). Classification (NCBI taxonomy): domain Eukaryota; kingdom Metazoa; phylum Mollusca; class Bivalvia; order Ostreida; family Ostreidae; genus Ostrea; species Ostrea edulis. The sequence continues at coordinate 86,705,691 of NC_079167.1, forward strand.
ATTACTCCTCCTAGGCACCTGATCCCACCTCTGGTGTGTCTAGGAGTCCGTGTTTGCCCAACTCTCTATTTTGTATTTCTTATAGGAGTTATGAGATTGGTCACTGTTCGTTATCTTCACCTTGCATTCATCAATATATCTCAGTATTGGCAGACTTTTCTTCAAAGACACCCAATCGAAATTCCTCGAATGTCTCGCGCACTCGACATAGATTTCGGATGTAATACGATCTCATCCATGAGAGAATTTGATGCATTGTCAACTATGACGTCACAGCCTACTGCACTACGTTACGTACATCACAAGCAAAATATCAAATTCACTCATGGATGCCATTGTATTACATCTGAGATCTATGTCGAGTGCATGAGACATTCGAGGATTTCCGATGGAAAAGACACTTTCAGTACCTTTTCCGTTCAATACTACTACTACTACTCTCTCTCTCTCTCTCTCTCTCTCTCTCTCTCTCTCTCTCAACTAGAGAGGAAGCGATGTTTTTACTCTTATTGTGCTTCATTCAGACCTTAATTGACAGAATATGTTGATTTACGTGGTATTGCATGTCAAATGTACTTCATTAATTAATTCCATTACTTAATTAACTGAATTGTGGGTGCTTTGATCTTTTCTGCATGTATGTATTTGCATTGCGGTAAGAATTTTCTTCGTTATTGAACCAATATAAAACTTTCACAATAAAAAATAAAACATTCCAATGAAATCGAATCCTAATACGAATCAATAACTGAATTCCGCTGCCTCAGAGCCAATAGTCTCTCACAAAATACTCTAACTTAAAAGTAGGCACTATAGTTAACTCTAACATCAAAGGTCATACAAAAGTAAATGAAAGTGTCAAGGCTTGTACAAAAATGTTGATAATAAAACAACAAGAAAGAGTTCAGAGAAGAGAAAGAGAGAGAGAGATGAGTTTGTGTAGACGTTGGTAAACTTTATCATCAGTGAAGTCTATTAAAAACGGAATATAGTTGTATGCATGGCGCATCAAATCTGCTAACGTCAGACCGTCAAGCTTAATAGAAAGAATCCTATACATGAAGCGAAGAGGTAGTTTATTGCTTATTAATTCACCATCTTTCATTGTACTGAGTATATTTTTAATCCTATTTGAATAAATTCATTTTCAAAAAGTGTTCATCCTTGAATGATTCAGTTTCTTGCACTTCTTAATGCATATGCGCTGTTATAATTAATAAGCCAGAACCTTCCTGATGACCTTCAAAATTTAACAATACAACAGCTGTTACAATATAATAGCTGCTACCTTTTTAATTGAATTAAAGGACTAGTCAGACGATGAAAATTTAGTTTTCTGATTTGAAATTTAAAATTAATAGCATTTTTAAAAATGATTTTTTTTTTCAAATTGTTGATTGCAACTTTCACCAAATGAATTTGATGTATAGCTGAAAGATTTAGATCTTGCAGTTTCTGATACAGAACATCTCATTTGACAGGTAAAAACAGGTTTATGTAACACTAAGAACAAAAGTCTAGTAATCTCATCAGCAATTTAAGAACATGATCAATTTCATACAGATAATGGTTTTGAATTAACTGTGTCGTTTCATTAGTTACACAGTTGTCAAACTTAGGTGACCCATTGCAATCCATCATCCACAATCAACTTTTGACCGCTTTCGAATTGGGGGCAAACTTGTGTATTCCATGGCACATACTCTCTGTGGACCCTAGGTCTGTGATCAGATATCTAAATATTTGATTCAAACATTAATGGCGTCAAATTTACATCCAGCATGTAACTTGGGAAAATTTGCTTTACTTAGTAATAACATTCAATTTACTTTCACTTTCCCTATATTTCTATATGCAATGCCTGTGGAAATGTAAAGCAAAGGTATATGGAGCTTATTGAACAAGAAATCTGAAACCTAAACTGCAAATACGAGGGTGAGTCAATATGACCAGCCTAACTTATTTCCGGTTGAAATCCACTTCTTTTTCGATGCAATTGCCCTCTAGAGTGATGCACTTAGACCAACGGTGTTCAAGTGCCATCAGCCCAGAACTGAAAAAGTCAGGATCCTTCCCATTGACCCACTCCTTAACTGCCATCACGACTCCTTCGTCAGATCGGAAATGACGTTCATGGATATCCTTTTCCAGGTTTGGGTATAGGAAGTAGTCGCTAGGAGCTAGGTCAGGCGAATAGGCAGGATGTGGTATTCATTCATACCCGTTTCGCTCTACAGCATTCATTGCAACTTTGCAAGTGTGGACTCTCGCGTTGTCCTGTTGCAGGAAAACATTTTTCACGGATGGCGGTTCTCAGCTGGTCTAGCAAGTTTGCATAGTACACTCCAGTTATTATACTTCTCTTGGGTAAAAAGTCCAATATAATAACGCCTTTTGCGTCCCAAAATACTGTGGCCATCACCTTGCCAGCAGATGATTGCGTTTTGAACTTCTTTGGTCTTGGGGACTCAGGCCCAACCCACTGACGACTCTGAGCGTTATTCGCTGGCTCATAATAATGAACCCAAGTCTCATCTACAGTCACCAGATGCAAAAGAAAATCATCTTTTGACCTAACACGCTTCAACAAGGCGCTGCATACTGATGCTCTGGTTGCCATTTTCTCATCGCTAAGGGATTTGGGGACCCAACGGACTGTTAGCTTGCGCATTCCTAAACGATCATGTAAATTTGTTGAAACGCTACCATGTGAAATTCCTAATGCTTGCGCTATTTCTTCCACCTGATTTCGCCTATCAGAGTATACCAGATCCCGAACTTCTTACACACTTCTTCCTCGTTGGCACTCAGTGAGCGTCCAGATCTACCGCGTTTCAATTCCCCTACCCAGAATTTAACCTGAGCATAAAATGGTGCAGAAAATCCGTAAATAATGGTTAACTCGCCGTGTGTTTCCTTGCTTGTTTTACCTTTTAAATACAAATACCGAATTATAGCACGGTACTTAACTTTAGATGAAAATCATGGCTTTGCATCACTAGGCATGTTTTGGCATTCAATATCTTCTTATTAAAGAATGACTCGATATGCATGCAATTTTGTACCCAGGTACAAAAGAGAGAAAGCATGAGCAGGAACATAGACAGTATGACGTCTCATAACCACACAGGAGAAGTGTTCACAAACTATTTTACATCCTTCACCCCTCAGATCCACTATAACTTTAAGGAAAACAATTGGATACTCCTGTCCCTGCAATATGCACATCTGCAAATGACATTGAAGTATTGTACAAAATTGCAAGTCCATTTGATAAGACATTAGGAGGAGAAGCGTTCACAAGCTATTTTAATATCCTCCATCCTTCTTAGATCCACTATAACATTTACGAAAATAATTCGATCCTCCCGTCCCACAAATATGCACATCTACAAATTACAATGGAGTATTGTACAAAGTTAAAAATCTATCAGATAACCCATATAGGAGGAGAAGTGTTCACAAACTATTTTACATCCTCTACCCCTCTTAGATTCACTATAACCTTTAGGAATATAATTGGATCTTCCTTTCCCTACAATGTGCACATCTACAAATGCCAATGAAGCATTGTACAAAATTTCAAGTCTATCAGATAAGCCATATAGGAGGAGAAGCGTTCACAAGCTATTTTAATATTCTCCATCCCTCTTAGATCCACTATAACATTAACGAAAATAATTCGATCCTCCCGTCCCACAAATATGCACATCTACAAATGGCAATGGAGCATTGTACAAAGTTTCAAATCTATCAGATAACCCATATAGGAGGTGAAGTGTTCACAAGATTTTTGTGACAAACGGACGGACGGACCGACGGAAAATACAAAAACAAAATGTCTCCCTCTGAAATAGGGGAGATATAATTCCTGATCAATTGATAAAGCAGTTATTGTCTTTTGATTCGGTTAACTCTATACGGACCTGATCAGGTATTGATTGACCTCGTATAGTCATGAGTGGACCTCATAGAAGTTAATAATTGTATATTATCACATACCAATTATTAGAAAACAGGAATCAAACTCATAACAAAACACTTCTTTTTTTTAATATAAACAGTATTTTTTTAAATGTATAATATAATAGGATCAGGCAGCAGACAGAGCCTATATAAACCTTCACCTCAAATACCAAAATTCAAATACTCGTACCGAAGTTTTTTATAATTCAGTTTATATACAAACTTTCACATATCAAAGTTCATATACAGTGTATTTAAAGGGAGATATGTTTTACTTGATCTCCTGAGCTACGGTATAAGCATATATTGAAATAAGGCATGAAAATCGTGACCGTCTCGGAAATGAGATAGGCTGGTTACTTATTGACTGACCCTCGCATTATAATATACATGTTTTTATTTATTTTAAACATAATAAGAAAAAAATATTGTCAAAACTGTTGTAAAACTAGAGATTGTTTTTATGAAAAACTAATGTTCCCCCAGCTCCCCAAATTGGAAGTGCAAGGGGTTTCAGGGGCTTCAACAGTCTCGAATGAAGTTAGCATTTCACAAATTCTATGGTCGTTCTAACGATCTAGTCCGTCAATACAACCTATCATTGGTCAAATGCTGTCTGACGTTATTTATACCGATTGTTAGACCGTTCTTGGCACACTGATTTTGACTACGGATAACTCCGTTTATCTGATCAGGATATAGGGCTCACGTCGGGTGTGACCGGTCGACAGGGGATGCTTACTACTCCTAGGCACCTGATCCCACCTTTCATGTGTCCAGGGGTCCGTATTTGCCCAGCTATCTATATTGCATTGCTTATAGGAGTTATGAGATTGATCTCTGTTTGTTATTTTCACCCTTCCTTTTCTCCAAATGAAACATGCTCCCCTTAATGTACTGCATGATATGGAGGAGAAAGCATGAACAGGAACATAGACATTATGAACTCCCATAACCACATAGAAGAAGTGTTCACAAACTATTTTACATCCTTCACCCCTCAGATCCACTATAACTTTAAGGAAAACAATTGGATACTCCTGTCCCTGCAATATGCACATCTGCAAATGACATTGAAGTATTGTACAAAATTTCAAGTCTATCAGATAAGCCATATAGGAGGAGAAGCGTTCACAAGCTATTTTAATATCCTCCATCCCTCTTAGATCCACTATAACATTTACGAAATAATTCGATCCTCCCGTCCCACAAATATGCACATCTACAAATGACAATGGAGTATGGTACAAAGTTACAAATCTATCAAATAACCATTATAGGAAAAGAAGTGTTCGCAAACTATTTGATATCCTCCACCCCTCTTAGATCCACTATAACGTTTGGGGATATAATTGGATCTTTTCCTATTTCCTTTTCCTACAATATGCACTTCTACAAATGGCCAACAAGAATACATGTAGTTGAATAAATATTACAAATTTAAAAAAAATTGTACAACTTTCTCCGATAATCTATATAGGAGGAGAAGCGTTCACAAGATTTTGTGACAGACAGAAAGTACAAAAACAACATGTCTCCTCCTGAAAGAAGGGGAGGTATAATTCCTGATCATATGATAAAACCGCTATTGACTTTTGATTCGGTCCACTCTATACCAAGGCCTGATCATGTCCGTATAGTCATGAGTAGACCTGATCAAAAGTTAATAATTGTATATTATCACATACCAAATATACAGAATCCAGGAATCAAACTCAAAACAAAACACTTTTTTTCAATTTGAACAGGTTTTTATAATGTATAATATAATAGGATCAGACAGGAGACAGAGCCTATATAAGCCTTCACCTCAAAATAAAAAGTTTTTATAATGCAGTTTACATGCCAAAGTTCATATATAGTGTATTTAGAGGGAGATATGTTTTTACTTTATCTCCTGATCTACCGGAAATTATAGCTCCTTGACCATTTTCTATTTGTGATACTTGTTACAAACACAAATATTAAAAGCATGGGTTGGTTTTCCGGCTTAATCTGGTTGTAATTAGGACAGCTATGAAATTCTTCAAATATTAGAATCTTGTGTATTTCTATGGTTTCAAATATTTAGATATATATTGCCTTTCCCAATAAAACTCTATACAACGTTTTCCCACTGAAATGGATATAATTTCGTGGAAAAAATTGAATTCCATGTGGTGAAATTTACTCAGTTTACTAATATTTAAACAAATTTAGTATTTATTTTCATCAGTTTTGAAAAAAAGTTTGTTGATAGCAGTTACTTTCTAATTATATATAAAGCCAGTATGAACGATTTTGGTCAGACCATAAAATTCTTTGCAGTGCAGTAATCGACATTGTGGTGACCGGGGATCATACTAAAATGGGTTGATACTGGGTCCTACTTGAAGGTACGAATTATCCTTCTGCCATCGTGGTGAGTATACTGAAAGGGGAATAACTCTAAAATATCCAGAGACTCGTTTCACTCATCCGAACATAAAATATTTTTACAATAAGTATTTCAAAGAAATACAAAAACATTGGTGCAAACACCAAATTTATTGGCCGGAAAGATCATGGGAATTGTAAGAAACATTTTAAGAAAAGGTGTTCCACAGAATTCCTTTGTTTAAAAGCGCTTGAAAAATACAACGCTAAGGCTGGCAACATTTAGAGAAATTTCGATAAAATCAACCAAGTGAAAGAATCGTTAATTATACGAAGTAACCATTTATTGGTAGCTTAATAATGCAACTCATATAAAAAATTAACTTAATTCGCAATACCAAAGTCAACAGCAGCCTATACATCATCTTCTCAAGTCAAGGGTTATTGGTTAGTGAGAGGTAACGAATCAATAACCCTTGACTTGTAAAGATTGCTACACACAGTTTACGCTTAAGCTTGTCCAATGGATCAATACAAATATATTGCTGATTGATATATTTTGCCTCGACTAAATATGTTTTCTTTTCTGTGACGTGGCACGAGAAAATTTCTGATCTTCGCAGTTTCCGTAAAGTCACGTGATAAAAATTCTTACATTTTTCACAATGCAGCGCGAGTTATTTTCCCTTGAATACAGTTGCTGTCCTCAATTCATAGTTGCAATATAAGGATTTACTACATCTTATTGTAGATAAGTGTTGACCAGTTAAGGGAATTTTCTGTAATCACTACTTTTATCTATGTGTCCATTGTGACTTTTTCGCATGCAATGTTGGGTTTGGATTTGAGGCTAGCGATTCACAGAGAATTTGCCTCAAATCCAAATCCGTTCATATTGACCATGAACAGCTCAAAGGGATGTTCATTTCTTATATTTATATTCATTTACTAAAACACCGTTTGTTTACATTGGTTCTATTTTGTTGCATAAAACGAACTCTTAGCCTCTGTCACAGTAGTATTGTGACGTACGTCAACACATAGACATAATGTCACATTTCGTCTCACCCTGCCTTTAATCAACATTGCAAGATGTACTATATTTTGGGGATAGGAGACCGCAAGATTGGGATGATAATCCACTTAAGTTTATAATCTTAATCCAAAGGTGTGACTTACGAGATCTTTGTAACAGATGTTCTTCTTTTCTTTTTTCTTTTGTTGAAATATTTACGCTCTCTCAGTCGCGTGCTTTAAGCTAGTTCATAATCCGTTCATAGTCATGCAATGTGAACGGATTGTGTCGCGCGCTGAAATTGGTTGGTTCATAGAGGAAAATGCGATTTGTAATATAAATATAAAAATGTACATAATATATAAACCTTTGTCAAAAAATAAATAAATAAATAATGACGCCATACTTTATCAGAACACTTCAGCAGTAACAGACATCTGTCCCGCAGAAACGCATGCGACTCCTGACGCGTGTTCAACATGCAATGCGAGCGCTCGCGAGAATGATAACGTAATTGAACGCAGTTTGGGCGCTCGTTTTCGTATAATATGGCTGACAAAAACAACTTTAAACCTGGAACAATGTTAATTTCATTATTTTTATAATGTAATGATGATTTTTTTTTTCGATTCAACTCTTTCCGGGTTGTGTTAGCATCTAAGGGGTTTACAGTTTTATTGTTTACAGCCAGCAAGAAAGGAAAGCCAAAAGGTGAAAAATGGAGGTGTGCATCAAAAGCTGTGACGAATTTTATCTCTTTTTGTCTCTGTTTCACTTCTTATCAATGCAGAGTTACAAATAAGTGGTTCATCCGTCACATCTTGTTATCGTCTTCTTCTCTTGATGACAGCGTACATCTAGTTTGACCCGAACGTACGTATCGTAACACTAACATGGCTTCACCAGAACAAGAAAGTGTTGATGAGTGAATAAATGTTTTCATCACAGTTGCAATTCATTCACACAATCTTATATGTATATTAAAACGATTGTGTTGATTTATTTATTATAGAAATATTGGACTTCAGAGAAATTCTCAAAAAGATTTTGGTCTGTTTTATTTAAGACATTGTATTTTTTTTTTTTTTTTGTTAACTATTCTCATTCTTTTCTATCCTCTGGCCATTAAATTCAAATTTCGAGTTTAATTGTTAGGCCTAATTCCTAGATTATTGCATTCAAGGATATATGTACATTTATGCTATGGCCTACTAAGTGAAAATCATACTTTTTTACATTATACTGAAACAGTTGAAAACATTACAAAAAAACCCAAATTTTTTGGACAGATTCTTAGGTTTTCAGTTATGATTTTTTTTAAATTTCATATCCAAACTCTTAAAATATTTTAGGAAATTGCCTAATTATCATTTTTGTATATCTGGTTTACAAATGAAGAAAAAAAAGTAAGTTGATAAGTGGAACCGTTATTTTTGATATATATCAATTTGAAAACAACCCCATATATTTTGTCACACTCCTGACATATTTTTGTAATCATGAATATAACAATAAACAACAATGTAAGAATTTTTAAAAAATGTTTTAAAGTCTTGCTATATTATTAATAAAAGTTGTCACACTACTGACCTGATTATTAAAAAAAACTTTATTGTTTAACTAATCTTATAAGCAATTGATTTTCTTAAAGAATGATACATGTATATATTTTTCTTTTGATTTTTTTTTTTATAAAAGAATAACATGTCATATAGTGTATAATATTATTTTCAACCATAATCAAAGTTGATTTTTGTTTAAAAATAACAATTAATTTAATTATTTCTTTATAAAAAGAACGTATTTGAGCATGAGACTATGTAAAGCATACATAGAATAAATTAATGGAACACTAAAGATAGTTAGTTTTTTCCCCAATGCTACAACTGTTCTTTTTGAGTAAAAAGTACTATAGTGTGTTCCCTTATGTCTTATTATATATATAATTCAATAAAAAAAACAGGAAAATATACAGTTCCAAAATTTATTTAAATCACTAGCGCTTTCTGGATTTTAACATCCATCCTCAGGTGAATATAAATTAATAATTTGTATTCAAATTAATAATTTGTATTCACCTGAGGATGGATGTTAAAATCCAGAAAGCGCTAGTGATTTAAATATATTTTGGAACTGTATATTTTCCTGCTTTTTTTATTGAATTATTTTGACTGTGTGATATCAACTCTTTCTATTTGGATTATATTATATATATATATATATATAAAACATATTCATGTAAAACTTATACGGTACCAATTTTGATGCACCAGATGCGCATTTCGACAAATAATGTCTCTTCAGTGATGCTCAATCGAAATGTTTGAAATCCGAAAACACTATGAAGTTCATCTGTTACATTCCTGACACTTTCAAGAGAATGAGCAATCGTTACGGTAATGTCTAACAATAAAACTCAAACTTATATATATAATTTATCTTAATTTCCAGGGTGGAAATGGTCATTGTGCTTCGTAATTTCATATAAACGTTCTCAATTGTTAAACTACATAGTCTTAAAAATATTTATTTAATAATGAATTAACTTGACAGAAACTGCTGCGTAGTCTCCAACTTGATTCGATGCATAATTGAATAGTTAAAAAAAATTCCATCAGTTACAGCTTGTATTGCTTCAAGAAAAACTACAAACATTGTGTTTGTGTTCAAATAAAGCAGTGTCACACTCCTGTCAGACATTTATTATTTTGATTTCATTAGCTATATTGTTTGACATATAGCATAGATATTTCCTAATTCCTTCTTCCTCTGGGTCTGAATTTTTCGTGATATAGTAAAACAAGTTGATTATTTAGACATAAAAATAAACGCTAGATGTTTTAAAGTCATTTTTCACACTCCTGACATTTTTAGGTGCTTTTACCAAGGTAAGCAGTATTTTAATTTCTTTTTTTTTAGTTCACTAAAACATCAATTGTATTACTGATGTATTTGTACATCATTTGTAAACTTATCTTTGTCAATTTAAACCACCAATTTTCAGATATGTATCCTCAAATTAAAATACATGCAATTTTGCAGCTTGAATTTTTCACTGGTAGCATTTTTAAAAAAAAAATGCATAATTCATTATATCATACAGTCAAGACAAAAGATCGGTAAAGTTAGTTGCTAGTAACCAGCTACTTAAAAAGAGAAAAGTTGGCTACTAGTAGCGAGCTACTTGAATCAGGAAAAGTTAGCTACTAGTAGCCAGTTACTAGTAGCCAGCTACTAAAAGTAAGAAAAGCTAGCTACTCGTAGTCAGCTACTACAAAATATAAAAGTTATAATTACTGATAGCCAGCTACCAGATAAAGGTTAATGAGTTTGAAAATTATTATCTATCAGATTTATTTCTAAAGAGGACGAGGAGTCGTATGAAATTTCATGCTCAATTATCCCCAATTACATAACGTTGCAATGCAAAATACGAATAAACTTTTTCAACTGAGTGTTTACTTTGAAAATGATGCGGATTGAATTCAGACTCTCATTCATTTGATATACCATCCATTTTGAGATATCTGCTACTTTTACAATTTGATTCGAGTTACCCTGAAATTTCAACATTTGTGTGAATACTGTAAGGAACTTTGTGTTTGTATTAGATATCTGACGAATTTACGACTTTACATGTGGCAAGAAGTGATAGAAGGTGTTTTGATACGCCACGAATTTCCAGATATCGCTCTTAAGAAAATCAGCTACTTATACATTTTGATTATTGGTACAATGAAATTTCAAGATCTCTGTGTTTATATTATATATTTACCTAACTTACAACGATACGTATGGCGAGTAGTGATATTGGTTATTGTGATATGTCAGGAATTTTCAGATATCACGCTTAAGGAAGTCAGCTACTTATACCTTTTGATGGCAGGTAACCTGAAATTTCAACTTTTTCGCAAATATCTTATCTCATTAATTTACCAATATTCATGTGAAGAGGAGTGGTATTAAATATCTTCATAAGCCATCAATTTTCAGATATCACAATTAAGGAAGTCAGCGACTTATACCTTTTGATTCTTGGTAATCTGAAATTTCAAGATTTTCGTAGATATCTTTAAAATTTGTGTTTATATTAGATATCTGACTAATTTACAACTATCAAAGTGAAGAGGAGTGATACTAGGTATCTTGATATGCCATCAATTTTCAGATATCACCCATAAGGAAGTCATCTACTTATACCTTTTGATTCCTGGTAACCTGAAATTTCAAGTTTTTCATAGATATCTGTCGATCGATCACACCCGCCGTGAACCCTGTATCTTGATCAGGCCAAAAGAGTTATCCGTAGTCAAAATCAGTGCGCCAAGAACCAAGGGCGGCAACCATTTAAAGGTGTCTTTTACGAATTCAAACGTCATCAGAGTCATGTTGTTAAACCTCCAGAGTAGTCTCTCACATGGAAAAGAATTTTTAAAACATTATTCAAAAATTATGACACAGCTGTATTTTGAATTCTGATCTGCACAGATATATCATTGCAGACCACATTGTGTTCATGTGGACTTTTAGAAGCTGCACATCATTTGTTTTTGTATGTAAAGAAATGTTTTAGCAAGACAATCTTTAATGTATAACCTTTTTGATCACTAAATTATTTGTACATGATAGTTGTGCATTTGATCCTTTGTATATAAAATTATCAAACTATATAATGCAGTCTAAGCTTTTTATCGGGATCCATAGCTATTGGCCAGACTATCGGGAACGTCTATCTGCGCTTATCAATCTGAATGGGACCCAAATCACCGTCAAAATGAGCATACGATTTTCATTTATTCATGGTTAATTTTTTCCCATTGTTCACAGATAGGATATAGTGCAAAATCCTTGACACAGGCACCTATCCTATTACATGTATTCATTTTAAATGATCGAATCAGTTGTCGAGATGAGATTTGACGCTTAGTCATTCGCTAGATTGACTTATCATAGCATTTATAAAAGCACAAACAGATTCGAGCTATACAAGCAACAGGTGCGGATCCAGGAATTGCGGTTAGGGGGTGCAACCTTATGAGACAGGGGGTCTGGGGACCGACTTGAGGTGAAATTAATAATATGACGCAAATTTTAAGGGGTTTGGGGGGATGTAAGTTCTCCCAATAAAAGTAATTCAATAAATCAAAAGATTTTGTCATTTATTTCTTTGAGAATGAAAAAAATTCTTGCTTCTTTTATCGTTTACATTATTCTAAACAAGAGACCATGATTTAACATAAATTTGAAAATTTTTGGGGGCGCCCCCTTAAATCCGCAACTGAGCAGAGCCTATTTTTAATCAATAAATTCCATTTATGTACTTTATGTAGCTTGGTTCTATTTCGTCATAATTACTTCCGGAATTATGTAAGATAGTAGTACGCATGTGCGACCTCAGTGTGGTACAAGTTAAGAATGGGGAAGGACGTGGTCTTTTCCATTAGCAACGTCAGTTCGTGTCTGAGTTAGCGTAGTTACCTCATTTTGTGTAATTACTTGGTATTGTTGCCGGTAATACTTTACACACATTTTTTATTTACAAAACCGAGGAGTTTTGTTTTACGACTACCATATAGCGGTGTTACGACTACTTTATGATAAAGTCGTAAAAATGGCGGAACAGATGATACAAAAGAAACAATTACGGAGTACTACTGGAAGAAGTAGATATAGAAAAGAGTACAGACGAAACATGCAAGGGTAACGAGGTTACCAAAAAGAATCCAAAAGTCGAGGTTCAGGGAACAAAGACCAAGAAACTTGGAAGTTCTGTTGGTAGTACGGTAAGTGCTACACGATCCAGCGGAACGAAAACACCTATGAAAGTTGTGGCCGATGTCCATCACAAAGCTGTTAGTGATAACACACAAAACGAAAGTCAAATTATGAGTATACTTACTACAATACTTGAAAATCAGAAGAAACAAGATGAAAAAATTTGCACGTTGAATAATAAAATCAATATGATAGAAAATGAATTTCAAGAATGTGACGATTACGAATGTTACGATGATGATCATGCATACGACGAGAATTGTAGTAATATTCAGCGTACTGATGATAATGGTGAAAATTCAGATAATGCTTCTAGGAAAAGAAAGAGTGATCAGTTGGACACAGAAGTTGCTCAAGGAAATACAAGTCGCTTTATGAACATGAGCAAAAGATTTAAAAGCAGAGAAGTGTGTGATGTGAAAATAGATGAAACTTTGGCTACAAATATAACAGATTTGTTTAGAAATGGAATGAATGAAGATCAATATTCAGAACTGATTAAAGATGAAAACAATGCAAGACCAGAAAATTGTGAAGGTGTAAAAGTTGTGAAGACAAACCAACTTGTTTGGGATATTATATCTCAAGAAGCAAAAACTATTGATGGAAAAATGAAAAACATAGAAACCTCTATCATTAAAGGTTCCATTATCTTGGCCAAAGTTGTGAACAAATTGGCAGACTTTGAGAATGAATTGGATGATTCGCATAAAACAAAATTGGGAAAGATAATAGATGAATGTAATGATAGTTTAGCACTCTTTGGACATGCAAACAGACAAGTGAACATGACAAGAAGAGAGCTTATCAAGCCTGAATTAAGATTTGAATACTTACATTTGTATGCACAGACTGTTCCTTATACATGTACGGCATGGTTATTTGATGACGATATTTCGAAAACAGCAAAAGAAATTGAGGATTGTAGTAAAATTGGTCATAAGCTGCAGTACAATAACAGAGGAGGATCATTCAGAGGTCGAATGAGAGGACGATTTAGAGGTCGTAGACCAAGAGGACGTGGAAATTATAGCAATCCCACATATCATCCAAATTACGGATATTCAGACAGAAACGGTGGTGGAGTTAGTAGACAATTTTATCCCAAAAAATCCAAGAAGAACAACACTCAACAGAAAAGCAAGACTCAATAAATGATGAAGTTAGTGAGAAAAGTGTTGAATTTTATGCAGGTAGATTGAAATATTTTTCCAAAGAATTGAAAAAAATTACATCAGATAAAAATGTATTACAGATAGTTGAAAACTGCAAAATAGATTTTGTAGATGATATAGCTCCAACAAAATGTAATTTGTATGAACCTACATTTAATCCAGTCGAATCTGAAGTGATAGATCAAGAAATTAAGAATTTATTAAAAATGGGAGCTATTGTTGAGGCAATTCCTGGACCTGGGCTGAGTTTTACTAAACTTCTTATCTTACGCAAGAAATTCTGACTTACGAATTTCGTACGTTTTAATTTCTATCATCTGTATTTGTTAGACCAAAGAAAAATGGGGAATACAGTTATTCTAAATTTGAAAAATCAAAATGAATATGTAGTATATCATCATTTCAAGATGAATACTTTTGAATCTGCAGTAAATCTGGTCAAGGAAAATTGTTTTATGGCATCAATTGACATAAGACAATCCTATCATGCAATTCCAATAGCAAGTGAGCATCAAACATATTTGAGATTCAGATGGAGAGGAAAAATATTTCAATATATCTGCTTACCATTTGGTTTGTCATCAGCACCTAGAATATTCACAAAAGTTCTCAAACCAATTTTCGCAAAGCTTAGAACTTTAGGTTATCTTAGCATGACTTACATTAATGATGTTTTACTTTTTGGAGATACTATTGATGAATGCAGAAGAAATGTGAACATGACAAGAGAATATCTTGAGAAATTTGGTTTTGTGATTCATGGAAAGAAAAGTTAATTTGAACCCAAGAAATGTATCACATTCTTGGGAAACATAATAAATTCTGAGAGAATGATAATTGAATTGACTGAGGAGATGAAAGACATTATTTATGAAGAATGTAAGTATTTAATGAATAAAGATCATGCTAAAATAAGAACTGTAGCTCGAGTAATTGGACTGATTATTTCGAGCTTCTCAGCTACAGAATTGGGAAAATTACATTACAGATTGTTAGAAACAGAGAAAATAAAGCATTTAAAAGAAGCTAAAGGGAATTTTGATTCCTTAATGCCAATCACTATAGAAATGAAAGAAGAATCAACTTGGTGGTGTTCCAATATTCATTCTCAAATCAGACCTATTTCTAGAGGTAACCCATATATCACTATTAAAACTGATGCATCCTTGTTAGGATGGGAGCAATACACACACAAGATAATATCAAAACTGGTGGAAGATGGAAAGAAGAAGAAAAAATGAATCACATAAATTACTTAGAAATGCTTGCAATTTACTTTGCGCTGAGATCTTTTGTGAATATTGTAAAAAAAAAAAAAAAAAAAAAAAAAAAAAAAAAAAAAAACCGAATATGTAAGAATATTTTCAGATAATACTACTGCCATTAGTTATATTAATAATATGGGTGGTATAAAATCTCAAAGATGCAATAAACTTGCACTAGAAATATGGGAATGGTGTACTGAAAAAAATACTTGGTTGAAGTTTTCTCATATTTCAGGGAACAATAACATAGAAGCAGACAAATTATCCAGAGAATTTAATGATCAAGTGGAATGGCAATTAGAACATGATATATTCTTACAAATTTGTTCAAAGCTAGGTTGTCCAGATATAGATTTGTTCGCATCAAGACTCAATGCACAAGTTGAAGTGTTTTGCTCATGAAAACAAGACCCAGAATGTAGTTATATTGATGCATTTTCACTGAATTGGGGAAATTTTGTTTATGGTTATATTTTCTCACCTTTTAGTTTGATGAGCTTGTGCATCAAGAAGATCCAGGAAGATCGGGCAAGAGGGATCATCATTGCCCCATTATGGCCAACTCAGATCTGGTTCACAGAATTAATGAAAAGTCTAGTCAAGAATCCATTATTACTTCCGAGAAAGAAGGATCTACTCCTAAACCCTCGCAGAAAGGAGGCTCACCCTTTGTGGGCAAAAATGACTTTGATTGCATGCCAAGTGTTCGCCGAGTCTACAGAAACTCTGGATTTTCAGAAACAACAACCTCCATTATTATGGCATCATGGAGAACCGGTACTAAAGACAGTATCAAACGTTCATCAAAAGATGTTTCAGTACTGCTCTGATTGGAAAATTGGTCCAGTTTCACCATCTATAAACAATATTTTGGAATTCTTGACTTTATGTTGTGATAATGGGTTGAGTTACAGTTCACTCAATACATCTCGAGGGGCTTTGTCAACGCTGGGCATAAAACTAGATGGAACTAGCATTGGATCCCATGCTCTTGCTATTAGATACATGTATATGAAAGGTGTTTATAATATTAGACCAACTAAACCCAAATATTTGAGACGATCCGGAGAAAGATATTCCGATCGTGTAGGATTTAATTTTAGAGTATGACCGATAGGTGGCGTTAGTCTCGCTAAAGGGTATATAAAGAAGCGAGGCGGTGGATTCAACATCATTTTTGCACTTGACTCCAGAGTGAGAAGATCGGCAGTACCGTAGATAAAAGGTAATATTCATATTGTTTATTTCTTTTGATTAAAATCAGACGTGACTGAACAAGTCTTTCCTGTTTTAATTAATCGTAATAATCAAAACTCGAGCTGTAAGAGCTGGGACTCAAAAGAGCCAATTGAGCCGCGCTGTAAGAGCCGGGAGCCAAAGTGAGCCGAGCTACCAGAGCCGAGAACCGGATTGAGCCAAGAGCCGGGAGCCAAACAGAGCCACGACAGTAATGTCAAGAACCGGGATTTGTACATAATTGATTAATAAAATTGTAAATACGTTACTTCAATCATTTATATGTATATATTGAACTGCTAGAATCCTCAGCAAGTTATCTGAGGGATCTGAACCGCCGCATTTTGCGAATTAATAGGGATACACGCTACAGATTTTGGTGGCAGCGGTGGGATTACATTCTAGCAATGTCAATTTTTTTTTATATCATGGAGGATATAAATGCCACGATAAGGGAACTTGAGCAGCAAATTGCCTCTTATGAACTGGAGTTGTCTAGGCATAGCCACTCGACACCTTTAAAATCTGTTAATGCACCCAGCCAAATCGGAATGGACTCCGGGTTTAGAACAGCTTGCACAGTTACTGACAGTGAGCCAGAAGAGCAATCAGGAGCCAGGAGAAAATCTGTGAGATTTGAAGATTCATCTCACGACATTCACAAGACAGACACAGAACGCGATGAATACGACCTTAGCCCTTATCTTAATAAGGAAGACAGAAATATAACAATGAGACGACCTCAGGCTCATAAGTCGTATTCCAGTGCAAGACAAAAATATGAGACGAACAGCTCCTATGCAGCAAAGGGACGACAGAGCATCCCGAACATAAAGCCAGCGACTTACGATGGTTCTACATCTTGGCTAGATTACAAATCACACTTTGAAGCGTGTGCGAAGCTGTGCCAATGGGGTGAGATCACAAAAGGTCTATACCTCTCCGTATCATTAAGAGGAAGTGCACAAGGTATTCTCGGAAACATATATGATGGTAGGGAAATGAGCTATGATAAGCTTGTATCTGCTTTGGATGATAGATTCGCTCCACCAGATCAAATAGATTTATACAGAACGCAGTTGAGAGAGCGCAGACAAAGAGCTTCGGAATCCATTCCAGAGTTAGGACAGCATATTAGACGTCTGGTAAATTTGGCATACCCTACAGTTCCTGCAGATGTAAAAGAAACTCTTGCCAAGGATCATTTCATCGAGGCACTAGCTATTTCAGATATGCGATTGCGTATTAAACATGCAAAACCAAATAATTTGAATGAAGCATTGAGGCATGCTATCGAATTAGAGGCTTTCTTAAAAACTGAACAAAGAATTGGGGGTACTAATTCTTTAATAAGAGCAGTTGGACAAGATTCGTCTGGTACAGTAGCCGACGAATTGGGTAAAGTAAATGACACAATCACAGAACTCCAGAGAACAATGTCTACAATCACACAGGAGCTGAAAGAACTAAGAGAAAGAGACACAAGACGAAGAACAGATCGCAAGTCCAGCAGAGATTTTAATTGGCGAAAAGATATAGAGTGCTATAACTGTGGCAAGAAAGGTCACATAAAGAAAGAATGCCGCTTTAAGACAGTAAGACCAAACAGCTCAGCAACACCAAGCCCATTGCAGAACACATCTGGCAAAACAGAGCAATTAATCCGCAAAATCCTCCCGGAAAAGTTGGTGTTAGTGGAGAAGGGGGAATATTCATTAAAGGATATGTTAATAAGCTCGAACTTCACCTTTTAGTTGATTCAGGAGCTACATTGTCTCTCTTATCAAAACAGGCATTAAATAGAATTTACGGAAATGGCTCGACAGATATGCTGCGAGAGGTAAATGAGCCTGTACTGCAAGCGAATTCAAATCCTCTGATTACGCATGGACAGTTGAAAACCTCGTTTATGATCAATGATGTTGTATACAACACGATGGCCATTGTTACGAATCTGTCAGTAGACGCGATCCTTGGATTAGACTTTCTGATAAGGAATAAATGTGTCATTGATATGAGTGCCATGGAATTACGGATTGATGGAACACCCATTCCACTCGTAAAGAAAGGATATATAGGATGCTATCGCATTGCTACAGCAGCTACAGTCCACATACCACCCAGATCAGAAATTGTTACAAGCTGCGATGTGTGCACCTCTAACAAAGAACAAATAACTGATGGTATTGCATTGATAGAAGGGGATGAACACTTTTTGAAATCAGAGAAAGGTATAGTTGGCAAAGTGCTTGTCACCACTAAAGAGTCAGAACCTGTCAGGTTCATGAACCCTAGTTTTGTTGTTCAGACTATCTACAAAGGAACCATAGTAGCGAAGTTGACTCCTGTACAATGTGTTGTTGGAGAAATGGGAACTCCCTCAGAGTCATCAACGGAACTTTCACCAGCCTTGGAGGAGCTATTACAACGATCAAGCGGAAGGTTGAGCTCAGATCAAAAGCAAGAATTAAAATCTTTGCTCTTGCGCAATACTAACTTATTTGCAAAAGATGACAAGGATTTTGGTAGAACTGATGTAATTAAACATTCTATCAACACAGGTTCAAAGGCTCCTATACGACAACCCCTCCGAAGGACTCCAGTCCATTAGAAACGATACATAGATAGTCAGTTGGACGTCATGCTTAAGGCTGATGTCATTGAAAAGTCGGCAAGTCCATGGGCGTCAGGAGTTGTCCTTGTACAGAAGAAAGATGGAAGCGTTCGTTTCTGTGTAGATTACAGAAAGTTGAATGACATCACTGTCAAAGACGCCTATCCTCTACCAAGGATTGATGAGACACTCGATCACTTATTTGGAGCACGTTGGTTCTCAACTCTGGATCTCTCGTCTGGCTACTGGCAAGTCGAGATGGAGCCTGACGATAGACCAAAAACTGCGTTCATCACTAACAAAGGCCTATACCAATTCAAAGTAATGCCTTTTGGGTTTTGTAACGCACCCGCAACTTTTGAAAGGCTTATGGAAACTGTCTTATGTGGACTTCAGTGGGAGATATGCCTCATATACTTAGATGACATTATTGCCTTTGGAAAAACCTTTGAGGAAATGACAAATAGTCGTCAGAAAGTATTTTACCGTCTCCATACTGCTGAACTGAAGTTAAAGGCAAGAAAATGCACTTTGTATGGTGAGCAGGTTGAGTATTTGGGACACATTATCTCCGAATCAGGTGTGACTACAAATCCCAAGAAAGTAGAAGCCATCAAATTATGGCCTGAGTCAACCTCTGTAAACGACGTAAGATCGTTCCTCGGATTGTGTGGTTATTACCGGAGATTTGTTAAAGATTTTAGTAAAACAGCTAAACCATTACACAAACTGACAAACAAAGGGGTGAAGTTTCAATGGACAGATGAATGCCAGTCATCCTTCGACAAGTTGAAAGCACATTTGATCAGTGCTCCAATTCTTGCTTTTCCAGACTTTAACCAGACTTTCATAGTCGACACCGATGCCAGTGATACGGCTATTGGAGCTGTTCTTTCTCAGAAACAGGGAGAGCCTGAGAGAGCCATATCCTATGCAAGTAGGACACTTAGCAAGTCTGAAAGAAAATATTGCGTAACTAAGAAAAAACTGCTTGCTGTTGTCTATTTTGTGAAACAGTTCAGACATTATTTGTATGGGAGAAGGTTCATAATTCGTACAGACCATGGTTCATTGAGGTAGCTCCTCAATTTTAAAGAACCAGAAGGTCAGCTTGCTCGTTGGATCGAAATTCTGAGCATGTACGACATGACAATACAGCACCGCCCAGGATCTCAACACAGAAATGCTGATGGACTCAGCAGACGCCACTGCAGTAAAAGTAAAGATGATCCTTGCTGTGAGAAATCTGCTCGGTCTACAGAAGACAAAAAGAATCAAAAACATGTACGGACTGTTTCTGCAAATGAAAATGCCAACACTAGTGGTGAACAAAATGGCGATGATGACGAACTTTCATTAGCATGTTTGCAAAAGAATGATAAAGAGATAAACCTCGTAAAGATATGGCTCAAAAGTAGTACCAAACCAACACAAAACGATTTAAGTTACAGTGGTGTTATGTCGAAATCACTGTGGGCGCAAAGACAATCCTTGGAGATTCAAGATGAAATATTATACAGGAAATCGGTAGATGAAAAAGGAATCACACTTCAAGCCGTCATTCCATTTTCGAATAGGCGCAAAGTCCTTGATTATTGCCATGACCACAAGACGTCTGGGCATCTAGGGGTCAGGAAAACATTGAGCAAAATAAGACAGAAATTCTACTGTCCCGGATTGCAAAGAGATGTGAGACATTACATTAAAGGATGTGAAGTATGCTGCAGGTCCAAGCCACTAACCCAAAACAAAAGAGCTCCAATGCAAACATTGGGAGCCGGAATGCCAATGGAGAGAATAGCTCTGGATATAGTTGGCGAGCTTCCTCAAACAGAAAATGGCAACCGGTATATAGTTGTTATTTGTGATTATTTTACAAAATGGGTGGAATCATTTCCAATGCCTAATATGGAGACAATCACCATTGCTTCGTTGTTGGTTCAGGAGGTGGTATCAAGGTTTGGAGTGCCTGTGTCCATTCACTCAGACCAAGGCAAACAGTTTGAGGGAAAGATTTTCACTGAAATGTGTAAAATTTTGAACATTAAGAAAACCAGAACAAGTCCCTATCATCCTCAGTGTGATGGTCTCGTGGAAAGATTTAACAAAACTCTGTTGACAATGCTAAAGACTCTGGTTGATAAATACCAATCAAACTGGGACGACCTGTTACCATACGTGCTGATGGCATATAGGTCAGTGGAACACGAGTCCACTGGATTCAGCCCCAATTATTTAATGTTGGGAAGAGAGGTCAGAACACCTCTTGACATTGCATTTGAGATGCCACCAGCTATGAAAGAAATACCTGTCCAACAGTGGGTTTGGGAACTGAAGGAAAAGCTGGAATTGGCGCATTCATTTGTGCGGGAAAGTGCCATCGGTTCCATGCTAAGGCAGAAGAGCCTTTATGACACAAGATTAAATTTGCAAACCTTTAAAAAGGGAGATTAAGTCTATGTACACTTCCCACGATATGCAGTTAGGAAGTCTCCTAAGTTGACTCAGTTTTGGTGAGGACCCTTTGTAGTGGGAGAAAGGTGTTCAGAAGTGACCTACAAAGTAAACTGTGGTGCGTATGGGAAATTTCAAATCATACATGTAGACCGTATGAGAATGAAGCATCCTCAACTTCTGAGAGGTGAAAGTCAAGTAGTTGCTGATACTACTTGTTCAGTGACAGATGATGCCAGTGAAGAAAATACAGAGCTCTTTGAAAAAGGCAATGAGCATGATCAAGAAAATGCTCGGGGAAAACGAAAACAGCGTAGGCCGAAATATTTGGGAGACTACATTGTCGACCTCTGATATAGCAACCATTTTATTGTTTTCCTTATCAAAATGCAGTAACACAAATATTATACATTCCCCAAGTAGTAACGCTCTTTATGTATTTTTTTTCCTAATGTTTTTCAGAAGATGCCTCAAACAAAGTTAACTCCACGTAAAGAACACAAGTGTCCCATGTGCAGGTTTAGGAGCTTTGATATGGTGGAGATCACAAAGCACATTACTGAATGTGGACTAAAACAGATGGACAAAAAATATCTTTGTGATCGGGTTGAATGCAGTTTTAGTACTAATAAGCTGGGGAACCTCAACAGACACAAGAATAGACATTTTGATTTGGAAAAACGGAAAGTTACCACTTCGTTGTCCAATGCTTCTCAGAGCGATAATGGAAAGGAGATGGGTATGACAGAATCAGCTCTGCCATCAGTTTTGGAGAAGCCAAATGGATCTAAAGACAATAGACGGAAGAAAGCTTTCAGATGATGACTGGGAGAATGCTGATCCTGGAGATTTGCAGAGTATATTAGGGGAAATTTCAGAAACAGAATCTGAAGCGGAGGTAACCGTCATTAGAAAGGATGAAAAGCTGAGAGCGGATGCAGAAGTAGCAAAGAACCCTTTTCACGTTGGAAGGGTACTGAGAAAGCCAACTTCACCCATACCGGTCACAACTCCAAAACAGAAGGAACCTCTATCATCTTCTACCGGAGTTCCTGCCCGACCTACTATTAAAAGACCACATTTGACGGAAACGGGTACTCAGACAGAAGGGAGGAGCGTGCATAAGGTCGAGTGGACCATTACAAAGTGGAAAGAGGGTGACAAAGACATTGAACATATTGTTATGATTGAGGAAGATAAATAAGACAATTATGATATCAGACAGACATGAGAGAGTTAATTCGTGTTCAAGGAGAACATAGTTTGAATTGTGAATTTTCATATAGTTCTGCGGTTAAACAGAATTGAGAGAAATACTGTTGATTTAAATAAAGATATAAATGAACCTTTGAGAGAAAGTTATATTCATATATATTGTGGAATTTATGCTCATAAAAGCAGATAGCTAATTTTGTATGCCTTTTTTTTTTAAAGAAAATATATAGATATATATATCATGCGAGGTCGCATGAATTTTGAGGTGTGGGTAATGAGACGATCCGGAGAAAGATATTCCGATCGTGTAGGATTTAATTTTAGAGTATGACCGATAGGTGGCGTTAGTCTCGCTAAAGGGTATATAAAGAAGCGAGGCGGTGGATTCAACATCATTTTTGCACTTGACTCCAGAGTGAGAAGATCGGCAGTACCGTAGATAAAAGGTAATATTCATATTGTTTATTTCTTTTGATTAAAATCAGACGTGACTGAACAAGTCTTTCCTGTTTTAATTAATCGTAATAATCAAAACTCGAGCTGTAAGAGCTGGGACTCAAAAGAGCCAATTGAGCCGCGCTGTAAGAGCCGGGAGCCAAAGTGAGCCGAGCTACCAGAGCCAAGAGCCAGATTGAGCCAAGAGCCGGATTGAGCCAAGAGCCGGGAGCCAAACAGAGCCACGACAGTAAAGTCAAGAGCCGGGATTTGTACATAATTGATTAATAAAATTGTAAATACGTTACTTCAATCATTTATATGTATATATTGAACTGCTAGAATCCTCAGCAAGTTATCTGAGGGATCTGAACCGCCGCATTTTGCGAATTAATAGGGATACACGCTACATATTCTGGAACATGGGATGTATCTTTAGTTCTACAGCAATTGAAGAAATGGTCTCCTGTAAAGATTTTAAGTTTGAAACAATTAACATTGAAACTTGCAATGTTAATTGCTTTGACAAATGCTGCACGAGCTCAGTCGATTCATCTTATTTCTGTAATTACTATGAAAAGTGCTTTAATGAATACATATTTGAATATTCCGGACTGCTAAAGCAATGTAGACCGGGTTTTAAAATGCCTGTTTTACATATGAAAGCACATCCTCCGGATAGGAGACTTTGTATATACGTAGTGGTGAAGGAATATTTGTTAAGGACAGCACCAATTAGAAATGGAGAACAATCACTGTTATTAAGTTATGTTAAACCTCATAAGGCTGTTACGATAGACACAGTGTCCAGATGGATCAAAATGGTGATGAAACGTTCTGGTGTTAATACAGATTTATTTGGATCACACTTTGTAAGATCTGCTTCAGTGTCAAAAGCAAAATCAGCAGTCGTTCCAGTAGATGAAATTTTAAGGAAGGCTGGATGGTCCAATGCGAGAACATTCTTTAAATTTTATGATAAAGACATAATTGTTGAAAATGAGAGTTTGGCTTCAGGTGAGCTTTGCAAGACAAGTTCTCGGTAAGTAGAATAGTATCATGTTGTATTTCTCTTGTGTTTTAAAACATTTGATCATAATGTGCTTTGAAGTCTCACATAATTCCGAAGTAATTATGACGAAGTAGAATTTAAATATTTGGCGATACTTACCTTGGTTAAGTCGAAGTCAGATTGTAATTCTATGAGTCATTATAATTACTGTAGGGATTATGTGCCTCCCACCACTCCCTGCACAAGTTATTCAGATATTCATAGATATCAAACCAATAATTTAAATAGTAATAATAATTAAGGTTATTATATTCAAGATGGTTACATTATGACCAAATGTTTAAGTTTAAAGACTGGGGTTGCACATGCGTACTACTATCTCACATAATCCCTACAGTAATTATAATGACTCATAGAATTACAATCTGACTTCGACTTAACCAAGGTAAGTCTCGCCAAATTTTTAAATTATGAGTATCAATTTGTCTTTATCATATTGTTACAGAAGTAAGTTTATTTCAATGATTTACTCAAGAATATGTTCATTGAATTCTGGGTCCAACCTTTTGAAAAATCCTCGATTATTGATCCATCGATCTGTCATTGGGTAAAATGCTGTCTGATGTGTTTCATACCATTTGTTAAGCTGTTCTTTACACACTTATTTTGACTACGGACTACTCCGTTTACCAAACCAAGATATAGGGCTCACGCCTAGTGTGACCAGTCGACAGGGGATGTTTACTCCTCCTAGACACCTAATGCTGTCCAGGGGCTCGTGTTTGCCCGACTCTTGATTTTGTGAAAAAATCAAAGGGATAAAGGGGCAGAGCATTTTTTTTTTGCACCAGCACCAGTATGTATAGATTGTATGTAATGTAGGGTCATATTTTAATTACTACACCAATATGAAATACAAGTATTGACATAAAAGGGAAATATGATTTTTCATTAGTTTGTCATAACCTTACATTATTGTATACCTTCTACCCACGTGTTTTAAAACCAAAAAACTGTATCCAACCACCTGAGCAAACGGTGAACGAACGGGAAAATGACAAAGTAGAATGATTCAGGGAATGTAATCATGTACCTTAATGTGTGGACTGTAATCGTGTACCTTAATGTGTGGACTGTAATCATGCACCTTAATGTGTGGACTGTAATCATGTACCTTAATGTGCGGACTGTAATCATGTACCTTATATTAATGTGTGGACTGTAATCATGTACCTTAATGTGCGGACTGTAAGCGTGTATGTTCGATGTCCGTATCTAATGGTGACTGGAACATTTATGTACTTTTATCACTTATGTATGAAATACGAAAGACATGCTATGAAATGATAATATATGCATGATGCAAGGTGAAGATAACGAACAGTGATCAATCTCATAACTCCTACAAGCAATACAAAATAGATAGTTGGGCAAACACGGACCCCTGGACACACCAGAGGTGGGATCAGGTGCCTAGGAGGAGTAAGCATCCCCTGTTGACCGGTCACACCCGCCGTGAGCCCCATATCCTGATCAGGTAAACGGAGTTATCCGCAGTCAAAATCAGTGTGCCAAGAACGGCTTAACAATCGGTATGAAACACGTCAGACAGCATTTGACCCAATGCGAGGTTGTATTGACGAACTAGATCGTTATAACGACCATAGAATTTGCGAAATGCTGACTTCAATCGAGACTGTTGAAATCCCTGTACCATCAACTTGTTTGTCAGTAGCTTACCTCGATTTAAAAACTGACTATACCCAGAACAAGCTCTTGCATGATAATATACATGTTTATAAGATATTTGCATTAAGAAGAGGATTAGGGGACTATCTAAGTTCTTAAGCTTTTGGGCTCTATTGTCAATAAAATGTGAAATTAAGAGTAATCATAAGGAATCGTACTCTCTCTCTCTCTCTCTCTCTCTCTCTCTCTCTCTCTCTGCTTCTAATTGAACTACTATTAACCATTCCAATGGAGAATGGAGGACTGATATATCTGTTTGAATCAATGGTACTGTGAAATACTAGTAAAAACTTTATGACTATGTGCGTAGAGCACACACCTGCAACAATTTTGACGAATTGAAGCTAAGTAAATTTAAATTATTTTCACTACAGTAACAGATGTCAAACTACATGTACAACCATGGCACATTCATAATTCACTAGTGTGAGCTGTGGAATGAAAAATAACTAGTAAATTGACACTTGATAGACATGGTAAACAGTTATATCGCCAGTAGCAAAATTAATGTACATGCATTTTATTGAAATTATTATTTTGAGGATAGTGTATATTAGTATATATAACACAATAAACTGAAGGATAAATCCAGCACTGTAAATGATCGTCTCTGAACAGAGCCATGCAAGTAAGAAGGAGATACTTAAATAATATTCAAACAATCTGGGATACATATTGTTTTTAATATTTCACTAGTTCGCGTTTTGTTAAACATTTTTTAAATTAATGTACATATTTTCCTATATTTCCTAGATTTATATTATCCTCTTGACTGGTTTTTTGGCACACGTATCGGGAGTTACAGCATGTACCTGTTACCCTGTAGACCCGCAAACTAAATACTGTGGAGCTGTCAACGGTAAGTTCTTTTAAAAATCACAATTCAATTCCC
Source organism: Ostrea edulis (assembly GCF_947568905.1). Classification (NCBI taxonomy): domain Eukaryota; kingdom Metazoa; phylum Mollusca; class Bivalvia; order Ostreida; family Ostreidae; genus Ostrea; species Ostrea edulis. The sequence goes on from NC_079167.1 coordinate 86,732,849, forward strand.
GTCTTGTCAAAACTGCCAAGGAAAACGACCTTTGGTCTCGAAGTGCGACCAGTGAGGTTTTAATATCCAAGTATCTAAGGGGAATATATACATGTATGTAAATGTATGTTCCAACCATTTTGGTAATAAAAGAAGTATTTGTTTAACAAAATCTACAATTGATAATTTAAGATTTAGAGTACTTGAGACACAATGTTTACAATTCACAGTCTAAGGGAGGAAATATTACATTCGTAAATTGCCAGGGACAAGTTAAGGACGTATGTGAAGACCGACATTTTCTCTAAAATTATTTAATCCTCTTCTGGATATGAAGAGTTCTTGTATCAATGATTTTTTTTTAAAATGTTAAATTGCAGTATTATTAGCAAATTTTCTATGCTCAGTGGCTCGATTATTTAACTAGTAGTGCAAGGATCCCGATTTGATACCCGATTGTTCCAAAGAAAAATAACATATTATTGAAAAACGTTTCGTATGTCTTTGATTTCAGTTCCAATTTCAGATCTAAACTAATAAGACACCGAGTCTATATTGCACTTTCCATGACATTTATACATAATGAAATGTTTATTGTAAATCATATTTTATTTTATTCGCGAGGTTTTTATATTCCTGTAATTTCGCGAGATAATGAGCGTGCAAACGATAGCTTTTTCTTCTCAGATACACGGTCATGCATCAACTGTTTGTGTTTAATCCCTACGATACAAATTTCTTTTCAGTTGTAATTGCAAATGTCACTGGGATGACTTATGGAGAGGGATATCCGATCATTGACACCCCACGGACCTATGACGTGAATGTTTTGCATGTTTATAAAGGAGTAAGTTAACAGATATTGATTGTATTAAATCAAGATTAATATAACTTGAATATATTCTACAGTTTCCCGCAACCACGTGCGTGGATTGAACAACATTATGTGTTTAACATATATTTTAAAACACATTTCCAAAAGTAAAAACCTCTTTACATTTTAAATTCTAACTTACAATTTACAACCTGACATTCTTACTTTTATTAAGATTCAATCTATAGTTCTTGTTAATCCTATTATGCTTTATTACATTCGTCATTTTATGTTTATCCCGTGGGGATCCGGGTTAGAATAGGTCCTCAGTATCCCTTGCTTGTCGTAGAAGGCGACTAAATGGGGTGGTCCTTCGCATGAGACCGCAAAAACCGAAGTTCCGTGTCACAGCAGGTGTGGCACGATTAAGATCCCTCCCTGCTCAAAGGCAATACGCGCCGAGCATAGGCCTAAATTTTTCAGCCCTTCACCGGCAGTGGTGACGTCTCCATATGAGTGAAATATTTTCGAGAGGGACGTTAAACAATATTCAATCAATCAATCAGGATGTTTTACTTGCAAAGAGAGTTAATTTCATATGGAGAGGGAGGTATACTGGCTGATCCCCTCCCCCTAAACTTTTTAAATGGTAGTAATGAACTGTTAGGATGTAAACTTCAACTGATGAATTGACTCCATGTAGTGAAGATGGGAAACCCCCACCCAACCCCATCCCCACCTCGGTCTGATTTAGGATTTTGAAGATAGGCAAAAGAACATGTCTTTCCTTGAAAGAATTTCAGATAATTTTAGATAATTGTGAAGTCAACTCCCCCCCCCCTTTCCGTTGTGAAAAACGATGCTACATATCTGATATTTGAATTGTATTCGTTTCAGAATATCGGTAAAGGGCCTGCAAAAATTGTTACTGCTGAAAATGATGCCATTTGTGGTGTAACTCTACTGAAGAAAAAAGTGTATCTTCTGAATGGTAGGTCATCTAATAGAAACAGATCCTTTTGTGAAGGGGCATGATTATATATGAGAAGATCTGAAGTTTTGAGTTACTACTAGAACACAGATTTATCCGAATTTTATACACGCCCTTATACATGTAGTTTGTTAGCCCTATAGATTTCCGGAGTTTTTGCAAGGGCATTCCAAGCGAAAGAAATGTTTACACGTTAACTGTACAAGAGCAATATTTCCAAAAAGATATTTATATATATATGTATGTACCTCAGTTTGCATTGTACATGTAGATATGAATTTGCAAAGGAACTACTTTTCGATTGAATACCAGACAACGATCGAGGAAATTCTCGTGAACAGTTTACATTTTTAAGAAACTATTATATTTCAAAAGAAAGTATGCGATATACCACAGACCTATTGTGTACTTTAACTTTCAAACGAGTGGCCTCCCAGGTAAAGTAAGAAGTGACGGGTGTTGTTGTAACGCGGAACGGAAAATAGTGTATGTAATAATGCTATGAGGAGGTCAGCATTTTGTAATTATAAACAAGGGAAGCAGAAATTAGAGAAAAAGTCATGTACATAATTCACCGTTTCATATACTTCAAATTAATGCAATGTATTTTAAAATGATTATAACTTATTATGAAAAATGCCGTATAGCGGGTCTTTAACGCGGGTCTAAAATTTGGCGATTTGATTGCTCAAAGGTATGCTAATAATTTTAGCGGAATAAATTTTGGCGGACAAGGAATATTTATCTCTCTTTCAAATACTGATGTCACAATTAGGTGCATATTTGGCGAGTGAAATTTTGGCGAAAATGTATATAACCACTAAAATAAGCCAAATCTATCACTCGCGGAAAAAACCGCTATACGATATTACGTAAGCGCCTGTGGGTACCACCCCCTTCCGGGTTAGAATAGGTCCTCAGTATCCCTTGTTTGTCGTAAGAGGTGACTTAATGGGGCGGTCCTTCGGATGAGACCGCAAAAACTGAGGCCCTATATTACAGCAGGTGTGGCACAATAAAGTATTTTCACCCGTCCGTTCCAGGGGTTGATCTACAGCGCCAAATGTAACAGGGAGGAAGAAAATGCAACGGGATTCAATTTGAACCTGGGCCCCTAAATCTCTAGCCAGGTGCTCTACCAACTGAGCTATCTGGCCATCAATAATCGAACCAGTCTGACCGCGACACACTACATTTCAGGTATTGATAGTTCTGTAGCCCTTCCCTTCCTATCGAAGTCTGATAAAGAATGGTTCCCTAGTAGCCTGGTTCCCGAAGCCTTCCGATGTACAAGCTTCGTACTTGCACATTGGCAGAGTGCGTTCGAGATCGCCGTTCTTCGTAAGAGTACAAATTCCTGTCGATCCCGAACGCTAAATACGCAACCCGAGAACGGGTTCGAGGTGCAAGAACTCGCATCACCTCTGTAGGTAGTGTAGTCGAAGAACAAAGAACAGGTTCGTGCGCACAAGTTCTCGTCTTTCGTAACTCTAAGAACGGAGCACGAGAACAACGGGAACGGCGACCTCGAACGCACTCTGGGGGGCCTCGGGAATCAAAGATCTTTTGCGCAAAGCCTTGGGAATGGAACCAGAACTTCGAAATCACGTGACTGTAGTGCGAAAGCATGATAAAACGGTGTTCCAGCAGTAACTCGAGACTCTCCTATTCTTTCTCTGAAGCGATATACGAGCGGAAATGATTATCTTTATGATAGTATTCCATCTGAGAAGGGATATCAGATCTTCTTAAATGTTACTACTTAGTTAATTGATACCATTTTTGTGTGGGTTGCAGTCTGATTAAAATCAGACGCCATACTCATTATCATATCGATATGATACTAGTGATGAGTATGGGGTCTGATTTTAATCAGACTATGTGGGGTACCCATATAGACAATGAAATCCACAAAAATTATTTCTCTGTAGATACAAAACTCCATAACAATTCCCTCTTCGTGGTTAGGTAATAGAATAGATGGTTCAGAACTGGTTTATAATTTCCAGGTAATATAGAGAATGGGAAAATGCGGATCCGCCAATGTAGCATAATATCTTACTATCCGATTAAGGATCCAAACACATTTCCATTAGATGCGTATTACGATTGCAGATGCAAAGTATGTATCAAATATTTTTATTATACATGTATATACTATGTCAACGAGATGTTTTGCACACTCCGCGCAGCCATATTTCATTACCTAATTACATAATATGCGTGGCAAAGGTCATGTAGGGGAAAAACGACGTAATCAAGGACGCAGCCATTTGACAAATAAACGATATGTTGCTTTCTTTTCTAGACTTTTTAATGATTTTTATTTTATATTTTAACACCATTTGTTTACATACCGGATATAGAAGATCATATAAGTTTATTTCAGCAGATTTTTTTTAAGGAAAGTTCCTTTCTAGAATTTCTTTGAGAAACTATTTATTTGCGCTGAAGTTGCTTTTCATACCCATATTAATTTTGAAGATCCCACGCCCAATTGTGAATTCAATTCTGAATCATACAAAAATGTAAAATTTCGTTGATACCCCTTTACCGATTATACTGCACCTATAGCAGTGTGGTGTTTTAGGGGGGGGGGGGCTTTATTAACAATGGTAATTTCACATAGAGAATAGATTATAACGAATTATAACAACAATGAATGTGTAAATTAAGACAGTATTATCCAGATACCTAGAAGCATCCCGTTTCAAAGAGGGAGACATTGACAAAATATATTGACAACTAGACTCAGTACGATCTATAATGTATCGATAAATATGATTGGGGAAACAAACCGTTAAACGTACTTCAATCCAAACCTCAAAATCCTAGTTTGGGGGAGGGGTGACATAATTCGTCGGTTCAAACTTACATTACTACTCAGTACAACATGCATGCCGCAGTTAATTCTAAGAGAGAAAGGGGCACCCAACCTATAAATCAGACTTCTTTGTAATTTTAAAAGAAGGAAAAGTGGCACATTGTAAATGAAATCAGTGGACTGTTATCACTTAGCATTTAGTATTACTTCAATGGGTTTATTTCAGAGAGCTAGTGACTGTAATTCGATAGAAAACATCGAAAGTGAAAGTAGCAAGCAGACATATTTATAACACACACAACCTGGCTCCGTGGTCATAACTACATAAGCATGTTAGGGCCGCAGCATTATCTTTTTTTAGTTTGTTATAACAGATTAATAATTTGTTATAACAGATATCAGAAGTTTTTGAATAAATTCTGCTACATAGGAATATATAAACAGGTCAGCTGACAAAGGAGCTCAATTCGTGCCCATGGGAATTTCAACAGACTGTTGGATTGATTGATTGATTAATGTTTTCCGCCACACTAAACAATTTTTCAGTTATATGGTGGCGCCCAGTTTAAATTGGTGAAAGAGAGAACCCAGATACATTGTACCTGGGAAGAGACCACCGACCTTCCACAAGTAAACTGGGAAACTTCTCACTTACCGGCGCGAGCGGGATTCGAACCCGAGCCGAGCAGAGGTGAGAGGCCGTGTGATTTTGAGCGCGATGCTCTAACCACTACACCATGGAGGTCCTCAGACTGTTGGAAGACCTGATAACCAAAGACCACGAAGATATTGTCAATTGGGATTTTATTTCAACTTCAAGTTACTTGTGCATGGAATCAGAGTGTTGTTTAACAAAGTAATTGTTTGGATGACTGATCACTAGATATGAATATTTGCATTTTCCATTTTTGTTGAAGAAGCAACTGTCTATGATTTCAAAAAGTTTAGTCTTTAATTTATCGAGAGGAATGGTCGTGTAAAGTGCTCAGGAGTAATACGTTTTGATATTGTTGATCTGAGAATTGTTTTGCGATTTCAAGTTTACTAAAAGTTCTTTAGATTTTTTTTAGAATCCACATTTGATTTACACCACTTCTGGCATATGTAGTCGTACAGTAAATTTGAAGTTTATCCTTTACATCTTTTAATATTTTCGTGAGGAGCAAAAATAGGGGCTTGGTAGAGCGCTGTCGCTCCGAAACTTTAACCTTGCTCATAACTTTTTATGGTGAGTGACAGGGCTCTCATATTCCATATGCGCATTCCTTGTGACAAGGAAATTTCTTTGGTATCAAAATATTTAACCTTGTGACCTTGGAGTTTTCCGATTTATATGAAAACAACATATTTCAATATCTCATGAACACTTTAAAGTAGGGCCATAATGATTGCGAATAAATTCTTTATGGTAAGGACTTACATTTTATAAACGATATTTGACCTTGGAGCTTCAGCCATATTTCAAACTTTAACCTTATTCATAACTATTGAATAGTGAGTGAAAGGGTTCTCGTGTCATAAATGCATTCCTTGTGACAATACCTTTTCCATAGCAATGTTTCTATCTTTGTGACCTTAGCGGCATCTTCGCTAGCATTAGCGGCTGACCTGCTTTTAAGTAAATGTAACCTTTCAAATATCTCCAGACTATTTTTTGTATTTTGTATATATATTTCTGATGATAAGATCTTTTATTTCATACAATGATCTTTGACCTTATCCAGAACTGCAAGGTCATGTTGGTCATATTGGTTTTAAGTGTTAAGACATCCCATGCTGTATGAATTCATATTCGGTTATGTCGTGACCTTTTTAGGCTAAGTTGGGGTCACTTTTTATCATGGTAATAAAGATTGTAAAACAAAATCACAACAGCTGAACGACAGCAGGGCCAAGGTGACTCAGGAGCGCGATGTGACCCAAGGGCCTTTTGTTGCCTTTATTATATGTTTAAAGTGTAGCAATAGTCCTTTCCTCATGAATGCGCTCTAGTTGTAAACAATGCGCTTAATATAAATCTTAATAAATATAGTACTTCTATTTTAACGGCTTTGAATTTCTACAAAAATGTTTTTGCAACACTATAAGCAGTATTTTCGTTTTCTGGAAAATTCATCCGAATTTCTTTTTACGTACCGATTCGTACATGCTATATTAGCATTTCCAATGGATATTAGAATTCGTCGAATAGATAAAAGCTGTTTAACGGTAATGAAAGACAAAGGTACCAACAGATTAATATATCTGTGTAGAATTTGTATAGAAATTCTTCTGACCAAAATTCTTTCCGTGGGGATCCGGATTAGAATAGATCCACAGTACCCTTTGTTTATCATAAGAGGCGACTAAATGGGGTAGTCCTTCGCAAAAACCGAGGCCCCGCGTCATAGCAGGCGTGGCACGATAAAAATCCCTCCCTGCTCAAAGGTCGCAAGTGCGGAGCATAGGCCTAAATCTTGCAGCCCTTCACCTGCAATGGTGGCGGACGTTACACAATAGAAAACCAACCATAATTCAATGGGAACGAGCTCGTTTAAGAAAAGCATTAGGATGTAAGAGACTGAATCCGAGGTATTTAAGGAGGAGAGGGACATTAGCCGAGCTCTGACGTGTACGAGTACTGTAACAGTCGATGCGGATACACAGTAATGCAGCATTCAGGGCAGCTCTAGTTAATGTTGGTTTCTATTGTCTTCATTTCTTTGTAGTCTAGTTTGATTTACCAATGATTATTGTAGGTAAAACGTATGCTTTCGGGAGAAGTTGAGAAAAACACTTGTGATGTAGTGAAAAGGGCTCGTCGTTGCCCTTCCGGCTCCAGGGCCTTTGATGACAGACCCGAGTGTCAGTACAATAAGGATAAAGGTGACTGTGAATGGAAATGTTAGAATTATCTTGTACACTATCTAGATTACATTGTACATAAAGAATAAAAGTCTGCAAATCCTGTCTTGTTATTTGTCCAGGCTCCTTATGGAATCTGTTTTGCTTTAATTATGACTTTCTGCAGATAGTGTTGTGAATTGCGTGATACATCTATAGCATATAGAGTGACCAGTTAGTGCAGTAACTATATAAGTCGCTCACCATAGGCCGAGTTGTATGGATCTTCAAGACGATGATCTTTAGAGGTCTGGACTGGTATGTGACGAGAATACAACTGACTTTCCCTGGGTTCTTAATCAGCTGATTAATATCGGGAATGTCGAGCCCGATCTTAATAACATCAAATATTACTACATTCCTATCCGTTTTATTTAAAAGGAGTGTGGGTTATAAAACCGACCAAAATTTGTTCCACTGACTAAAACCAACTTATTTATATTTCCATAACTGTAAACAATCAGATCACCCGACTGCAATGCATCCACAAACGTGTGTGCAAAACCACTGTAATAAAAATACATCAACCATAGCTTAAGATAGCGAATTTTGCTTGATTTTTAAGCGGGAGTCCTTTAATAATCATTACCTACATCTGATAAGTGAAGCCCATCATCTCTAAGCAAGTAAGACGTACTGCCTCATAATTCTATGATGTGAAATACAGTTGTCTTTACCTAGAAATTCTCTGATACCTGTGTTAATTAAATTCCTTTTATTTCCCCCTTCCTTCCATCTTAATCCTCTCCGAAACAAGCCTACACAATCGTTCTGAAAAAACAATTTGGACATTTTGAAAAAAAAAATCTGGATATACACTAAATCAGCCAGCATCTTTACCAACAGTTTCTTAGAGCAGGAAATTTTTTATGTCATTAGATTCTAAATGAATGAAATCTGAAATAGGAAATTTTGACTAGCAAAACTCAACTGTTTTCAATAAATTTTCCCATTTCATACCCCTATAAATGCCCTTCAAAAAATAATTCTACAAAATCCTGATCAAATTCTAAATTCTCATTTTCTAATTCAGTTGACTTTGTTTTACTCCAGTACACCAGTGGGGATCCAACTATCCATTGATTGATTGATTGGATCTTCCTTAACGTCTCATTCGAGAATATTTCACTCATATGAAGACGTCACCAAGACCGGTGAAAGGCTTCAAATTTAGGCCCATGCTCGGCGCTTACGGCCATTGAGCAGTGAGGGTTCTTTAGCGTGCCACACCTACTGTGACACAGGTCATCCGTTTTTAAGGTCATCTCCGTGACGTTCACACCCTATGCCGAGCGTTTGGCGATGGAACTGTCACTACCTATTTTAACGACTTAGTTCTGTCGTGGCCAGGATTCGAACCCCGGCCTACCGCATGCGGGGCGAACACTCTAACCTCTCGGCCACTGCGGCGGTTCTAACTATCCATATTAATCAACAAATCAGCACAGTTGGCCAAATCTATCAAAATCAAAATAAAAGATTTGCAGCATTTTACCGGTAAACTAAATTTGATGTCTGTCAAGCAAAGGGTTCTCAAGACCTCAATATCGATCACTTTCTCCTAAAGATGTACCAGTGTACCAAGTTTGATGTCTGTCATGCAAAGGATTCTCAAGACATTAAGCACACAATATATTCCTATATCTGTTTTGTCTAGTTTGACCCTTGACCATGTAACCTCAAAATCAATAGGGGCAATCTACATCTTGGAGTGTACCAAGTTTGATGTCCGTCAAGCAAAGGGTTCTCAAGATATTGAGCGGACAATGTCTTCCTATGTCAAGAGTAGATTGACCCTTGACCTTAAAAATAAAAGGGGCTCTCTTCTATTCATAACTCACATATGCTATATTATTACGATCAAGTAAATAGTTTTCCGGATATTGAGCGGACACTACCGACCAACCGATGCAAAGCAATATGCCCCTCTTCTCTGAAAGGGGGGGGGGGGTATAAAAAAGCTGCCTGCCTCATACAAATTTTGAGTTTTTGGCCTGAGAAACTAATAATATTTTTGGTGCCTTACTAATATTTGATTAAGTATAAGATAAATCAGTGTTACTAAAGTTTAATTAAGTATAAGATAAATCAGTGTTGCTAATGTTTAATTAAGTATAAGATAAATCAGTGTTGCTAAAGTTTAATTAAGTATAAGATAAATCAGTGTTGCTAATGTTTAATTGAATGTAAGATACATCAGCTCCCACAATGCCATTTCTCAGTTATCTGTGTGTAACAGATATGAGACTTGAACCTGGGATTTCGACACTTCAGTCCACAACCCTACCGATCAACCATACAGGGTTAACCCACCAACCGAGAAATTACGAACACCATGTACATTGTACACTGTCACACAACTCAAAAAGACCCCACATTTCACTGTCAATAGTGAATGTTGTTTTATACCTGGTGGACAATACATTATCTGAGTTTGACATCATGTTACCTGGAACACAATCTGGTTAAAATAAGATATTTGATCCGCTCCGTTATTGCAGTGTATGCGAAAGTTTTTTGGACCACACAGGACATTCGGTCATATGTAATCAATGAACACACAGGACTGAACCAAATTTTGTCAGACCGAAAAACCTAATGTTAAAAAGTGAAGCACGTGAAAATGCAGAATCAAGGAAATTATATTTATTATACTAATAATACTATCGATTTCTTTTACCAGGATAATACTTTAGACGGTCCATGCGGTGTCAATCACATTCATTTACATATTTGGATTTGTAAGATATTTTTTAGTTATAACAAACATTTTAATGTCTCCGCGTCAAAATAGTAAAGCTCAAAACCGGACACCGAGACATTATGTAACAGACATTTTTATGCCTCTGATGGGATTTGAACCCGGGTCTCTGGCACTTAAGTCCAGCACTCTACCAATCGAGCTAAAGGGTTAACCCACTAGTCAGAGCTAGTAGGAATGCCATATCACTCACACTACCACATTGTCCCCCTCCTTTTTAAAAGTCGTCCCTGACTCTTCCAGAGTGCCAACACTTGTGGGGCGAAGTACTGAAGACAATATCTCTCACCCGCTAGAGATAACCCAGGTCCCAACGTGGGCGCCAAATGTAACAGGAAGGGATTAGGAAATGCAACATCCCAGGATCATCTTCAGAAACTTACATCCCGAAGTATGTTGAAAGCGATATCTACTGGTAATCTGGGTTGCCTGCCAAACATCAGAAAGAAAGGAGGATGCTGTGTAGATTCCTCTTTTAAAGAGTTGTAGGTATGGACCAGTGGAGCAATATGAGACTTCCAATCTGCTTTTTGCTCAACATTCAAAGTACCAAACATCTGCAACAAAGTCCTGTTAAATCTTTCACAGAGTCCATTACCCATTGGATGGTATGGTGTGGTTTTGGATTTCTTATTGTTCATGATGTTGCAAAGTTCCTCTATTAGCTTTCCTTCAAATTGTGCCCCTTGATCGCTGTGTATTTTCTGTGGAATACCATAATGCGCAATAAACTTGTGAAACAAAACACCGGCTGTAGTTTTAGCTGTCTGATTTTTAGTTGGAAATGCCTGAGCATATTTAGTAAAGTGATCTGTAACTACAAGAGTATTTTGAAAACCACCTTTTGAGGATTCTAAAGTCAAAAAATCAATGCAAAAGAGTTTTAATGGTTGTGATGTGGTAATGCTAACAAGAGGAGCTTTTTCAGTATGTGCTTTTCGTAGAACACACCTAGAGCATGTCTTGATAAAATGTTCAATATCTTTAGTCATTCCGAACCAAAAAAATCTATCTTGTACAATGCTCGTTGTTTTCTCTCTTCCCGGATGTCCCATATGTGTGTGCAAGTATTTCAAAACTGTTTTCCTGCAAGAATAAGGCAATACTACTTGTTGTTTCTTGATGTTAGAATCTCCATTCTGTGTTTCTCTGAAAAGAATACCATTTCTGATGTAAAACTTTTCAAAATTTCTCAACATGGCTAAATGAAAAGGAAGGTTATTGCTGGGAAGATTTTCTTTCTTAGGGAGAATTCCTGCTCTGACTTGAGAAAACCAAAAACGAATGTCCCTGCCTCTGCATTGTTCTTTTCTAATGTTGAATTCTGAAATATCTGGAAATTCTGACTGAAATAAGTTATCTGTAACATTTGGAGAAATTGACAGACATTCAACAAAAGGAATATGTACATGATGAACATTACAAATACTTTTGATTGATTCTACAGATGTGTTCTCTATCACGAACGTCTGATAATTCAGGTAATCGTGACATACCATCAGCATCTGAATTACATTTATCTGGGCGGTAATAAATATTGAAGTCATATGTGGCTAATGGAGCTATCCATCTCTGACAAGTGGCATCTAATTTTGCAGAAGATAATACATATGTCAAAGGATTGTTGTCTGTAATGACATCAAAAGTTGTACCATACAAATAAGCAGAAAATTTCTCAGTAATTGACCACTTAAGTGCAAGGAATTCAAGTTAATGTATCGGATAGTTTTTCTCAGATTTAGACAAACCTCTACTTGCATAAGCAATAACACGTTTATGGTTATCTTGAAGTTGGTAAAGAATAGCACCTAATCCTTTCTGTAACGCATCTGTATGGATTTCAAATGGTTGACCATAAATAGGGAATCCTAAAATAGGAAAATGAGTAAGACAATCTTTAAGCTTAATGAATGAACTTTCTTGCTCTTGGTCCCAATGCCAGATTGGTGATGGAACTGTTGCTGATTTCGCACCCCTTTTTGTTTTCTTTGACGAATCTGGAACTAAATCTGTCAATGGCCTTTCTACTTTTGAAAAATCTTTAATGAATTTACGGTAGTATCCGACGAAACCTAAAAATTGACGAACTTGATCTGGATTTACTGGAGTAGGCCAACTCAATACTTTCTGATTTTTTTCAGGATCAGGTTCGATACCATTTTCGGATACAACATGCCCAACATATTTGACTTTCTTTTTACAAAACTCGCACTTTTTGGGAGATAACTTCAAATTGATTTGTCTAAGGCGCTGAAATACCTGTTCTAATCTTGTGAAATGATCTTCAAAGCTATCGGAAAAAATAATGTCATCAAGGTAGATGTAACAAATCTTCAAATGTAACCCTTCAAATGCTTCCTCCACAAGTCGTTAGTATGTCGCGGGCGCATTACATAACCCAAATGACATTCTATTAAATTCATAAAATCCTAGTGGACCTACTGTGAATGCTGTGCGCTCCTTATGTTTCTCATGTATTTCTATACGATGGTACCCACTTTTCATGTCCAGAATTGTGAAGAATTGGTTGTTTGACAAGGCTTCCAGAATTTCATCTGTCCTGGGCAAAGCATAGGGGTCTTTCTTGGTCCTGTTATCCAATTCTCTGTAGTCAATGCCCATCCTAAGCGATTTATCCTTTTTCCTACATAGGACTACCTTACTGGACCAGGAAGACTTGGATTTCCTGATCAGACCAGCATCGAGTAGTTGTTGAAGATGGTTCTTAATTTCCATGTACATAGTTGGTGGGGTTTTCCTACATCTCTGTTTGAATGGAATTTCACCTGATAACTCGATCTTGTGCTGTACTATGGATGTATGACCAATATCTGTGTCTGATGATGAAAACACATCTTCATAGCTCTGAATCAGTTGAGAACGTTGTTGTTTCTGTGCATCTGGTGAACTATCATTAACATGAAGCGATTCAAATTCACTGCTGTTTATGGCATTCACAGATGTAATTTCCTCAATGCTGACTGGTTGAATTCCACACAGCATAGCCTTTGGTGAAATAGATACTTTCCTGGTTGTAATATTGTCCACCTGAACTGGTATAAGCTGATTGCATGGGTACTGGAAATTTACTAATGAGTGCACAATGTCTAATTGTATCCCAAGTCTGTTATGGTTTTTCTGAAGTTCCCTCTCTTTAAGTAGTATAGATTTAAAAAATATTTGCCAAGGTGCAGATAATTGTTTTTCTTGCAGACATTTACTTCCGAATTTTTCTTGCATATTTTCTAGCAAATGTTGTAAAATATTTGTTCCAAGCAGTATGGGCACATCTCGGTTGTAATTACTCTCCGGGACAACCAGTAATAAACATGGATACGACTCCTCAAGTGAAGGTTCAATCTAAGTGATGTTCCCTTCTATATATCCTAAATATGGAAGAGTCATTCCATCTACACATTCAACATGAAGTGTGTTATTGATAGGATGCAAAGTAAGATGGTGTAACTTCTCACGATAAAATACTTCGTTCACTGTCGATACAGTAGACCCAGTATCCAGAAGAGCTTTACATTCAGTATCTTCAACCTTAATTGTCACCTCAGTTGCATTTCCTAGTCCCTTCCTAATTTCCAATTGCCAAGGTGCAGATAATTGACAGACATTCAACAAAAGGAATGTGTACATGATGAACATTACAAATACTTTTGATTGATTCTACAGATATTTGTTCTCTATCACGAACGTCTGATAACTCAGGTAATCGTGACATTCCGCTGAATTCAGCCACTCCACTGAATGAAGAAGGAAGTGACATTCCTTCCGATATTGATGCCGTCCAGACTGACGACGGTCAGACTCCAGCTGGCTGGACAGCATCAATAGTGGATGACACTGATGTGAGGGAGGACGCTCTCACTCTTGATGATAAGAGCCACACATCAGATCCAGATGAAGTTAGAGAGTCCGAAGGTCACTCTCCCCAAGTCAGCTCAAAGTATACAGAAGAAGAGTTAGTCACGGCAGAAGAAATTGCTTTTACAGAAAATTCTAAACAAGCTGGTCCAGTTGAATCTCCAGGTACTATAGCAGGAGCTAGACCTGTTCGAAGGAAGACCAAACCAGCTTGGATGCGAACTGGAGAATTTTCCATGGCATTGCAGGAATCTAAGCAACTAGATTGGGTGTGAAAATGCAATTATCTTAAATCTCTTGTTTCAAGTAATCACTTATCCGGTTTAGATGAGAAGCAGTTGTCGTCAGCATTTGTTGAGATACTGCTGCAGAAGTAAGTTTTGACCGTTGAATTTTCATTTCTTTTAATTTTCTTGCTTCAAAATGAGATGACGAGGACGTCATTTCTAAGAAGGGGAAGTATGTGATAGTGTTATTTGATGTTGATTTTAATTTCTTTCAGATGTCATTGAAAGTTATGAATAACTTTCAATAATATGTAACTATATTAAAAAAAAACCAAACAATTTAGTCCGCTTAAAATTATAATTAAGCAGTTAGATAAACATATTAAACAGTCATATTTAAGCATAGCCTAGCAAATATAAACTTTAACCTTAAACTCTTAACCCTTGATTAATTAAATATTCCAAAAAGCCCATTGGTTAGTTTTTTCCCGCCAAGGCCTTTAACCCCCTTGTCTATGAGTAGAGTTCCACATTTGGTTAGACTGTACAGGTAGTGGTAGAAGGATATTTCATACAGGATTTGGAATCACTGACAGCAAGTTGAATTTGACATTTCATACTTTTAACATTTCAGATAACATATAACTAATATAATATTAATCTATGATTAATAGTGTGAAAAGAGATGTCTGAGAGAGATAAATTAGTTACTGTTTTAAATATTTTATTGTCATTGGGTTTCAGTGATCAAGGATATTTTTATAAGTTTGTATATACGTTTATATTATAAGACACTGTAGTAAAGTGTATGATATTGTTTGTAGATCGTATTACATATAGAGATTATTACCAATATATCACTCGAATCTATTGGGAAAGGATTCAGCCTATACTTGGTAGGTTGCTTGTAAATAATCATACACTTGTATCTTTGTATTTATATTAAGAATTAATATAAATGATGAAAGTTATTTCCAGATATGTAAATAAGTTCAAACTATAGTATTTGAATGATATTGTTTCAAGGGGAATAACTCTAGCATTACTGTTTGTCTAGTAATGTATGTGTCTATGTTTATATGTAAATTAGTCTAAAATGTAAATATATATTATGATATTTTTTCTATGTACTGATTGATATACATGTACTTAATTTCTCTTTATATGATGTTTTGCAGAATTCAAATAATAAGTAAGCATCCCAGAATAAACCAATAGAAAATACCAATTCGTCTTATCAATTACCACTACAACCCCGTTACAATCAGACATTCCGGTCCGGTGTAAAAAATGCCGCATCAGACCTGAGGCACTGCACATCAGTCAGGTCCGACGGTCTGATGTCTTTCGCATAGACTGTTATTGTTATGTCACTACACAAAGAGAAGCGGTAGCGGATTCAAAACAGCTAGTTTTAATTAGATTGCCTGGAACAAGTCTCGACACCAAATATCATACAGTGTATTGGAGGGAGAGATGTCTTTACTTGATCCCCTGATCTACAGCAAATTCTAACTCCTTGATGATTTTCTATTTCCTTCACGACACTTCCTACAAACAAAAAAATTAAAAGCAAGGGTTGATTTTTTGGCTTATTCTGGTTGTAATTATGACATCTATTAAATTCTTAAAATATCAGGAACTTGTATATTTCAAAACTTTCTATATATTGCCGTTGCCTACAAAACTCTATACAAAGTTTTCTCACTGAGTTATATAATTTCATGGAAGAAAATTAAATTCCATGTGGTGAAATTTACTCATTTTACTAATATAAACATAAAATTTAGTATCCAATCTCATCATTTTCGAAAAAAAAAAATTTGTTTGTTGTAAGTGGAATTAAATGGACCGAGTTCATGTGTCTTACTTTGGCATTATGTCTATACCCGGTGATATGTCGCTACGACAGAACAACTATTGGTCAGAACTGAAAATCCTTGCAATGCAGTAATCGACATTGTGGCGAGTATACTGAAAGGGGAATAACTCTAAAACATCACAGTTACTGTATACATTATATCTGTTTAATAAACTTCTGAACAAGTTAACACGCATTAAACACTAATGTGTTTACACAGGGCATGCCTCTGGTACAAATACTGAGTACACAACATCCTTAAAACGATCAAATAATTATACATTAAGCACTAACATTAAAATAAACAAACAAACATTAACACACTTGTAATATCAAACAGACATTTCTTATGTTATACACTGGTAACAGCAAATAAGCAAGCATTCCTAGTGATATATTTATAGCATCAAACAGTTCTCAAGTATCCCTCATCAATCACTTTTAACTATTTCTCAGTCAACTATTCATCATCAAAAACCAAGCATTTCTACTGTTAAATTCAACACAGTCCCAGTCCATTTGCTTGTCTTTTTCTCATAATATCATATACAGGTTACTTTGTAACAAAAATAGCATACTATCTATAAATAGCACGATGACATCACACATAACCTCAATTATACACCTAGTGATATACAGATACATAATCTCTGGGCATTACATGTTGCCTGAGAGCACCATATGAAAATGAAGTTCTAAAAACTGAACATAAAATCAGGATTATTAACTTTGAAATATTTTTCTCCCTTTAAGACCTAGAATTCTGATTCATGAGAACTTGAGCGGGGAAAAGTATTTCATACTTTGGCAAAACGTATAACCAAAGATTCAAATGACGATACCATGTCTTTATGAGTCTTGACACGGCTAAAAACAATTGTATAATCGCTGAACATACAATATATTTATATAGTCACGCAGTGCAAAATTCCCTAATAAAGATTTGCACTTCAATTGAAAAAACAACAACATTTTTTCTGAGAGAAATAGCGTTACAACTATTTTGAGACAATGCATTTGATCCTGCTGGGTTGATAAAATGGGGAAACGAACCATATTCTAAAATTTAAATCTTGTAAATGCTTAATAAAAAAAATAATGCATAAGACTGACATCAATACTACATTAGATTATTTTAAAAACAAGTTTACAATTTAGGTCTTGCAAATCATGTATACAATTGAAATCAGAACTACATAATGTAATTTTAAAAACAAGTTTTGAGTTGCATTTTTATCTTGCCATGAATCCATACATGAAGCCAAATATCATTTCTATACTGATTACGATTTTGAGAACTTCAAGTAAAACTGTAATAATCAAAACATTGCAGCTATAACAGCAGAACTGTCTTAACATGAAATAACAGATAAAAATCTTAATGCTTCCTACTCTCCCTGATAGCTTTTGTTTAAGGATGCTGATATTACGATTGAGAATTTTTTATGCATGATTTGATTTCTTCCTGAGACATGCTGATATGTTTATCCATTCTCTGTTAATTTGTTAATAGCTACTCCTAAAATTTGGAACAAGAATCGGTCGGTTGTCATCAAACAGCGTTGTCCCGGACCCTGAGGCCCCACAGTGACGTCATTCTGATCCCTGTTGTAGGCCTCGCGACGCTGGAGAACGGATATCGGTTCAGTTCCACGTTGACCATTTCCTGTTTGAGCTGTTCCATCGTTCCGTCACGGAACATTCCAAAGACCTCCACCTCAGTCAGACTGGTGTGCTGTGCCAACTCCCTGTGATGAAACATCAATACAGAGTTTGGCCAAAGAAAGTCAGTTTTAAACATCATGATTAAACCTTTCAGAGAATGGCAAATCAAAATTACTTTTATATTTACACTATCAAGGTAACAAAGATTTGGATCGTTAATCAACATGTAGAGTATGCAAGACTTTCTGTTATTGATCTTACACATGTTAATTTGTATGAAGACTATTCTGGTTGTTCAGGTTTTTCTTCAAGGTCTTGATTTCAAGGGCCAGGTCCTTTCCAATTGGTAAAAATAGCGACATTTGCTTGAAATTGGGATAAAATGTTTCATACAAAGAAATAGGGAAAAACCCAATTCAGAGTGCTTTAAGGTATAATTAAGCTCCTTCTGACTTTCAATTTGGTCAAAGCTTACCTCATTCAAATAAGCAGAGGCCAAAAAATTAGGTTTACTTAAGGTAGTACTCTACATCGTCATAATGGCTGACTTCCTTTAAAAACATGGATGAAAAAATCGATATCAGCAATATTTGACTTTTCCTTTTCCAGTTAGATACCTAGCCGAGTAGCTCAGTAGGTTAGAATACCGACTGCTGACCTGTAGGTCGCAGGTTCGAGTCCAGCAGGGGTTTTAAATTTTTTTTCCAGATTACCTTCTACTAAAACTGTATTTTTTGACAAAATAAAGTAAATTTGAAAATTTTCAACTTCAAAATATTTTTGTACATATCCTCCACTTTTCATCTACATCAAATTTCTCTGGTGTAGCACACCTCCTTAAGAATTTTGAAGTAAAAATTGTAATCTGTGGGCCTGTGAAGGAGATTTATGAATGATTTGGCTATCCTGCTTGATTTGTTTTCATTGTTTTGGGAATTTCAAAGCAAAAATTGGGAAAAATGCCTGCTTTTTAGTATTGAGAATGGGGCCTTACTTCGCCCCCCTACAGACCCTTAAAAAATCCCTGCTGTTAATCGAATAAGATTACAAGGTTATAATGCACTGTTTTCTGTTTACCCTGCAGGGTTGCTATAACAGTGTTTTACTGTATTATGTCACGCACTATTATCACAAGTATATTGACCCAGGAATAACACACTTCTGAGGGTTAATGTAACTTAGGATAAGAAAATCATTACAAACATTCCTGTTCACTGATTGTAGAAAAAACAAGATATGTAAACACTCACCTGATATTATGGACAGAGAGTCTGTAACACCTGCTGAGGGCCAGGTATTGTAAATTGTCCAGGTGAGACATAATGTAGGTAAACACTCACCTGATATTATGGACAGAGAGTCTGTAACACCTGCTGAGGGCCAGGTATTGTAAATTGTCCAGGTGAGACATAATGTACGTGATGGACAGTCCCGTGATGACGGTGGAATCAGAGAGATCTAGTTCCATCAGGCCTGGACAGGTTTTAACAAGCTGTAACACCTCTGTAAAAAAAAAAAAACCAAAAAAAAAAAACCAATTGTGTATCCCAACTAGAAATCCACAGATTCTAACAGCTGTAACACCTCTGTAAAAATAAAAACAATTGTACATATCCTTAAGTCTGTAAATCCATAAAGATTCTAACAAGCTGTAACACTTCTGTAATAAAATGCGATCTTAACTTTAGTACAGTGCTCCAAGTCACATCTGCTATCAAGTTGCAAAATGGCGACCTAGAAATATTTCTGGTTGCCATTTTCAAATTTCTAGTTGCCATGTTCAAAAGTTTTACTCGCCATAGTAAAAGATTATGTAAATAAGACCTACAATTTTTTTTTAAATTTGAATTTCGATCAAGAAAAAATCTACACCTATGTATGTGTTTTGTTTGTTTTATTTTTAAACTGAATAGATATGTGCTGTGAAACATGCTGGGTGCTAACAAGTCAAGTATTTACTCTGGCATAAGTTGTATTGCATTGGGCCATCCAGTATATTTTACAGTACGCTTCTGGGGAAGAAAACCCAGCATTCCACACAAGGATTTGCTTTAAAGTCCTCAATAAGTGGGCCTTCACTGCTTATACGAATAAGGGCTTCTACTTTTGTTGGATCTTTTGCTGAACAATCAGTACCAGCATCAATAAGAACACTACATCCCGAGTTTGCAATCTCTGTATATCAACCACGAAAATTCCTTCAGCCATTAGGACTGGGGTTCTTCCTTTACTTTAAATTTGCATTTTTCTTTAGACACAGCTACGTCATCTTTAAATGCAGAACTTTCTCCGTGTGATATTTGAATTTCTTCATTACATGTACTAGGCTGAGGCTTCTACTTTTTACTACTGATAAATCCAAACTGCTTTAACCCTCGTTTTACCGCCATCTTGATTGCTTTCAAACGCTGTTTTGACTGAGACTGAAAAATAGTTATTCAGACTTTTGATCCCGATTACAAAATCTTACTAGATGCCCAATATTTTTCCACTCACAAAAAAGCGACTTAGATATAGTCGCAAAATGGATTTTCTGGTCGCAAATGCGACCGTTTTACTCGCAACTTGGAGCACTGTAGTAAAATTCACACAAATTCTAACAAGCAGTAACACAACTGTTTATAAACACCAGTAGTGTTATCCCAACTTTAAATCGACACAGGTTCTCACTCTGCTGTCAAATGAAAACCAATCGCATTATCCCAACATTAGTAGTAAAATAAAACAACTGGAGTAAAATCCACATCAATTCCAACAAACTGAAATACCTCTGTAAAACAAAACAAATCATGATATCTCAGCTTTAGTGCTGTGTAAATTTTACAAACACTCCACCTCTCAGTGACCCTAACATCAGCGGGAAGTACCCATTTATCTTATCCTTGTCACTGATCTTTTCTTAGAATCAAGGATGTGAAGGATGGAGGAAGTAATTTCATTTTTGATTTGTGGGCTTACCTTGGCTAGTAATGCTCTCCTCACACCTTCTGAGATCAAGGTATTCATGCTAACCTTCATCGCTGTATTTCTCTTAATACCTTCCGAGATCAAGATATTTATGTTTACTTTCTCATTGTATTTCACTTGACAACTTCTCAGGTCATAATGTTTTGTTTACCTTCATCGGTGATGTTCTCCCTACATCCACTGAGATTCAGTTTACGAACAGAAGGCGGAAGAGCCAGGGACAAGTAGGCTAAGCTCTGTCTTCTCAGTCCAGTCCAGGACAGATTCAGGGAAGTCAACCTGTAATCAACCAATCAGATATCAGCCTGTAATCAACCAATCAGATGTCAATCTGTAATCAAACAATCAAATGTCACATGAATGCTACACGTAGCCATGTCCCCCACCGCCGCAAAAAAAGTTGAAGCACAAAAGTCCCATAATTTCTGTAAAATTTGTCGAATCAAAATAATGCCACAATATGATCAACTACACATGGTGACTAACAATCCTACAAAATTTGAACAAAATCAGTTGAGCGGTTTCGGAGGAGATGCGTCCACAAAGTATTTCTATAGTGTAACATGTACAAATTCAACAAAGTTCCATAACTCCTGCAAAATTTGTCAAATCAAAATGACGGCGCAATATGATCAACTTCATATGGTGACTAACAATCCTACAAAATTTGAACAAAATCAGTTGAGCGGTTTCGGAGGAGATGCGTCCACAAAGTATTTCTATAGTGTAGCATGTACAAATTCAACAAAGTTCCATAACTCCTGCAAAATTTGTCAAATCAAAATGACGGCGCAATATGATCAACTTCATATGGTGACTAACAATCCTACAAAATTTGAACAAAATCAGTTGAGCGGTTTCGGAGGAGATGCGTCCACAAAGTATTTCTATAGTGTAGCATGTACAAATTCAACAAAGTTCCATAACTCCTGCAAAATTTGTCAAATCAAAATGACGGCGCAATATGATCAACTTCGTATGGTGACTAACAATCCTACAAAATTTGAACAAAATCAGTTGAGCGGTTTCGGAGGAGATGCGTCCACAAAGTATTTCTATAGTGTAGCATGTACAAATTCAACAAAGTTCCATAACTCCTGCAAAATTTGTCAAATCAAAATGACGGCGCAATATGATCAACTTCATATGGTGACTAACAATCCTACAAAATTTGAACAAAATCAGTTGAGCGGTTTCGGAGGAGATGCGTCCACAAAGTATTTTTATAGTGTAGCATGTACAAATTCAACAAAGTTCCATAACTCCTGCAAAATTTGTCAAATCAAAATGACGGCGCAATATGATCAACTTCATATGGTGACTAACAATCCTACAAAATTTGAATGAAATCCGGTGAGCGGTTTCGGAGGAGTTGCGTCCACAAAGTCTTCCTATACTGTACTATGTACAAATTCAACAAAGTCCCATAACTCCTGTAAAATTTGTCGAATCAAAATGGTGGCACAATATTATCAACTACACATGGTGACTAACAATCCTACAAAATATGAACAAAATCCGTTGAGCGATTTCGGAGGAGTTGCGTCCACAAAGTCTTCCTATGTGTAGCAAGTACAAATTCAACAAAGTCCCATAACTCCTGTAAAAATGGTCGAATCAAAATGGCAGCGAAATATGATTAACTACACATGGTGACTAACAATCCTACAAAATATGAACAAAATCTGTTGAGCTGTTTCTGAGGAGTTGCATCCACAAAGTGAAGTGGTACGGACAGACAGACATCAGTATTTCTATGTCCCCTTCTGCATTGCAGTGGGGGACAAAAATGTAATCGACCAATCATACATCAGCCTGTAATCAACTAATCAAATGTCAGCCTGAAATCAACTAATCAGACATCTGCCTGTAATCAACCAATCAGATGTTACCTGTAATCAACCAATCAAATGTCAAAATGTGATCGACCAATTATACATCAGCCTGTAATCAACTAATTAAATGTCAGCCTGTAATCAACCAATCAGATGTCACTTGTAATCAACCAATCAGAGACCAATCTTTATTCAACAAACTAAACATTTTGCAATCAAACTATCAGAAGCCATACTGTACCCAGAGAAGTGACTCAGATAGTGAAATTTCTAAGACAACTTAGTGGTAAGGTATGTTGTAAACATGACCTTTGACCTCAAAACTAAACAAGAGGCCCAAAGGCCTTATTGGTCTCTTGAATACTAGTTAAAAGTAATACTATTCCCAAGGGCTATGAAATCTAGAAAAAAAATGTCTTGTTCTGAATATCTAAGCTAAATTCTACTGTAGGTTTCAGAAACCAATTTGTATGCAACTGAGAATTGTTTGGTTTGATGAAATCCCATTGAATAAAAAGAAAATCAGTAAAACTGATGGATCCCCAAACTGTATATAACCAATGAACAACTGCATTTAACCAATGAACTACTTCATATAACGAATGACTCGCACAATGACCAATAGCTGTTGAAATATTGTTGAAATGAAGATTTTTTTCATATGAAAGGTATATGATGAGTGACCTTGACCTTTACAAATTGACCTTGAGTGACCTATGTCTGAAACCCATTTGCCTATTACTTATTTGTGTAATAATAATAACAGCCAGACACAACTTAGCATACAGCATGAAAACATACACAACCGTAAAATTAGTATTCAAAATTATTAGTGTGTTATACGATCAATACCTGTTCAAAAACTGTTGAAAAAAACCCAAGTTTTTTATATGTTCTAAGTGGCCTTGACCTTTACAAAATGACCTTTAGTGACTTTTGTCTTAAAGACATTTGCTTGTTAAATATTTGTGTGATATAAGATCAATAACTGTACAAAAATCTGTTGAAATAAGGAACTTTTTCCTTATATAAATTATATGTTCTGAGTGACCCTGATCTCTCCAAAATGACCTTGGTCTAAAAGTTCCTGTCCCAAAGAATATTTGTGATGAAGTACGATCAATTTCTGATATTTTGAGCTCAGATGGACGTACAGACACAACAGCGACTATATTCTCCCCTGAAGTATTTTTACTGACATCCTACATCCATTGCATATTGCAGTATTTTTACTGATTTCCTACTCAATGCATCCATTGAGTATTGAAGTATTTTTACCGACTCCCTACCTCCTACATCCATTGAGTATTACAGTATTTTTACTGACTCCCCATCTCCTACATCCATTGAGTATTAAAGTAATTTTACTGACTCCCTACCCCCTACATCCATTGAGTATTGAAGTATTTTTACTGACTCCCTACATCCATTGAGTATTGCAGTATTTTTACTGACTCCCTACCTCCTACATCCATTGAGTATTGAAGTATTTTTACTGACTTCCTACTTCCTACATCCATTGTGTATTGAAGTATTTTTACTGACTCCCTACATCCATTGAGTATTGAAGTATTTTTACTGACTTCCTACCTCCTACATCCATTGAGTATTGCAGCCAGCCCCGACATTGTCAGTCCACTACACATACTGAGATTTAGCACCTGTAGGTTCTCGTTCTGTCCAAATAAACTACAAACAAAAACAAATCCATTAAATCAAGCTGTGATCAATATATCAGGTTAAATGAAACATAGTACATAGTTGGCATTTCAAATCTCTTTCCCCCCCTCTTTTGCTATCTGAAATATTGAATGAAATATCCATTTTAAAATGAAAACAATTTTTTTACCAAGACGACCTATAGACATGAAAGACATTATATGAGCAACATCATCACCTATTGTAGTGTTGAACTTACTGAGCAACATCATCACCTATTGTAGTGTTGTACTTACTGAGCAACATCATAGTCTATTGTAGTATTGTATTTTAATACTGAGCAACATCATCGTCTATTGTAGTATTGTATTTACTGAGCAACATCATCGTCTGATGTAGTGTTGTACTTACTGAGCAACATCATCACCTATTGTAGTGTTGTACTTACTGAGCAACATCATCGTCTGATGTAGTGTTGTATTTACTGAGCAACATCATAGTCTATTGTAGTGTTGTATTACTGAGCAACATCATAGTCTATTGTAGTGTTGTATTTACTGAGCAACATCATCATCTATTGTAGTGTTGTATTACAGAGCAACATCATCGTCTATTGTAGTGTTGTACTTACAGAGCAACATCATCGTCTATTGTAGTGTTGTATTTACTGAGCAACATCATCATCTATTGTAATGTTGTACTTACTGAGCAACATCATCATCTATTGTAGTGTTGTACTTACTGAGCAACATCATCGTCTATTGTACACAGCTCCAGACTGAGTTTCCTCAGATTCTGACAGGACGTAAACAGGTGCCCCATCAACTCAATACTGGCTGACGAAAGGCTTAAATCCAAGTACTGCAGGCACTGAAAACTGTAGATAGTGGTCAATTATAAGTACTGACTGATAATTATGTACTACCAACACTGAAAACTGTAGACAGTGGTCAATTATAAGTACTGACTGATAATTAGGTCACTGATAAAATGTGTTGTGTTTCCGCTAACCCGACCGACCCTAAATTATAGCCCCGACCCTAGAATTTTTTTTCGATATTTTAAAAAAACAATCGTCATTTTCCCGGAAAAAATATATTCCCGTTTCTTGGTTTTCGTTTTAGTTAGACATTGAGATGAAGTCATTCAAACGCTTTAATGACATAAAAAATTGCATGGTATTGTGTCAAGCGTTTAAACAACATTGATAATGTTTCTAACTAACAGCATGGATGACTGGGTCTAGTACCGCCATGCGTGCTCACGCAACAGTGATTTAACAATTGAAGTTAACAGACGGTCGAGAGACTCTGCCAAGTGTCATGTTTTCATAGAAGACCTTCTTTTGTTAAAATTGCCAACTCCTATGTTGTTTTTAGACGGTGGCTATTTATAGCCATGCAATGTCTTATGCTATCGTTTCAGCGGGCATTACTGTGTATACATGGGGACCCTAGTTTTATATGGAGGTCATGATGCAGAGTGACAGACATGAATGTCCAGTCTGTTAAATGTGTATGCACATCCTTGGTTTCTGCTGCAGTTCTAACTGAAAACACTGAAAAGGGCCGCAAATAAAGCAGTGAGCGCATCCGAGTTGTTGATGGCTGGTGAGAGCCGAGAGGGAAAAAAATGTGCAGACTGTTTTTAAAATAAAAATTTATGTCCGGTAAAAAGTTTTAGCTGGAATTAAGAGAGTTGGATCCCATTAGGATAAGTGGGATCTGCCCAAACTTTCTTCCTACCCTTGTTCCATTTAGATTGTGAAAATACATTCAGAAATGTATTAATAAACTTAAAATATGTTAATGATGTTGATATTTTGGTGATGATTTAATATATTTTTTCAAAACCATCACATTATTTTCCTGTCAAACATATCCAATATAAGTATTCCTATGACAACCAATCTAAATGTAGAAACAATATATCTGATACTTGTAGGGCATAGTGGCATAGAGGAGTTAACTTTTGTGTTTTATGCTAGATATGTTTCATTGAAAAATATAGTTTCTTATAAAACATCTGGAAATAATCCTCAGCCAATAACAGGTGAAATGTTATGATTGAAAGTTTACTTGCAATGCAATTTAAGCAAAATTTTATTTTGAAAGTATAAAATTCAATAGAACATTTAACTTGTGCAGTAATCAGGGCTATACGGACCGTGAATATCGGCCTGGATAGCTCAATGGTTAGAGCACCTGACTAGAAATGCAGGGGTCCAGCCAAAGATTTTCTCCTTCCCATACTACATTTGGTGCCGTTGACCACCCTAGGTGGTGTAGGTTGGCCTGTCAGGGGCGAAAAGAACCTGGGCTGATATTGAAAGACAATTATAAAATTATAATTGATCTTAAGGAGGGAGGAATGTAGTAATTAGGGCTATACGGACTGGATATCGGCCTGGATAGCTCAGTGGTTAGAGCACCTGCCTAGTAATGCAGGTGTTCGATTCCCGGTCCAGCCAAAGATTTTCTCCTCCTTCCTATACTGCACTTGTTAGAGTTTACAATGTTTTTGCATACTTTGAAAAAATAAAGTTTAAAAAAAAAAAAAAATTTATTTCCTACCTACCTACCCTATTTTTTTCTGGAAT
Organism: Ostrea edulis; assembly: GCF_947568905.1. NCBI lineage: Eukaryota > Metazoa > Mollusca > Bivalvia > Ostreida > Ostreidae > Ostrea > Ostrea edulis. The sequence goes on from NC_079167.1 coordinate 86,759,787, forward strand.
GTTAGCGGAAACTCAACAATTTTTATCGTTGGCCTTAGGTACTATCAACACTGAAAACTGTAAACAGTGGTCAGTTATAAGTACTGACTGATAATTAGGTACTATACACTGAAAACTAGATAGTGGTCAATTATAAGTACTGACTAGAAAAGGACTGATAATTAGTTACTATAAATACTGTTGTCAGTAGTTATAATCCACAACATCGTACCTAGCAAATGTCACATGAAAACTTCAGGTGTTGGATTGGCTGTTTTACAACACTATAAAGACTTACCCAGTTTTGTCTCTTTTCCAGTAGCCATCAAACCCATCCTCTATCATCTGTAAAGTTAAATACGAATAGAAAAAATTCAGTATTCGATACAAACCAAAGATCTGGTAAATGTAATACAGCAAGTTTATATGTCCCTCTACTGAATGACTGACAACACATCAGGAAGTGTTCATATCCATTACACTTAGTGTAAGGACACTCTACACAAGATTTACCTGGATTTCTGTAAGCAGTTACACCTATACATACCTACTACACCTGTACATACCTATCACACCTGTGTATACCTATCACACCTGTGTATACCTATCACCCCTGTACATACCTATCACCCCTGTACATACCTATCTACACGATATTTATCTGGATTCTCTGAGAAGTTACGCCTGTACATACCTATCACACCTGTATATAGTTATCACACCTGTATATACCTATCACACCTGTATCTACCTATCACACCTGTATATAACTATCACACCTGTATATAGTTATCACACCTGTATATAACTATCACACCTGTATATACCTATCACACCTGTATATACCTATCAACCTGTATATACCTATCACACCTGTACATACCTACCACACCTGTATATAACTATCACACCTGTACATACCTATCACACCTGTACATACCTATCAACCTGTATATACCTATCAAACCTGTACATACCTATCACCCCTGTATATACCTAACATCCTTGTATATACCTATCACACCTGTACATACCTATCAACCTGTATATACCTATCAAACCTATACATACCTATTACACCTGTACATATCTATCACACCTATACATACCTATACATACCTATCACACCTGTACATACCTATCACACCTGTACATACCTATCACACCTGTACATACCTCTGTCTTTGTCAGTCTGAGAACATTGGCCCCTCTGTATAACACAAGACCCAAACAGCTACTGGTAATTCTTCTGTTAGCCAGGTCAATCCTCTTCCATAAAGATTTGTCTCCTCTGAAAACCACAAAATGTTCTACATGGAAATTTGTCTCCCCTAAAATTCATAAAATGTTTTCCAATTATCAACAGTTTACAAATACAAGATATCGTTTTACAGGTCTGTCGATATTTTAGAAGATGAGGAATTTCTTCTCAAAATGTCTATATTGGTGATTCTTGGATTTATAGATACACATTTCCAGTGTTAGTTTTGTTTCTCTGACCTGTGCTGTGTCTAGCTGGACTTACACAACACGATTCCAGCGGTGACAAACTCTAGCACATTTAGCCAGCGTAAATTTGGGTAACCAGTGATATATACGCAGAATCATCTCATCTGACAGGCGACTGAAATTGTCTGTAACGAAAAAGTGAACTCCGTGTAAACATCAGACAGGCGACTGAAAGTCTGCAACAAAAAAGTAAACTCCTTGTAAACATCTGACAGCCGACTGAAATTGTCTGTAACAAAAAAGTAAACACCGTGTAAACATCTGACAGCCGACTGAAATTGTCTGTAACAAAAAAGTAAACTCCGTGTAAACATCTGACAGCCGACTGAAATTGTCTGTAACAAAAAAAGTAAACTCCTGTGTAAACATCTGACAAAACTTGTCTGTAACGAAAAAGTAAACTCCGTGTAAACATCTGACAAAAATTGTCTGTAACGAAAAAGTAAACTCCATGTAAACATCTGAAGCCGACTGAAATTGTCTGTCACGAAAAAGTAAACTCTGTGTAAATATCTGAAGCCGACTGATATTGTCTGTAACAAAAAATTGAACTCCCGTGTAAACATCTGACAACAGACTGAAATTGTCTGTAATGGAAAAGTAAACTCAGTGTAAACATCTGAAGCCGACTGAAATTGTCTGTAACAAAAAAGTGAACTCCATGTAAAAACATCTGAAGCCAACTGAAATTGTCTGTAACAAAAAAAGTGAACTCGGTGTTAACAAGTCACATCAGAAAAAGCCAAAATCTGGAGACCAACACCAAGAGGTTTAAATTACGGAGGATCCTCAGGACTAGATACCACGAGGTATTTAAAAGGGTCTGTATCCAAAGTTTAAACTTGAAGAAATAAAACAGATCACCAACACATCATGAGAATGCAGTTTTAAAATCATTTGCTTGACCAGTTTTGACCTTAAATTATACATGAAATGAATTTATCAAAGTACAAACGATGTGATTGGTTTACAATATTTACAAAGTTAAACATTAAAGATATAGTGTGTTTATCAACAATATATTCATATATATTTGTATGTAAAACTTTGATCCCCCCTTGTGGCTATGATTTGAACAAACTTAAATTTGCACTATGTTAGGAAGCTTTCATGTAAATATCAGCTTTTCTGGCTCAGTGGTTCTGGAGAAAAAGATTTTTAAAGATTTTTCCGATATATTTGTGTGTAAAACTTTGATCCCCTATTGTGGCCCCATCCTACCCCCAGGGGTCATGATTTGAACAAACTTAAATCTGCACTATGTCAGAAAGCTTTCATGTAAATTTCAGCTCTTCTGGTCCAGTGGTTCTTGAGAAGATTTTTAAATGACCTCGCCGTATTTTTTGAATTTTTGTGATTATCTCCACTTTGAAAGGGACAGGGCCCTCATTTGACCAAACTTGAAACCCCTTCACTCAAGTATGCTTTTGGCCAAGTTTGGTTGAAATTGGCCCAGTGGTTCTGGAGAAGAAGTTGAAAATGTAAAAAGTTTACAGACAGACAGATAGCCAGACAGACAGACGACGGACAACAGGCGATCAGAATAGCTCACCTGCGCTTTCAGCTCAGGTGAGCTAAAAATGAAAAAAAAAAAAAACTATTATGTACATTACACATAAATTTTTTAAATATTATCCCAACTCCATCCCACCCACCCATGCAAGAAAATACATGCAAAAGTCACCTCCCCTTCTGAAAGTTTCTGGATCCACTCCTGAGGACAGATGATTAAAGTTTTCCCGCGTTTTACAGAACAGCGGGAAAACATTGTATGATAGAAACATGTTCGAATGTATTGGTGTAATGATACGCAGGGTGGTCATAGGACGACCAATCAGATAGAGTTACGGAGATATCAAGGTAGAGTAGGTTAACAATAGTCATTCTAAGTCAGGGTTTGACATTTACTTTCTTGAGCACTAGACCAGTCGGGCTACTTCAAATGATTTTTACTAGACCTGACCTTACATCCACTAGCCCTGACCAACTTTCCAGAGAAAAGAAACCCCGATGGTTTCTCCATATTTAAGTACTTAATTCAAATGACAAACGTTAAGTTTAAACTATAACGTACTTAATTGTCTCAAAAACATCTTTAGTCTCGTCATTCAATGTGATGCTTTTAATTTCAAATGCATTCTTTAAATTCTACTCGACACAGAAATTCTTTAGTCTTTTGTTAGAATAAAATGACCTCAACATCTTTTTCAAAATTTCTTTTTCATAAGCCCTGCTTTGTTTCTTCCCAATCTACTCCTTTTTTTTTCTTCTCGGAACTTCCTTCCTTGAGGACGAGAAGTCGACACATTCCCGCACATGTGTCAACAATGAAAAATGGCTATTTACGATTTAATTTATTCATTTGATAGACACGTTCTTATCTTCAATTAAAATAAACTGTTTTGTTTTTATTCAAATGAAAATAAAACAGTTTATATCTATTTATCCGAAATATAACTTTACACCCATTAACAAAGAGTAAATGTCGCAAAATATCACTTCCGACAGCGACTTATAGATTAGAACTAAAAATAGAGATTTTGTCATCACGCGGTTCAAAATTGCTCGCAAACTCTTTACAGTTATTTTTTTTAAGTTAAAAATAAGATATCTTATGGTTTAAAATAAAGTTTCTTGTTTATTTGTTCAACACGACCAGTCGGACTAGTGAATCAACATTTTACCCGACCGGACCTATCATTTAGTAGACTCGGTCGGTCGGACGTGCCTTAGTGTCAAACCCTGTAAGTCAGCACTTCCACGGCTTCAGATGCACCTTATTTTCAACAATTTATTAAATAAGTATTTGAATAAATTACAGCTAAAGAATACACGTCCAGTATTCACTCTATGGACATTATTAACACCGGCGTGTGAACACAAGATTTCCATAGTTTTTTCATAATCCTTTTTTATCTATGGTTTTTTTCTGGGCGGTTAGTAATGTTTGTGATGAGGGTAAACGCTAAATGGTTATTAAGCTGTATTTCATTTTATGCAATATCGCATTTGCTATGATTTATATCATTGTATAGTTTTGTTTATTAATTAAACGCTCAGCTGCCCGAAAAGTTAGCCTGGCTTACTGCTAATTTGTGTGTGGTTAGTTTATATGGTAACAGTGACTAAGAGGTCACATTCTAGTAAGAGTATATTATACAAAAAGGTGCTAATGTGTGTAGTGTATTAAGGGATATAACTCCTGAGTTGTTGTCTAGAGTTCTGAATAACCAGGTATATCACTGGACCTTTATCGCAATTCACCTTTGAATTAGAACGCTTTGGCCGATATAGTATTGCGTTGTGTGACGACACAATTGAATCTGTTTGTAATACAATTGCGAAATGCAACTGAAACTCTCATTGGTCCATATGTATAAGTCCGCCCAAATTCCCTTATACGGGAGTAGTAAACATTTGAAAACATGACGGCCAGATGCTAGATGGAAAAAAAACTTCAAAGGAAGAAAGAGAAAAAGTTGTATTCTTGTGTTGTTGTCTCATAAATTTAATATTAAAAAAAATTCCTAACATATTTTCCTACTATACTTGTGTCCAAACATACCTTCAAATATTTATTAAAGCCCCATACGACCCAAAAACTTGATCACAGCTTTTGATGATTTCGTTCGTAGACGTAGCCATGTTAGGTAGCCAGTCAATTCGAATCCCGGTTCATTTCCATACTGGCACAATAGTGTCTAGATGTGTACTAATACCCCACAAATATTTTAGCTAAATAGTAGGGGTGGGACGATACATCGGTGCACCGATGCATCGCGATATTTTTTCTGACGATCTACGTATCGATACACCCACTGAAATAACGATACTTCCATTTAATCCAAAAAAATCCGAACGGAAGAATTCAATTATTTTACACTCGAAAGTGAAAGTAAAAGTACGATATGATTGTCAAAAATGGCGGTGAAGCAGGACTTCGTCAAATTAGTAATACCAACTGGCGCTAAATCTGCAGTTTGGGATTCATTCGGGCTACCCATTTATGAGAAAAATGGGGTTCGAACCACAGATAAATCAAAGGTAATCTGTAAAGTTTGTGATATTCAACTGAAATACAATGGGAATACGATGAACATGATGAAGCATCTTAGCAGACATCACCCGTCTGCTATGTTGTCTCCAACATGCGGCAGAACAAAGTCAACCAACATAAAAAAAGAGAATGACACTGATTTGCCACAAGCATCATCATCGGGACAATTACTTTTGACAGACCTGAAGAAACACACAAAATATTCCTCGGATTCGACCCGGGCTAAGGCATTAAACAGAAAAGTATTGAGCAACTGTTAGGAGATGTGTATATTGTGTCTGTCTCAGCTGCAAAAACAATTAAAACAAGAGGCCCAAGGGCCTAGAATCGCTCTTCTGATAAATTGTACAACCCCACCATTTCTATTCTTAGTCTCTTAGTATTCTAAATCTTTAGATAAATCCTAAGAATTCAAAAAAGTAGGTCAATGTGACCTACTTTTTGATTTACACATTTTGAGAACCCAAGAAATATCAACTGACAAAGTTTGATGATTTTAAGCCAATTAGTATCTGAATATTGAAATATAGCTGTCAAATTCCAATCATAGGTCATGGTGACCTACTTTTTGGTCAGCGAACTCCAAACATGCAAGACCCATCAATAGATAAAGTTTGATGACTGTAGGTCAAATAGTATAGCCGTCAAATTCTAAAAGTAGGTCAAGGTGACCTACTTTTTCGTCAACACCCTTCAAACATGCAAGACCCAACAACTGACAAAGTTTGATGACTGAAGGTCAAATAGTATCTGAATTATATAAATATAGCCGTCCAATTCCAAAAGTAGGTCAAGGTGACCTACTTTTTGGTCGAAACCCTTCGAACATGCAAGACCCATCAACTGACAAAGTTTGATGACTGTAGGTCAAATAGTATCTGAAATATATAAATAAAGCCGTCAAATTCCAAAAGTAGGTCAAGGTGACCTACGTTTTGGTCGACACACTCCGTAGACTCAAGATGCATCAACTATCAAAGTTTGATGATTGTAGGTCAATTAGTGACTGAAATATATAAATATAACTGTCAAATGCCAAAAGTAGGTCACAGTGACCTACTTTTTGGTCGATACACTCCGATGACTCAAGATGCATCAACTGACAAAGTTGGATGATTGTAGGTCAAATAGTGTCTGAAATATTGTAATTTAGCTGTCAAATACCAAAAGTAGGTCACGGTGACCTACTTTTTGGTCGACACAAACCGAAGACTGAAGACGCATCAACTGACAAAGTTTGATGATCCTAGGTTTTACAGTGCCCAAAATATGCATCTAAAATTGAAAATGTGAAATTTGAATATCTGCAAAATTCAAAAAGTATGTCACTGTGACCTACTTTTTTTATAAATATGTTTCAAGGCCTCAAAATGCATCAACTTACAAGATTTCATGATTCTAAACCTCTCGGTATTTGAAATAACAACTTAAAATATATCTATAAATGATAAGCCATAAAATTCAGAAAGTAGGTCACGGTGACCTATTTTTCAGTTGACGCATTTCAAGGTCCCATGATCCACCAACTAACAAGTTTTGATGATCATAGGCTTCAAAGTGTCGAAGATATGCATCAAAATTAATTTTAAAATAAATACCTGCAAAATTCAAAAAGTAGGTCACCGTGACCTACTTTTGAGACAACTTGACACAAGGACCTAAGATGCATCAACTGTCAAAATTTGATGATCCTAGTCCTTATAATGACTAAAATATCAAAGATTTCAGGAAATATAAATTTAGGTCAACTTTGAAGTGACCTTGAGACCACGCCCTTTGCCCCAGGGTAATGCCTTGAACAATTTTTAATCTACAACATATCCTAATCCTTATGTGTAAGTTTGGTGATAATCTGCCCAGTGGTTCTTGAGAAGAAGATTTTTTAGCAACCACTACTTTTGTTTGTATTTTCCTGATTATCTCCCCTTGTTAAAGGGTCACATCCCTCTATTTAGTATGTATGAAAGCCCTTGGGCCAATGATACCCTGTAACAAATTTGGAAAAAATTGGCCAAGGGGTTCTTGAGTTATAGCCCTTTTTCTAAAAAGTTTACGCACACCGCACAAATGGCCATAGCATTAGCTCTTTGAGCCTTCGGCTCAGAAGAGCTAAAAAGAGTGAAATCTGAACTTGAAACCTACAAAGCCAAAGCATCTATTCCCCTCAGTTCATGCCCTCTCTTATGGTGGCGCACCAGTGAAGAGAGTTTCCCATTATTGGCTAAATTAGCAAAGAGAGTGCTGGGTATTCCATCAACCAGTGTGGCAAGTGAGAAGGTGTTCAGCACTGCTGGTGACATCATAACTGCAACAAGAAGTGCTATCAATCCTGACAATGTTGATCGCCTCATTTTTCTCAAAAGAAACCTTTAAATTGTTCAGGCATTTTTCACCACACATTACTACATAGTACATTACTGATGGTTGTGAATCATAATTCCTTTGAAGTTTCTGGTCAGTTGTTAGTCTTTTTATCATTTACAATTTAGTTTGTAGCTTAGTCAAGTAACTATGGTGCTATTTCATTTCTAGTCAAAACTATGATGTGAATTTGTTTTTCCCTTATTAAATTTGAAAGTTTGAAACTCTTTTTACAGTCTTTTACTAAAATGAAAAGTATCGCGATATATATCGTATCGTGTCTATGGTATCGTGATACGTATCGGATCGGCTTTATGCTGTATCGTCCCACCCCTACTAAATAGTTTAAATAATATACCACGTACCCCAGTCCTATTAAATGATAATTATTCAAATAGCTAAACTCACGGCGATGCGGCTTTCATTAGTCAAGCCGGCCGGTCTCCATCTAATGAGCTTATGTAGCATTGCATTTTCGTTAATCAAGAGCTTATTTTACCTTTACAAAAACTGGACCAAATTTTTTTTAAATTTCTATTAATTGATCGTGTTGATAATAAATGAAGAGCGAATACATAACTTACAACCAATTTTATGAATAGATACCAATAGCAAGAGTTTGAATTGACCGGCTACCTAACAATCTACCTAATACATCAACAAACGAAATCATTGAAGCTGCGAGTTTTCGGGTCGTGTGTGGCTTTAATGAATATTTGAAGGTATGTTTGGACACAAGTATATAGTAGGAAAATATGTTAAGATTTTTTTAATATTGGGTTTATGAAATAGCAATACAAGAATACACCGATATCAGGCCTCAACCGTCCGCAGCTTTTTGTGACCCGTAAACGGAATTCAGGTTTTTGTAAGAGGTGGATCTTTTTAGAGAGCTACAGTTCTCGAGACAGCTACACTGAATCCGCTCGAGAAAGTGGGCGGGCTGTAATCGGCCAATGAAAACTCTTGTTGTATTACATCAAACATGTCATTCAAATTGTTCAATCGTCTCATTCAATTGTGTCGTCACACAACGCAGTACTATATCGGGTAAAGCGTTCTAATTCAAAGGTGAATTGCGATAACTCTCTCATATCAGGTAGACAATAAACACCTGTGTGACGTCAGTGTCTTGTGACCACAGGAACCAGGAAGAATAAAAACCAAACCGAAAGTTAATCAAAATGGCTAAACCACCCACTGGATGTACAGAGAGAAAAAAATATTAATGAAGAAAATGTAGCACGTAAGTTGAGTTCACAATTAAGGTCAATCAAAATCACCTAAAAGATGTCTATTATTTTACACAATAATAAACATTTTTATTCGTGGTTCTTGTGATGCAAATCCAAGTGATATATTACATTACAATTCGGGTGTTCAACCAGGATCAAGATCCAGTGGCCAAGTTGTCTAGTATAACACCTGAGAATTCAGTGGTTAAATTAATTTGAAAGCATGCATTTAAACTTTGTGTAAAAATGCCCATTCTGTTTTACAGTTTCTTTTACTGTAAAATAACTTTTCTTACAGTATGAGAAATTTTCTAAGACAACCTCATCTTTGTGAATTTTTCTCGCCGTGAACCAGTCTTTTAATGCTCCTTGTTTTTAAAAATTATTTTAGTAGCAAAAATTTGTCACCACAAACCATTTCATTACTGGTAGATAGCAAAAAAATGCATTGCAGAGTACAGTTGGTTTACAGTGATTTAATGGTGTAAAAATATCCATTCATTGTCTTTTTTACAGATATGACCAACATTTAGATATGGCTACTGCTACCACCTGGGCACAGGACATCATCACCTGTGATCTAAACTGTGACAAGCCTGTCCAGCAATTCTGTAACAGCTGCCAAGTCGGTCTGTGTGAAGACTGCATCAACAAACATGTAAAGGGTCTCAAGTCAATGAAACATGACATCGTTCCCTTCACAAAGCGCACAGTCCAGCTGGTGTTCCCTCAGTGTACATCTCATTCCCACCAGAGATGTGAGGGCCACTGTCAACAGTGTGATGTCCCGGTCTGCATGAAATGTGTCATGAGTTCCCAACATAAAGGTCATGATATAGTGGACATGGCAGACATCATTACCGCGAAAAAAGAAAGAATTAAAAGAGAGACAGAGGAAATTGAAGGCGATATTATTTCCAAGAACAAGAAACAAGATTCTGATGTTGAAAAGATTTCCACATGCACGGCCCACTTCTCTGGTTTAATAAAGAAAGGTAAAGATCAAAGAAAACAATGGCACCTAGAAGTAGATGACATTTTTGACCATCTTGATACCCTAACCCAGTCCCTTAGAGATTACCAAATTACAGCACTGAAATCATACCAGTCCCAGCTCAGAAGTCAGAATTCCAGTATGATCCAAACTGTTGAAGAAAATAAAGAAATTCTGAAGTCCAACAACGTGTCTGATGTCAACAACTACAAATCCAAACTGACTGAATTCAGGAACATCCCACAAGTACCTGATGTAACACTACCATCACTTAAAACCAACACAATCCAAGGGAGAGAACTCAGCCTAGAGTTAGAGGAATACAAAGCTAAACTAACACAGAGCACACTCTCCAGTCTGACAGATGAAGCCTCCAATGTATCTATTACAGAATTATTAAAAGAAGCCAAAGTGATCACAAACATTTCAGCAAATATTGAACCATTATATAAAGTAGCATGCGCTGGATCAGATAGAGCTTGGATTAATGGAACAGACAAAATGTTACGATGTGTTGACATATATGGAACTGTCACTGATTCTGTCACCAGTACATGTATGGATTTCCCTGGTGACATTACAGTGAACAGACAGGGAGAACTGATTTACAGTGATGCTGCTAATAGAACGGTGAACATTGTCAGACACGGGAAGATCGAAACACTGATCACCACACCACGGGGCTGGCATCCATGAGGACTGTGCTGTACCAGATCAGGGGACATCCTGGTCAGCATGAAAACTCCTGATTATAGTCATTACAAAATTGTCCGTTATCAGGGGCAGAGAGTGACACAGGAAATAGATAAAGATGAATGCGGCAATCCAATCTATCAAGGAGGGGAATATGCATCGTTTGTGACAGAGAATAACAATGGTGATATAGTGGCCTCTGATCTTAATGCTAGAGTAGTGGTAGTGGTGAACAGGAATGGGAAAGTCCGATTCCGATACAACGACAAACCACCGGGGGGATGGGAATCATTCTGTCCTGCACAGATAGTGACAGACTCCATGGGTCACATCATTGTGGTAGATCAAGTGAATAATTGTCTTCACATTCTAGATCAGAATAGACAATTCCTGAGCTGTGTGGACAATTGTGGATTATATAGACCATTCGGGCTGAGTGTGGACAGTGAGGGGAGGTTGTGGGTGGGACAGTTTGATTTGGGTGAAGTGAAAGTGATCCAGTACATGAAATAAACAGAACAATATTCACACAGAATGTACATGTAACATGTGTATCAATGAAATGTTTATTTCCATCAGCGTCAGGAATCCATATCTAGACATGAATGAAATGTATATTTCTATCAGTGCCATATCTATAGACACACGTCCATTTCTGGTCAGGATTCCAGTTAATGATTTCACACAAACCCCCCATCAGAGACATAATGATCATGAAAACCATTACAGCTAATATCAGACAGTTTCATTTCTCATGATTATCAGATATCATGTTTTTCACTTGAAATCTTTATTGCCCTGAGATATAAAGGGGTAAACCACTGATTAAATATATCATCTGAATCCTATGTGAGACAGCTACCAATTTTTCTTCACCTAGAGTTCTTGTTTTGTTAATTCACAAAAATGGAAGGATATAACTTATTGAATACTACATGGTATCCACTATAGACCATGGGCCAGTAACGCATTACCTCCTCCCCTCTAGCGATTTTTCTACACCATGATTTTTTGAAAGTGTGTATAAAATAAAGGTAAATGAAAGTTGTTTGTTCAATTTATGTTGGGGCATTTTCAAGATATGGCCATTTGAATTTATAAAAATTTTTGCAAATTCAACATGGCTATTACTGTGTTCCATACCACATTAAAGACGACACATTGTAAACACAAACAACGGGATAGGGACTTCCCAGAGAGGTCATTTGTGAGAAATACGTATAAAAAATAGAAGACAGTGTTTTATAGAAAGTGGTACATTTTTTTTAAATGTCTACAAATTCATGTCATACGAAATTATACAGTGTATACTACATTCCTAAAATAACATATACCTATTAACATGTTCAATACTAAATAAACAGTATGAAAAACGGTTCATTCCTAGAAACTACAATCCATAGACCCTATCTTTATATGATATATATGCAATCTTGAGTTAGTAAATATAACTTTCAACATAAAAATCGTTGTCCACATTTCCAAGTCTCACACGATATATCTAATGTATGGAAGCCCGTAAATGTATATATCAATAAAAAGGAAGCACATGGATTACTTTTTGAGTATACAATGCAAAAATGGGGGAAAGTCTAATAAATAATGGCATGACTATTGAGAATCGGACATATTACAAACAATAAACTAATTCATGAATAACTTAGATTAATTGTAAAATAGATAAATATATTGTCATACCGATTACGTAATATTGAACACCTTTTCAATTTTCAGCTTAGTACTTATAAAGATGTCACATAAAACAGTCCCAAGAATAATAAAGGCATAGATTGTTTACTAGCTTTAAATGGTGCTTGCGTGGTTTCTATCGCTGGTGTTATAATAATTTACAAATATTAGTTACTAGAAGTAAAACTTGAGCATTGACGAAGTTGCGCCGAGTCAAGTGAACTGTAAGACTAGGAGACATTCACTATCGACACTTTTCCCCGCCCATAAATGTCTGTTCTGTAACAAAGGAACTCAAGTACAAGGAAAAAAACACAAACTGGTCAAGTGTGTGACAAAAACAGTAGAAGCCATTTTAAAAACTCTGCATAGAATAAAAGTGACTATAACACAATAAATTAGTTGGTTGATTGTATTTTGTTTAACGTACCGCTTGAGAATTTTCACTCATATGGAAGCGTCACCATTGCCGATGAAGGCCTGCAAAATTTAGGCCTTTGTTCGGTGCTTACGGCCATTGAGAAGGGAGGGATTTTTATCATACCACACCTGCTGTGAAACGAGACCTCGGTTTTTGTGATCTCATCTAAAGGACCGCCCCATTTAGTCGCCTATTACTATAAGCAAAGGAGTACCGAGGACCTATTCTAACCTGGATTCCCACGGGACAATGGTTTTCTTGCCCCATTATTCGCCTCTTACGACAAGCAAAAGGTACCGAGGACCTATCCCTTCTAACCCAGATACCCACGGGACAACTGTAAGTAAAGTTCAGTATATTGATTTGGTTGCTAAAGGGGGAATGTTTTATCCAACCTGTAGAAAAAAGTACAAGTCAGAACCTAAAATTGATATAATTCTTGAGCAACATGGAAAGGCATTTGATTTTATCCGAATATATGGAGATAAATATCGTGTAGAATTATGTGGTCGAGAGTATGACAATGCTTAGAGAGAGATACTTGTCATTTATCCCGATTCTTATAACAGTGATTACAAAACTTGAAACCTAAATCAAAAACACGAAAAAAATTTGGTAGCAAAAACTCCAAAGGCGAACTTATATAATCTGCATGTGTTGCTACTGCATTTGCGTTGCAAAGAATCTGCTATGATAATCAAAAGGCAGATTTCTGACTGCCACAAAATTGCCATGCAATAACTTACCATGGCCACCTCTCCATCATCTCTGAATACATGTGTATATAATATCTCATTGCAGGTCTCTCTCAAGTCATATCAGACAACCCATCTTATTTTCAATGGCAAAAAGGTTTGCCAAATTGTACTCTCAGGACATACATGTGTCTCAGCTATGGATGGCAAATGCATATTACCTAAGCACCTCACATTTAAAATGAGTATGCACCATCTGATGAGAGGTACTAAGTCAATTACACTATCAAACATGTTATGTCACTGTAGATTGATTGATTGTATCTTGCTTTAATAACGTCCCTCAAGAGAATTTTTCACTCATATGGAGACGTCACCAAGACCGATGAAGGGTTTCAAATTTAGACCTTTACTCGGCGCTTACGGCCATTGAGCAGTGAGGGTTCTTTAGCGTGCCACACCTACTGCGACACGGGACATCCGTTTTTAAGGTCATCTCCGAAGACTCGTGACATTCACACCTGATGCCGAGCGTTTGGCGATGGAACTGTCACTACCTGTTTTAACCACTTAGGTTTGTCGCGGCCGGTTGTAGAAGTTACTCACAGACTCAAGAGTTTGAAACTACTATTTGCAATGCGATTACCAATTCTGGATTAATATTGCATGCAAGAAAATCTCTTCCAAATAACTCCATAATTCATATACCTCGCCTTAATGTCAAACAACTTGATATATAAACAAGGGGTTAAGTTCTTTAATGCAAAATACATATTTGCAAATGTCCATATTGTGTTTGTAAGATTCTCAAAGTTTTTCCAATTTTAAACAATACTTTAATTACAAATTTCATGAGTTTGCCCTAAAACTTGAAAAGGTCCCCTTGCATTAATGTCAAACAATCTTATTCACAATTAAAGGGTTACATACTTTAAAAAAATAACTGTTTTCAAATGTCCATATATGATCTTAAGAACTTTTCCATTATTCGGCGATTTTTAGAGAAAAAAATCATGTTTTAGCCCCAGAAGTCGTAAATATCCCCAATTATTTATGTCAAACATCTTGTCAATCAAAGGGTTACATAAGTTCACATAATACTTGTTTGTAAATGTCAATGACATCTATATCGGATGTGAAGAGTTTTTCCAGTTTTTGTTATCATTTTTACAAATTTCATGTTTTTTGCCCCAAAACTCGTAAACTTTACGACAAATGTCAAACAACCTGATTTATAATCTAGGGACTATGTACTTTCAAAAAATACTTATTTGCAAAAATACCTTGGGGGGTCCCCCATTACCTTTACTAGCCCATGGTCTACTAGGGAGAATCTTCCATAATTTAAAACCTCAAGGTGTTAGTCTCCAGTTTTTGACTTTGTTTAAATAATTTACATTGTTACTGGGACCCCTACGCACCATTTGGTATGATCCATCCTACTGATAAGCGCTGTACATTACAGCCACCCCCTAATCCAGAGCTTCAAGGACTACCTAACAAGACAGTGAGCCATCCAGCCTAAGTATCAGTACCCACAAAAAGATTCTGCATTTCAACCTACTCTGACACAAACATAGATTATCTGGAAACTCTAGATAAAACCCAATAGGAAACACCAAAGCGAAAATCTACAACTAAACCAATTCCAGGTGGATCTTCCAAGATCCTAAAAATATCCAAAGACAATGTAACTGATTAGCGGCAATTCCTACCTCAAATCACAAAAAGGAACAACCAGAGTTTTAGATGTAAATTCAACCCCTGCAAAAAGAGAACGGAAAACTTCATAAATTTCACACCAATGGTACATTACCCGCAACGTTATTCTTGACATTCCTATCGTGTGTGTATCCTATGATATCGTGCGTGTATCCTATCGTATCGTGTATCAGGTTTTCCGTTTTCTATCGTGTTTTGCGTTTATCAGGTCTATCGTGTATCGTGTTTTGCGTGTATCAGGTTTTCCGTTTATCGTGAAAATCGTTTATCGTGTAGCTTCGGAAACTATCAGGATCGCATATTAAATCTAATGAAAAAGTACGATACTTTCCGAAACCTTTATTCGTTTTGTTAAAGAAGCTATTTTTAGGAATCTAGGAAAGACAGTATATTTGAAGGAAAACATAAAGCTGTCGATTTTAAGGCAGAAAAAGTGCTATATGTCTGTCCAGTGAGGGTGAAAATTTATCACAATTTCATTCTAAGTAGTCTGGAAAGTAGGCAGTGGTTTGCCGAGCAAACCGAGGACAGTAAAACTGAAAGCTCCTTCATCTGGAGTTCATAAACATTTCCTTGTCTAGAAACAATTATTTGTAATTAACACTAACAGAGAAATAGGAAGTTCCGATCTGAAAGGGAAAAATCAGTAAATTACATTGTTTATTACATATATTTTAATATTGGTTCTTTTTCTTCCGATTTTTCTCACCTGTATTCAACTTATATACCAACTACTGAACTTGTGCGCATTCTTATATATCTGATTTTGTGTATCACTCGTGTTTTGACAGCAAACATTCTCAGGGACATTGTATTTCACACATTTAGAAGATTAAGTTTTAAAAGAGTGCAAGGGTATTGTATTTCCCAAAAATCTACTCAATTGGGCACGATTCAGCTGTCATCGTTGTTTTTCTTTTATTTGTACATGTACACATGTACCAATAGTCATACGTGTAGATACTGGAAATTTATGCTGGTTTTGATGATTATTTGAATTTTTTACATGCTAAACACAAACATTTTTAAGCATTTCTAAATTGCAAATTTAAATCAAGCCGGGTTTCACATATGATTTTTAATAATTTATTAATATATTGTTAACAAAATTTAACAAAATATAAATTCTTATATGTTCCAATTACTTATGACTATCAATTATCACTCATAGTGTAGAAATAACTAACATATGAGCATATGGTGTAGTCATTATGAAAATAATTGTAGTGGTTGAATGAACGGTGAACTCAGAGCTTGATGCAAACTAACCCCCCTCCTCGCTACACACAAAATATTACTTGGTTTTATTTGATATTCAAGATAATAGACATTAGAATAAGAGAGCTATTGAAGCATGATATCACTACATTATATTACATTTTGTTAATTCCCTGTTTAATTGCTAAACGCTCGACATCAAGTGTGAATGTAACGGGTCCTCGGAGATGACCTTAAAAACGGATGCCCCGTGTCACATTAGGTGTGGCACGCTAAAGAACCCTCACTGCTCAATGGCCGTAATTGCCGAGCATAGGCCTAAATTTAAAAGCTTTTCACCGTTCATGGTGACGTCTCCATATGAGTGAAATATTCTCAAGCGAGACATTAAGCAAGATAAAAATCAATCACTCCCTGTATGATTCATATATTAAACATTCGGTGACAATATACGTTTTAGAATCATTGGCTGAGAAAATTCATATAGATATCAAATAATGAATTAAATATCGTATATAATTTAGTTTTCGGATTTTAGCTGTAATGACGTAAAAAAAACCCATAAACATAATTAAGAAAAAACAACAAAAATAAACGTACAACCATGGATAAATAAATTATACGTTTTAGGTATATAATGAATATTGAAATCCTTCAATATTATTATCAACATAATGTAATTATTTTGTATGCATCAAACTTTCATTGTCTAAATTGTTTCTAAATTTACAACATTTCTATCAGGTTTTCCGTTTATCGTGTTTTGCGTTTATCAGGTCTGTCATGAAGATCGTTTATCAGGTTTTGCGTTTATCTGGTTTACCGTTTATCCTATCGTATGTGAATCCTATCGTATCGTGCGTGTATCGTGTTCTATCGTTTATCATGTCAAGAATAACGTTGCGGGTACTGTACAAGAACCATCACTTAACAGAATGTACGAGTTCCAAAGAGACATAATGAAACTATGTAAATGGTAAAGATACATGATACTTCCTTCTCTTGGACGAGTAGAAGCGGGGACCACATGCCTTCACAGACGAAAACAAATCAAACAGAAGAAATCATTTTTCTTGATACTACATTATGTCACAACTAAACACTTCAGTTACAAAACGTCACAACCTGCTTCAAACAACAAAATGGAACTGTATTATTTCACCAACTATTCTATTAATGCATTAAATATAATATGCATTTCTTGCTTGTAAACACACTATATCTTTTATAAAAACTTGACAAACAATAGTGATTTTTCTACATTTTTTACAAGGGTCCTGTGGCTTTCGAACTGGGAAAACTTGTTGACATTTCAGTCAAATTGGGGGAAATCAATTTTATTGTAAATAAGTTTTAAAATCGTATCAAACATTACAGTATATTATCTTTATTTTACACATCTAATTTTCTTTAACCTTCTAAAATTTTCAACTATTCTATCCAAATTACCATTCCCATAACTCTCTGTTAAATCTTTAATATGGATATAATTCACATCGAATGTTATTTTTTTTCAAATACGTTTTCCTTTCATAATTTTATTTGAAAAAATGCAAGCTAAATTGGGAATTTTTTTTTACAATTTTTAGGAGGGGAAAGGGCCAAAATTCGGACCCAAAATGGGCCTTTAAAAAATCACTGCAATGTAAGCTAATAATATCATATATGTAGAGCTGCAACGGGTACCCGAAATAACTGAAAACCGTGGGTCATGTTGTTCAGGTCGGGTTTGGTTCCATTTTTCCGTATTTCGGTTCGTAATTATTGTGACAAAATACAATAAAGGTTTGAAAAATTACGTTTTTCTATAGAGAAACCTGGTTCCCAGAACTCCTTCTACAATATATGCAGTAGCCAAATCATCTTTTAGAAGACGATTGGTGGTGTCTTGTATGTGCAATAAGTTTTCGAAATTTTCTTTTTTACCTTGGGGGGGGGGGGGGGGGGGGGGCAAATGGGGTGGAAAAACAAAGAACAATAGCTGGTGCTCATTGTATTGTGTCCTGTGCATCAAGAATATATTTGCTTAAGGGTTGAAACCTCGACATTTTAAAGACATTTGAACAATCAAAAAATAATTTGGGTTAGGATGACATCAGGCACTTGCCCACCAGAATACTCAATGCATCTTGACATATGCAGCAAGAACATATATATCATAATAGGGTATGTTATATGGCAACTATTGTGGCTTCCTTGCTAGTTACACAAATATGACAGCATATTTAAAGGCAAACACTTTTTTATGGGTATTACTGTCTTGTCCTATATAGATTGCCACTGACCTCAGTTTAAGAGAATTGAGATCCCTCATCTGTTTTACCTGTATATCCATTTGAGATTTCTGGTCGCATTGCTAGGACTTCTTCATAACCATGGGAACAGATCTCCCGTTTTGGAGCTCGTATCACGGTCTGTGTCAAAGGTTGTGTATTATCCCGCTGGCTGTCCAGTAAAACTCGAGGAGCCTACAATACAATATTGCAAATATAATACGAAAAAACAATATGTCTCCGACACTTTGTGTTCGGAGACATAAATACTTTTAAAATATAATCTGCACAACCGTTTGAATATATGCATGAAAAATCCTTAACAGATACTACATGCAAAGAGTACACATGACAATTCTGAATCAGTATTACTAACAAGGAAAACTGTAGTTTTTGTTTACTATTCTTTCCTTGGAGGAGGACGATGATAGCAGCACACATGGTTATGAATGAAGTCTAAAAACCTATCAATTACCAATGTAGCTCAGTTTTAGCTGTTGGGTTTCCAACTGATTTGATACACAAGAGCATGCTCCATACACGATCAATTTTTACACTTACCAAGACAGTCTCAGGGCTCGCACTGCCCATCGCATTTGTCGCATTTTGCGATTTTCAGGAAAAAATGTGACAGAAATTTGGGAAATGCGACACAGACATTTTGTATTTTAGAAATCGTGGCACCATTTTGAATTTCAGCTGTTGGCATCCAAACAGCCTCAGGGCTGTTTTACTTGTGCAGAATGTGGATACCCTATCGCATGGGAACAATAAGACTTAGGGGGGTCTTGTTTATTTAGAAGTTTACCCAAGCCAAAGAGTTGATCCTCTATCTGCAGGTAGGTGGGAATGAAATTAACTTTGCATGTGCGAGTTGCCTACAGTATATATCGTAATATACTGTATTTGATAGAGCTGTCAAGTTTCCCCATTTGATACCTTTAAACACAATGACTCATCAGCTCCCCCGGAGACACAGGGCGTGATTTCTAAGTTTTCAGTGTCTGAGCTGCTGTCATCAGATATCAATACACAGCCCAGATCCTCCAGCGTCATCTTATACGGCTTCTTGGGGTGGATCCTAATGTTTGCTCTACTGAAAGATAAAATGTTAACACTATTTCTAATAGAATTTCTACTTTCATTTTAAGTCATAAATTCAGAAACACATGCTCTTTTCACAAAATTAAAAATGTTCACCATTACAACAAGATTTTATTATCAATCAAATACACATCACAAAACACTGACTAATTAATGTTGACTATATTCACAACCAAAATTAGTCCGAAATATCTAACGTTTTCCTGGCTTTTTATGATTTTGATATTTAACGTGCCAGGAAAACGTCAGAACCGGCGCCATTACGTAAACTGGAAATTCGCCACTCCCAGTTGGAGGCGGCATTCTCAGGCTGATTTAAATACTTGCGAGCCAAATTCAATGTTAAACTCATAATTAATCAATAAAACGATGCTTCTTGTACTTATTAATATCGATTTTATGGTTTCTTTCATCACATACATAGCCTCATGAAAACATTTTATCAAACTGCCAGCTTTGTTTTAAGTCACGCTCAAATGACGAAAATTCAGTTGACTGCAATTGTGTGCTTCTGTTATCGAATTCTGAGGTGATATTTTTTTTTTATCGATATTAGTAAGTACAAGAAGCATCGTTTTATTGATTATGATTTTAACATTGAATTCGACTCCAAAGTATTTAAAATCGGCCCGAGAAAGCCGCCTCCAACTGGGAGCGGCAAATTTCCAGTTTACGTAATAATTCGGACTAAACCAAAATTTGACATTTTTCCCCATGTAAAAAAATTCTTTCTTTATCCCTTTCATTGAGTTCCAAGTCCCAATCAGGCTTAAAAAGAAAACATAGTTTTATAGATCTTTTCAGTCGTGCTTTCTTCAATAAAAATGCTCCAGATGCAAGATTTTTGTTAAACACAATTTCTGTAAATCCACATGAAAATACTTAAATACTTATCTGGGACTTTGACCCCTAGAACCAACTAGCAGGGCTCTGTCCAGCACTCCACAATGATTGTAAATACAGGATTTCAGGTCAGAATTTACATTCACCCAAACAACAAATATGGCATCCACGTTTTGTGCAGAACATGTGGGCTTTTTTTTTTTTTTTTTTATATAGAATAAATACTTAAATCATTACTTTATTGGAATTTAACATTTTCACCACTCAGATACCAACAGAATCAACAAAAATATTGCAGTTTATCTTTACATGACATGTAACACATCGTCAGTACTGGGGTGAAATCCAAATCAGCTCAGATGACACCGATTAAATGTTTGGACAGTTAATATGATAGAGAAGTAAAGCAATAAAGAAGAGGTTTTTAAAGACTCCCAAGCCATTATTGTCGAATTTGACATTTAAATGAAGATATTATCATACATTTGATATTGATTTAGAGAGTTGTTTAATAATGAAAATAATATAGACAATGTTTTCTTTATTTAATCAAAGTTATAACAATAAATCTGTAAATAGACATGATGTATACAAAAATAATGATGACAAATAGTGCTATAAAACTATATTAGAATTCATTTTATAATCATGATAAGGTCAGTTTTTTTATTTCTTGGTTTACAGATCCGCTGACCCTAATTTCTGGGGAATTGAAAAAAAGAATAAAATGAAACGTTAATTCTATCTAACATGCCAAACTGGGGGGAAAAAAAGCATTTTAAATTTTACGAATAAAAAATCCTGAAATGCAAACCTATTGATTTGTATTTGGTAATCACTATTCATTTTGCGAAATATCATTATTCCATTTTTAAAAAAAACATGCAAACAGATATGGCCACTGATGACAGTACGGATGCCTATACTGTTCTTGTCACCAAACAGATGGCATTTCATCATGGAAAAAGAATTGATGAAAATAATTATTATACCTCAGAACGTTCTTGCTATATAAATGTGAAGTGAATAAATTTGCTACTTCTTTTAAATAATGCTAGTTGTGAAATAGTTTCTGAACTATCTGCCCTAGGGAAATAGTCTCAAAACTATTTACCGGATGCTATATTTTCCCACGTTTTCTTTTTCAGAATATATCTAGTGTTATCAAGCGTGATGTCAAAGTCTGATGACTCTAATTAGTTGGAGACGGGTAAACTTCACCTTGGAATGTCTGACACAAGTAAAGTATACTTTGGTATAATAAAACACGTATTTGCTGACTCCCTCGATAGCAACTATTTTCTGAGGCGCAGACTCAGGAAATAGTTGCTGTATTGGGGGACAATACACTTGCTATTGTCCTCACAGCCTCATACAGTTGGCGATATTCTTGCTGCTAACATAGACAAGAAATGCAGTGCTATCTAAAAAAAAATTATACATAATGTATTAATTGTTGACTTGTATAATTGACAGCGGTAATTTTTCAACCTACATTTGGGATAAACAGAAAATCGTTGCCAAAAACCTGAAATCTTTTTTCTTCGTGATAAACCTTTCAACCAAATCTACTTTAATCACAAAATGATGTTATATTTCATTAAAAATAAAACGATACACATATAAAAAATCTACATTTTATTTTTATTGCTCCCGACCGACCCAATTTTTTTTTTTCAAATCCGTAAACCAAAAAATTAAAAAAAACTGGCTTACTTTTTTTGTATTGCCATTGGAAAAATTACACCTAAACTTAAAATGAACTGAATTGTGCTGTTCTGAATCAAACCAAACTGAGCCCTTGGACTTGCAAACTTGTGGAAGTCCAGCCTCAGGAAAATTTATCATGGTTGTATCACAGGAGTAAACATTACCGTAAACAGGTGTTTTTGGCGTCTTAATTGAAAATAATGGCAAATCCCGTGCAACGATAAATAAGTGCGACACATACTCAACACGACGCGAATTGTGTCTATGAAATTGACAACACAGTCAAGAAATTGCATATCAAAGTTGCTGCCTAAGAGAGAAGCAGTCTAAAATCCCAATACACATCGTGAGTGTTTTGTTTTGATTAATATATTTGCAGAAGTATCAGACATAATAGCACTTTTTCTTATTTTCACGTGAAACACGAAGAGATGTACTCCACGGGTGTTTTTCTCGGTTGTACGGTCAGGGTTCAAAATTAACTCATGTCCGTAAGTCCGAGACTAGTAAAAAACGTGTCGGACTAGTGAACTCTCTATAGTACTAGTCCGTACGGACTAGTGAAAATCCAGAAATCAAATCTTGAATTGGTAAAGATTTTTAGCAAGATCTGTCTGAGTCTCTTAGATGTTTGAACTTATGGTTGATTACCTGCATGGTCAAGTGTTTGCATGACTATGACAGCCTGATCTTCCTAACACATAGAGTGTGTTCGAGACCGCCGTTCTTCGAACGTGCACAAATTGTCAAATTCCTGCCGATTCCGAACGCCGAGTACACATCACGAGAACGTGTTCTAGGTGCAAGAATTGCAAGTAGTGTGGTATGAGAACATGCACGTTTGTGTGCACATGTTCTCGACATTCGTGACTCTAACACAGTAGTTCATAACACTATAGCTCATGACTTGATCAATCGAGTGAATTTTTTTTTACTTTATTGATAAAATTTCGAACTCTTGTGACTTTAAGATTTGAGCAACAAAACAACAGGAACGTCGATCTCGAACGCACTTACGGACATTTATAAAAGGATTAACTCGGAGGTTAATATTGTATGCTTCTGAAGATCTTGAATGCGAAATAAAATATGGTGGTCTCTTTTTCTTCTATAGGCGTCAGAAATTGAATTGTTTGCAACTGTGATGTGTTTGATTTGATTAAATACTATTGAATAAAATGGAAGATCATTTTATTATATACTGGACGGACTAGTGAAATGCTTTGCTGACTAGTGAACATCAACAGTTACTAGTCCGTACAGACTAGTGCTTGAAAAAGCTAATTTCGAACCCTGACAGCAGTCTATGCAAAAGACATCGGACCTTCAGACCTGACCGATGTGCAGTGCCTCAGGTCCGATGCATCATTTTTTTACACCGGACCAGAATGTCCGATGTCTCAGTGTCCGGTTTTGAGCTTTACTATTTTGATGCGGAGTCATTTAAATGTTTGTTATAAGTAAAAAAAATAGCACACAAATCCAAATACGTAAATGAATGTGATTAAAACCGCATGGACTGTCTAAAGTATTATACGGGAGGAATCCCTGGTATAGTATTACTAGTATAATAAATAAGATTCCCTTGGTTTTACATTTTCATGCGTTTCACTTTTTTACATTTAGGTTTTTCGGTCTGAAAAAATTTGGTTCAGTCCGGTGTGTTCATTGATTACACAGGACCAAATGTCCTGTGTGGTCCAAAAAACTTTCGCATAGACTGGTACAGGATATATTTACTCCCGCTGGAGGGATAATAGCGTTTTAGCGAGAATATCTCACTATAGGGGAAGTGTTCCCAACCTGTTGATAGCTCAGTCGTTAGAGCATCTGACTAGTAATGCAGGGGGGCCTAGTTAGATTCCCAGTCCAGCCATATTTTTATTCCTCTCCTGTTACAATATCAATCTGGTTGTTGCAGTCTATGGGCATCGGAAGTTAACATGGTTAATGCAAGTTAATAATATGTCATTGAGTGCACAAAGAAAAAGTGCGTTTTTATCATACACGTATTATAGTTAACATTAAGTTCCAGTGTCCGTGGGTTGTCCAGTAAATATGTTAAGGTTCAATTACTGAATCAATATATTTGCAGTCTGGCTTTACAGACGTTTGTTTCGAATTTCCAGCTCTACTATTTTACGACATTAAACCTCCATTATTCTCCCCTAACACATACTTCCTGTCTCGCGGAACGTTCTCCTTCTCTGATCGGAAATGTCTTGGTCTTTTGGTCCCTGAGTTCACCATCTTTCAAGTTTAATTTTAGCGCCAACTGTGTGAAAAGGGCGCTCAGTAACTCGTTCCTGTATGGCTTTTAAAGTCGGGATCGAGATTCGCAGACGGCATGTTTTGCAACAGACGTGACATTGTGGTGTTTTTGAAAGGTTTTTGACGTTTTATGCATTTGTAAAAGGTGAGTATTGTGAAGAAAATTCTGCCGGTTTTTTAAGGGTTTTTTTTAAAGTCACCAATCGACCCGAGATTCCGTTTTAATTTTCTTGTTCCAAAAGATTGAGGGAAACATGAAATGGTTGTTCCTTACAAGTTGTATAACAATTTTTAAATCATAATATCAATTAACAGTGTTCGTAGTGATGGGAATCGGTGAGAATTTCAGAATCAACAATTGGTTTAATGTAACTAACTAATTATCGATTATGATTAAACATAGAGAAATTCTATAATAAAGTCTACTGGAAAAGTGTAATTTATAAATATTTTGTGTTGTTTCTATTAATGAATATTTTCTCTGTATTTGTTATTCTTTTACAATCTTAATAGCCTTTAATTACATTTATAAAAGTTGAAACAATTATTAGAAGGGTTTACGTGCCAAAAACGGATATCATTTGCTTATATCAAAGTTCCATGTCCCTAACTGACGATCCAACATAATTAGAATATAATTAATGTTCAGCAAAGAAAAATAAGGAAAGAAATGCATTTTATCAAAAGGAAAACAAATCAGATCTATTATGGCCCTTGAAAGGGATTTATATATGTAATTTGTGACGTGTAACCGAGCGGATTTACCAAAATTATTCAAATACAATAAATAATAATACACTAAAGTAAAACTATTTTCCACAATTTAAACTGAGCTAACTGCTCAAAAAATGATTTGTTCTGATTCGTGGGATAAGCCCAGATAACTTCTGAGAACCGTTAAAGAGACAAAAATAATAAAACAATCAATTACAACTTTGAGACGGAGCAATGATTCTTAGCTAATAAACAACTCAAAATGGGATGTGAAAACTTGTTGATTCAGATGCTGGCTCACTTAACTAAGTATGTATCTTTTATTATAAAGATTGTCCTTATTATTAGGGAGATAGGGAAGGAAAAGCTTGTTCAGCCACGTCTAATCCCTGTCTAACCTAAGGTGTTTTCAGCTTGTCTTCTACCAACGAAGTGAGGAGCTGCAGTGACTGCACTCTTTATATACTACCTAGACTGATTTTGATTGGCTGATAACCTTTCTTGATTTTCAATGCATAAAAGAGGTCTAACATATTAATCTGAATTTTCTCTGATCATCACATAATTCACACATGGTATCAAGATTCTCTTTGTGGTCCTTCGTTTATTTTCCTGAAGTTCAAAGTATGTCTATTTGACTATGCGAACATGCTTTAGTCCCCGGGTATGGATATTTTTGCTTTCATGTGCGCTGCCATTATGATAAACAAACCTTTTAGATTAATAGATATGCCACGGCATGAAACTACAGAGAGAAAAAAAACGATTAACTGGAATAAAATTTTGATAATCAAGCACTTAGAATTTGTCAACAATCGACTGATTTTTTATTATAATCGATGACTGGAATGCCACTAAATTTAACAAAATTAGTTTAATATTATTTATTCAAACACCTAGCATGAATGTCAATTACGCCGCTGCTTTCAGATCGAGATGTAGTACATGTCTGCTTTTAATGTGTAATGACTGGTGATCTATGTAATAAGAGAGACTTGTCCTACCATCTAAGTTCTGTTTACTTTTACCATTGAGTCTTCAACACTGACCTTCAAAACACTGAAACTTTTACACCACTTAAGAGACCACAGACAATCTGCCATTAAAGATATAACCCACACTAGGAAAACAGATAGATATTACTTGTCACTTCACAGAGTTAACCAGGGTAACATAACAGACATCTGAAAAACTCTGTACTTAGTGCTTATCTTTCAGCCATTTTGCTTGAATTTGTAGAGAAGCATTCAGAATCCATACATCATGGGTGGTTCACAGTCGGCGGAGAAGCAGGCTACACAGACAAACAACTTACAAACCCAGCACACCAACCAGAATTACCCTAGTGAGTGTCCGATGCATCAGGGAACACAGCAGGTTCAACAGAGTTATCCCAGTGAATGTCCGATGCATCAGGCAACACAGAAGACCTACCCCAGTGAATGTCCGATGCACCAACAGCAGAACAAAGCAAACGATGAAGAAATTGACCCTAGGAATATGGTAATGAAACTTGCATAATATCAAAGACTCACATATTTCGTGGATTAGATGCAGAGGTTATTTTGTTTGTTTGGTTGTGTTTATCTGTGTTTTTATATCATATGTACATAGAGAGCAACACTTCTGTACAGTTTGATATCAGAACTTATGAAAACTGACGAATAGTTTGATAAATATCTCCAGACTAAAAAATCATACAGTGTGTGTATGGACGGATTTCACTGAACACTCCTAAACCAAAAGAAGAGGTTTATAGAGGTGTTTACGGGAATGTTTAGTCACCTTGACATGGAGCAGAGGATCTTGGGATAGGATCAGAACTTATCCGTAATGTATAAGCATCCTTTACATCCACTGTAACTCTCTAGAGCTTTTCTGCTCTAAATACATGTCTATTTATCATATGAACAATATGGGTTTTTCCCCAGGAGACCTTGATAGTGTGTATGATTCTAGATTATCTTTATCTATGATAATGTTCGCAGTGTGGAGACATATTGGGTACTGAAACTGCCATGGGGAATTTACACAATATTGAATAAATAGACATGTATTTAGAGCAGAAAAGCTTTAGAGAGCTGGGTGTAAAGGATGCTTATACATTATGGATAAGTTCTGATCCTATCCCAAGATCCTCTGCTCCATGTCAAGGTGACTAAAACAAAAAGGAAGATAGTCTTGTTCAGACTATTTCTATACTAAAGAGAAAGATAAGATACTCATGCTTTAACACAGAAATTGATTATCTGGCACCACCTGAAATGTGATTTGCCTTGTGCCATAATCCTATAAATCCTAAACTATCAATCCTAGAATCCTATCAATCCTGAATCTATCAATCCTAAAATCCTATAACTCCTAAATCTATCAATCCTAGAATCTTATCAATCCTAAAATCCTACAACTCCTAAATCTATCAATCCTGGAATCTTATCAATCCTAAAATACTATAACTCCTAAATCTGTCAATCCTAGAATCTTATCAATCCTAAAATCCTACAACTCCTAAATCTATCAATCCTAGAATCTTATCAATCCTAAAATACTACAACTCCTAAATCTATCAATCCTAGAATCTTATCAATCCTAAAATCCTATCAATCCTAAAATCCTATATATCTTATCAATCCTATAACTCCTAAATCTATCAATCCTTGAATCTTATCATTCCTTTCACAAGGCCATCTGGACTAAATAAAGGTCACTTGGAGAAATTCTGGATTATTTTTTATGCTTGTTCTTGACTCTTAAAGTGACACAGGGGTGTGACATTGGTCTCGGCCATTGTCATTTACATGTAATAAAGATGAAGGTTATGAGAATTTTCTTCTGATCAGTTAGTTTTTAGTGCAGTTTGAATGTGTTAGATTGTCATGTTGTCAACTCTTTGGTTATGTTCTTAGACTAATTGTTGAAAAAGTAGTATACAAGGTTAGTACAGACCATGAAAAGTGGTTGAATTTTGACCAGTCTTTGAAAAGTCCTTGAATTTTGACCAGTCCTTGAAAAGTGCATGATCATGCACAAACAGCTTAAAAATACCATGCTGTACATATTCCCATCAGTCTTTAATTTGTTAATGAAAAATTAATTTAAGTCACAGAGATGTATCATATATTGACCAAAATGCATATTAATAAGTTATTTTAAGCATTGGTAAGAAAATTCTATACACTTTAATTCATGTAAAGAAATATCAGTAACACATGTAAAAGGAGATTTAATATGAATATTCTTTCTTCTTTCTTTTTTAAATTGTGCATAAATGAACACAATCAGAATTCACACAACTCAAGTTGTTACAATGCAAATTGTAGCACTTTTTGCATGTCTTCCTGTACAGATGCCTCCCCCCAACCAGAGGCCCTCTCCTGATCAGCCATTCCCCCTGTCTACGGACCGAGTCGTGTCCAACATACCAAAGACAGGCAGTGAAGAGAACTGGGTCTATCCTTCTCCTCAGATGTTCTGGAACGCCATGCTCAGAAAAGGTAACATCAAATTCTGAAATGCCATGCTTAGAAAAGGTAAAGTTCTGAAATGCCATGCTCAGAAAAGGTAACGTCAAATTCTGGAATACCATGCTTAGAAAAAGGTAAAGTTCTGGAACGCCATGCTTAGAAAAGGTAAAATTCTGAAACGTCATGCTTAGAAAAGGTAAAATTCTGAAATGCCAGTCTTAGAAAAGGTAAAGTTCTGGAACACCAAACACCATGCTTAAAAAAAGGTAAAGTTCTGGAACACCATGCTCAGAAAAGGTAACGTTCTGGAACACCATGCTCAGAAAAGGTAACGTCAAATTCTGGAATACCATGCTTAGAAAAAGGTAAAGTTCTGGAACGCCATGCTTAGAAAAGGTAAAATTCTGAAACGTCATGCTTAGAAAAGGTAAAATTCTGAAATGCCAGGCTTAGAAAAAGGTAAAGTTCTGGAACACCAAACACCATGCTTAAAAAAAGGTAAAGTTCTGGAACACCATGCTCAGAAAAGGTAACGTTCTGGAACACCATGCTCAGAAAAGGTAAAGTCAAAATGTAAAGGCGTCATCCAGCCTCATTCATGATTTATAATGTATCGTAAATATATCACCAAGCTGTTATGCACACAGGGGTTAAGCCCGTTTTGATCTGAAATTCTCGGTAATCATATTTATGGTCGCGAGGAGTTTTGGGTCAAAACAGGTTTAATCCTTGTGAGTATACATGTATATTGTAAAGATGTCTAGTTGTCAGCATGTGTAAATGCTTTCGATAGGAAGTCATGAAAATTGCTGAAGTCCTCGAGCACCTGGAGAATATCTGTTCTTTCTGTTGAAGAAA
The DNA here is from genome assembly GCF_947568905.1 of Ostrea edulis. Classification (NCBI taxonomy): domain Eukaryota; kingdom Metazoa; phylum Mollusca; class Bivalvia; order Ostreida; family Ostreidae; genus Ostrea; species Ostrea edulis. The sequence goes on from NC_079167.1 coordinate 86,789,597, forward strand.
TTTCCAATCCTATCATTCTTGATTCCACATTGAAATTACAGGGAAATGAATTTTAGGGGTTAAAATGTTAAGGAGTTAGTTGAAACATTTCCTTTCTTGATATACGTCAACAATTATTATTTCCTATCTACTACAGAGATGCTGATGGATGTAAGAAATTTCCAGTTTGTTCATTTGTTGGGGCAAACTGGTGAACAAAGGGGATGAAAAATAATTGTATGCAATATTAGGGGTGAAGGTAGGGGATAGGGGGTTGGGGGGGGGGGGGGTTGTGATGCCTTTCGTTTTGCAATCCTTCTTTAAACTCGATATATTATATATATGTACACTAACTAAAATAATGTACAGATTTATTGTTTTACATCAAAAGGGCAATAACTCCTATGCTGGCATTGTCTATTATACAATGAACTCCCAATCTTTACAAATAATTTATATATATACTATAAAGAAGCAGTTTTTTTAAAGTGTTAAATGTAAAATTTTGTCATTTTGACCAGTTTTGTGCAATTTTCTAATGGTGATGTATAACACATCTGTTTATGTAATGTCTGACATCTTTAAAAAGGTGGCAATGTTATATAAGTTACCTAATCATGGTATTGTAAACAACTATACAATTATAAGCAATCTAATTAAGATCAGATCCTAGGATAAGCTCACAATCGCTATAATAGGATCTGACATAACCCCATATGGGGTCATGTCCGCATGACCTTTCGCTTGGAATATTCATGAGAACTATCAGCCAGTCAGATTGCGCCATACAGACAATGATGGCTATTTAGGTGGTTCCTGGCAATTCGTAAACAAATTGGTGTAATCTCTCTCCCACGAAGTTTATTCCACACTGTAAAATTGTATATTCTTGCATAACGAATTTTAAACTTTCGCAATAATGCCCAATCAATTCCGTTCATACAAACAACAAAACGTACGATTTGAAATAAACCCAAATTAAATTAATTGTGAATTCCGATTTATGTATGAATAGGGATGGGTACGATTTGAATAGTTTTACTTAAATAATGCAAGGAATATAACGCCAGTCGACGTAAACGATGCATTGTGACGTCGCATCTAGCTGCGATATGTTTTCTTTCAAACCAAACAATTGCAGCCATTTTCCTTGAATTGTGAACACTGATGATTTCAAAGCCGACGCGCTGATTGGCTGACATAAAGTTCATCTGAACATGACCCCTAATTGGGTTATGTCAGATCTACTTAAGCAGAGTATACGGCGCAGATCTAAGAAGTCTGATTTTAATTAGATTGCAATTATAAGTAAAGTTACTGTAAGGACTCGCATAATCAAATCTATGTGATCACGTGACTGACTGCATTTCTATATCTTGACGTGTGTTTACGTAACTTCAGTTACTGAGACTGAGGTGACTCGCTACGATATACTGTAGTGCTACATATTTTGACAGGATGGCGGTGGAACAAGGGGGACATTGAGGAGGATGACATGGATAACATTATCAAGATCCACAACGCTAACAATGAACAGGCCTGGAAGGAAGTGTTAAAGTGGGAGGCACTACACGCAAGGTAAGGAACACTCGTATGGGGGGGGGGGGGGATGCAAGGGGTACATCAACACTTATATGGGGAGGGGGGTTGTGCAGGGTCACCTACTCTCCCTCACAGGTTACAATGAATATAAGTCAAATGTGTTGTACATATTATTTATATGACAAGTTGTATGTGTCAGATATGTAATATGGACAGTGTTTGAAATAGCTGGAATTCAAATTTCAACAATTAAGATTGAAAATGTGTCCCAAATTGATATACATCACACTAATATCATGCCCATGTCTCAGATAAACTGGGTTTATAGATTGCTTTTGAGCTGGGTAACTTCATCTCGCAGTGCGACCGACCGTGGGTTGCCGACGATGTCTCGGGTATAACATCTTTTGGGGCAGAAGGTCCTGTTACCCTTTGTTTTAGGGGGTGTTCGTTGTGCCTTTGTTTTATGGGGTGCTCAGTGTGCCATTGTTTTAGGAGATGTTCATTGTGCGTTTGTTTTAGGGGGTGTTCATTGTGCCTTTGTTTTAGGGGGTGTTCATTGTGCCTTTGATTTAGGGGATGTTTATTGTGTCTTTGTTTTAGGGGGTGTTCATTGTGTCTGTTTTAGAGAATTCTCTTTTTAGTTTAGGGAGTGCTCACTGTATCATTGTATTAGGGAGTGCTCAATGTATCATCATTGTATTAGGGGGTGTTCATTGCGTCTTTATTTTAGGGAGTGCTTATTTTTTGTGTTTTAGAGAGTGCTCAGAGCCCACATTGAAGCGTTTTGGAGGGAAAGCCACAGACTACTCTCCCAGAGCCAAGATAAGACAACGACTCGGGTACGTACAGCATAAGGAGCTGCTCCTAATGCCATTAATAAGAGGATAAATTTGTTGACATGTCATTTTCAATGACATTTGTAGATCACATCAACATTTATATTATAGGTACTCACTGCCATTTGATCGCCATGATTGGATTGTAGATCGTTGTGGTCGAGATGTGCGATATATCATTGATTATTATGATGTGGGTGATGTAGATAAAAAGACATACGAGTTCACAGCGCTTGATGTGCGGCCAGCTTTTGACTCGTTCACAGCCGTTAAAGATCGATCAAAGGTTGCAATGATGAGATGGAGCATGGAATTAAAGGACAAATTCTCATTTGGTTCCAAATCTAGTGATATGGAACAAAGCAAAACATGACAAGAATTGGTTTGATGTATCACATAAACTTGAACATTTCGTCTCTGTGATTGCTCATGCTTCTGTGTGCAAGTCTATTATGTGACACGATGGAAACACGGCCTGTTGTGACACCGTGTTGATGTGACATACGATCAGCTGTGTTTGGTGTTGTTCTGCATACTATGTGATGCCAAACACTTTTTAGAAAAATTTGTTTAACCAATATTACTATGCAAGACATAGTGAGGTATAAAAAAAGTTTCCTTAAACAACTTTTGTGGGATTTTTTTTTTTAAGTGTATGTCTATAAAGCCAATATCTAATACAAGTGAAAATTTCTGATTTTCGGATTTGTTTGTGAAATGAATTGATAGTTGTACCTGCTTTAACAGTATTTTCATCAAGTCTGAACAGCTTGTCAACACCTGTGTCGAGTATAAAACAGTGTGTTATTATGTCCCTTGAATTTTCTCTATATGTCAACTAATTTTTAAAAGCTTGCTTACACTATGACAAGTCTGTACTAGTGTTTCACATTTTCTATTTATTACAAAAGTACAAAATAAAACATGTTTGCATAGTATATAACAGCAAGAATTTGTCATTATCATGGAATTTGTGAATGATTCATCATTGTTGTGTATGATTGTTGATGCATGTAGTTATGCAACATTAAACTCTACCAAACACATAATCAGCATTGCGTAGATCAATATTGAATAATTGTGTAGTTACTGAATGCAGTTAAACAAGGGAATTTAGTAAAGTTGTCTTATCAAAGGAATAAGATTATCGCCAATGTTTTTTTTAAAGATGTATATATACACAGTGTTGAATAAATTATGTATTCACGAAACTTATGTCCCCTGGCAATTCTCACATGGAGGAAAGTCTCGTAAAATAAAAGTGATTTACAGTACATGCTAACTGAGGAGGCTGAAGTAAAAAGTGTTCGCTTCTTTTTTTTTAGTGGCTGATTCTGGTTGGATGAGATCACAAGTTGTACTGATCAATATAATATGGTCAGCATCAAGCTTAGAAATGTAGAAGTCAGTCATCTGTATCTCGCTGTACACATTTACTGGCAAGCTTTCTAGAGATGAGGATGATGCATCAGAGTGTTTTACATGTTTGAATTATTGCCTATAATTTGTCCTTGACCTATAACTCGTCCTTGATTTTCCCATCCATTGTTTTAGTCTTTGTGAATTTGACACTGTTATCGTCATTACTTTTAACTTTTCTTTTTGGCTTTACCATTTCGAATCTTTTGCTCTCTATATTTCCGAGATCTGACATCTCTGCTACCTCCTGATCATTTGATTGGTTATCACCAGGCAGGGTGTGTCTGTAAGAATTATTCACCCCAAACAAGAATTGCAGAATGTTGGGATAGTTTAGGTCTCCCATTTTTTTGGTGTCAAACATCACGGCACTGAAGCCCATGTCCTTGGTTGCCTTGGTCCCTTTGTCATTGACCTCCGGGAGAAGAATAAACATTAGTGGCGTCTCAAAAAAACTGTCTTCCATTCCCAGGGCTTCGAAATCATCCAGAGTCGGTCTGACAATCCGTGCTGCATTGAAATATTTTTTAAATCTGTATGACACAGCCTTAAATAGGACTGGGGTATCCGTCTCCTCTGAAATATATCAATGCAAAAACACTATTTAAAGAAAGTCTTAAAATAAGAAAAGTAATGGAAGAGATACAATTGAAGATTTCTGCACTTAACTGATTAATGTTAGATTATTTTTTGGTGAAGTTCAGCTATAATAGTCGCACTAAGCCTTATACCAAGTTAATTTACACACAGCAGATCCAAACCGCACTAAGACTGACACATTAAAGTTATTGTATAAATTACCCGTCAGGAGGATGAGGGGGAAGCGAGAAGGCTTGGACATAAAACAGTCCACTAGGAATTCCTGCAGATTCTTTCCTTTGATCCGGAGTGAGTTGTCCGGAATGGAATCCACCGCTAACATACGAGCTTCATTTGGATTCTTGGCATTTACCCAGGATTTTTGCTTGATGGACATTGGTCCGTGTGGATATACTCGTGCCTCAGGGTCATGGTTTACTTTGTACTTCTATTAAAATATATAAAGTCTGCAGAATTATTGTACAAACATTACAATCCATAACTTGGATAGGGTTGATGAATCACTAATGATTATACCCACAAAGATTGATGTATTTGTGTTTTTTATTGTTTGAAATAAGACTGTCTAATCAAAATATATTATAAAATCATAAGTCCATTATTTGCATCTCATGACAAGTGAATTACAGTTTCGATGATTCCAAAATTGAAATTGGGTGATGATCATAGTCAGTTAAAATACTAAAGAAAAAACTTGCATCGTGCACAACAGAATATTGAATTATACCCTCTAAAGTGGTTTCATGAACTCTAATCAAAATTCATTTTCAAAATCGAAAATCAAACTGTAATACTTTGTTGGGTTTTTTTGGTAGACTGTCATAAGTTCTATAATCTAGGATGCTCTTTGACGTTTCAGTCTTTTGTCAGTTTCGGTCTTTTGTCAGTTCAGCTTTATTATTTTTGCACAATCGGATTTCAAATGATACCCAACATATGCATGTATAAAGAAAATATTTTATGTCAAAAAAGGAGAAAAATATTATGAAGTCGATCGATTTTTATTGTTTTCAACACTAGAAGACAAATAATTTGATGTAAAGATGCAGTTCTGTTGAACATGTTTTAGCGTGTTTGCATTAGATTGAATCCTAGTATAATTATATGTTACCATGTTTTCCATTAGGTCCGCTTGGTCACGTGTGTCTACCATACCCACCCACACTACGCCCCTCAGATTGACGGCCATCGACTTCCAGCTTTTTTTCAACTGTCCGCGGTGAAAGAGGACTATCCATGCATCACTGGACCTCAACACGCTGCTTGTGAAATTATCATTCGTCAGCGGGAATATGTCTAGAAACTGCTCTTCTGGGTCAAAGGCGTGTGTCGTGTCCTCATCTTCTGTGGTTTGACCAAGAGAAGAGGATATGATTAAGCAGAGAAAAACAAGAGTCGCTTGTATGGACATTTTTCTAAAAGACGCTACATAACATTGACGTGCCACAGCGTGGTTGGTTACACGAGACCGGAAGTACAAAATCATAATAAAGCATCCAATTAGCTTGTTCTAGTTATATTCGATAAGAAAGATTTTGACGACATGAACGCATGCATTAGTCTGGCCCCCGCTACTCCTTGATCACCTAAACGAATGATCAAAGAGTGGGTACCAGACTACGCACGTATTCTCAGTTTCCACCACACATTTTATCAAATTTATCATGAAATTCTTCATTTTCCTTAATATCATTATCTTATTTATGGTGTTTTGTGAAAGTTATTTAATCTCTCTCTCTCTCTCTCTCTCTCTCTCTCTCTCTCTCTCTCTCTCTCTCCGGTTTAAAAGTTCTATATACAGAGCTTGTGTTGACTTGTTAAATATTTTTTAATTTACTGACTTTGAAATTGTACACTATACCAAATAAACCTACTACAGAACTAATGTTGACAACATTAAAGGTAGAATGTCGGGGAACAAACAAAACAATTATCAACGTTTACACGCACCTGTCAGCAAGTTAAAGCAACAATTGCAAACTACACAAGGTTAATCTCCTCAAAGTTAGGCTGAATTTGTCATATCCATTAGAAAACAACACATATTACATTCATTTTGCAAGTATACATGTACTTAATAGGAATGTAGTATTGTAGTAAAACTTGCAACGTGAATATTCAGATAAATGCAGGAAAATGTTATATGATACACAGTTGTTTTCCTCGCCTTTTAGTACGTATATAGGTGTACGATTTTAGGTGTACTAGCCATTCGGTAGCAGGATTATCTTATACTGATTACAAGAAGGGGTCTTTGAAGCCCGGCATTAAAAAATGTTCTAATATGATAACTCAAAATAAATTTATAAGGTATTTCAAACCTGAAGTATGACTGATTACTCGTGATCTAGTTTTGGTAAATTTGGATTACTATCATAAGAATATGATTACTAAGGAATTTATAATACATAAGATTAACGAAATGTCTGGCGATATTTTTTTTAAAATATGAAATCATTCTATTATACACATGTCTTTAAAGTAATAAGTTGTAGAAATTTTAAATTCAGAAACATTCAGTACATGCGTTTGTGTTCTATGACACAACACACATACATACATGTATCTGTTCTACGACATCTCATGCAGTTACCCCATAGGCCAATACATTATATTAATTAGTTGTGGTAACTTTCATCACAAGTCTATCAAACTGGCCAAGTTGGAATTCATTTGGTATTTCGAATTTGAATTACATGCAAAATGCATGGCTTTCTGTGCTTGATCACTAGTGTGTGGTTTATTTCCTTCCAGCTAGTGTGGAAAAATATTATACCCAAATATTTGAATTCATAAATGACATTTACAATATTATTCCTGTTGGTCACTGAGGTCCTTTCGAAAACACTCAAATCTTTCAAAATGCCAATCAGAGTTGCTGTTTATCTGAGCGCATGGAATATATAATATTTTCATCTTGTAGCGTAGAAATTGTACTATATCACAGGTCTATACTGGTGTTATCATATCACTGTGTGTTTACAGATAATTAAATAATTATATATGTTTGATATAATGTCCAATATTGGAGCCAAATTCGGTAAATACATATACTATCTCTCTATCCCTTTCCCCTCCCTCTCGTCTCTCTCTCTATTCCTTTCTCTCTCCCTCTCATCTCTCTCCCCTCTCTCTATTTAATTATTGAGTACATGAAGATGTTTGTCCATCAAATTGGTAGACTCGAGAGTTATCGAGCTAACAATTTTGAATTACATACATGTAGTGCTCCCTCGATATATTGTCCATTTTTGTTCAAGACTAATTTGAACCATAAAGAGGGGGTGCCAATATAACGAATTCACCATTACAGACAACTCACTGAGCAGTCAAAAGAAATTTAATTCTGTAGATTATATTGTGCTTTCGTAGATTTTTAAAAAGCGTTTGATTCTATAGATAGATCAATGCTGTGGATCAAGCTTGCAAAATCGGGCATTTAAGGGAAACTACTCCCGGATATCAAAGCGGGCGAAGTCTTGTCTTGGTGTAGACGGCCAACACAGCATAGGCGTAGCTTGGGTTCGAATATTACCGAGGCAGGGGGGCTGCGCCCCCCAGAAGCTATCGGCATTTTAACAACGTAAAAGGTGTTTTGGTTTTTTTTACCGAGGCAGCTGCCTCGGTTTCCTCAATGGAAGCTACGCCACTGCACAGTGACTATTTTAGTAACAATGTGGGGTTAATGCAAGGGGGAGTATTGTCGCCAATATTATTCAATTATATGTAAACGATTTGGAAGTAGGTTTGTTTTGGGGTTTGTTTGGGTTTTTTTTAAATTCGGCGGGTTTGTGATACGAGTTATCTTCCCTGAATTTATTCTCGTTTTAAATGTATGCGGGTGACATGGTTCTTTTTTCAGAATCGGTCGAGGGACTATATACAGAGCCAGTTAAATGCTTTAGATTGTTATTGTAAAGAATGGAAATTGAGTATTAATGTTGAAATGTCAAAGAGTGTAGTTTTTAGAAATACATGTAGTGGTAAAATAAAAAACAATGAGTACTGGTCCATTTGGGACTAAGGTATTGGAAAATGAAAATGTAGAAAGATTCAATTGTTTGGGGATTTTTTTTCATTTTAACAATAAATTTACTAGAACCGAGGAACAATTAGCAGTAGGAAAACAATGTTTAATCTAAAAAAAAAATATACGAGGGATGTCACTAAATACTGAAAATTTATTATCGCTTTATTGTTATATTGCAGGAATAGTCAAATATGCCTTTGAAATTTGGTTTTCTTTTATAAAGGTTATAATTTTGATAAAGTACATACTGACTTCTGTAACCAAATACTTGGAGCTATGAAAAAGAGTACAAGAAATGTAGTTGTATACACTGACTTGGGCAGAGTCCCTCCTATGTATGGTTAATGGTTATACACCATTGTTAAGTTTTGGAGTAAGGTGCTAGTTAGTGAAATTTGTATAATTAGAAATGTTATGAAGAAACGATATTAATTGTGAAAAATACAAATGTAGAAATTGGGCTTTTGATGTTAAGAAAATTTTAATAGATCTTGAATTAATTCAATAACATTTGGATTAATAATAATAATTTAAAAAGAAGAAGAAGAAGAAGAGATAAACATATGCTACAAACTGAACAACAAAGAAATTTTGATCAAGCTAAGCAAGATATTTTTTCAAAGATCGAAAATTCAAGAAAATGTTCATATTAAGATATTCTAGTGATGGATTATATCTTCAATGAATAATCTATCATAAAAAAAAATCAATTCCTGTAAAGTTGCAAAAATGTATATCTAAAATGCGATTACCCTCGCACCCTTTAGTCATAGAAACAGGCAGGTATTCTAATACAGTCAGAACAAATACATGTTGTACTTTTTGTGTGAATAATGTTGAAAATGAATATCATTTTATGGAGCGGTGTGTTTTAACTTGTGTATGTCATATGATATAATATTCTAATAAATATGAATAGTACATTTGAAGCATATGTTATGATTTCAGTCAAACTCCTAGATCCTTTCCTATATTTACGTAGAGTAATAAGTGAGTGAAAAAATTTAAAGGTCTGATATTTAATTGGCGGTAGACTGAGTTTTATTCAGTCAGAATCTTCAGAGTTTTTGGTCAGGTTAACTGTGGTTTAATTTTGAGCAGTTTTAATTGGTATATTATCATTGACATTTGAATTTGACAAAGACATTTTTAGACCTTAAAATCCAGACCTGACAGTAAGTACTGTAATTTTATTAACATTTATCTTCATAATGTGTATACATAGCTAAATCAGTGTTTGAGAGAAGAGTGAAAGTTTAGATATGAAGAATAATAAATACCACTTTAAAAGTTATTTCATCTCAGTGTATGCTTATATAATTAGTGTATATAGTACTGTAATGAAGCATTTGTTATAAATAGATAAGAAGTATCCAGGCAGCATTTTGATGTTAGCATGAACTGGGCCTTGTCGTTGTAATTAAAATATATTCTCCATATTGTCAGCACCCAGAGGTTTCCGTTCCTTCAAACCGAAAGAATACTTCAAAGCTATTCGACAGTCCCTTAAAGGAGATGCGAGCAGGATTGTCATGAACTCGGGTCCTGAAGCAACGCTATCCGATATTCTCAGTAGAGTTGACAGTGTTTATGACATTGTCGACAGAGCAGAGGCTGTTCTTGTGGACTTTTGGGCAAGACGACAGAAACTCACTGAAGATGTATCATCATGGAGTTGCAGATAGACATTATGTGCAAAGTACGTCAGGCTATTTAAGACATTGACTCTAGTGAAAAGGCTTCCATGCTACACAACATGCCGTGGATTGGACTTGAACCTTCACTATAGAACATCACTGGATACCTGTCTGACAGCATCCAAAGCTTTGATAAACACTGAGTGACCATTAGGAGAGTGGAACAGGAGCGTGATTGATAGAAACAATCCTGTTAAAAACAGACATTCTATGGAACAAAAAACAGAAACCAAAACCACGAAAGAGAAAGAAATCTGCAAAACAGACACCAGTGACAGTGTGATTTTTAATGAACTGAAGATTTCAGTGAATTCGGACATGGATAATCCTATTGTAAACATTCAGGACAACAATGAAACAGAGATAGGAACTGTATCAACATCATATGTGTCACATAACAGTCCAAAATATTCTTCTTGGACAGCCAGTAAACATGATGATGAACCTGTGTGCTTCAAATGTGGACAACATGGTCACATCGCAATAGGATGTCGAGTGATTACACACTACTAAAGACGGTCGTACTACACTCAGAAATCCCGAAAACGAGGATATATACACCAACAATATACGCAGTCCTCAAAGACTTACAACAAGAAGTCGTCATTGATAGGAGAGTGCAATGAAGTGTCTATCAAGGTTTTCAATGTTGCAACTACTGCATTACTTGACACTGGCTCCACTGTCTCTACCATAAGTGAAACATTCTACAAGGAACATTTCCCTGATGTTCCATTGCATCCTCGCAAGTCAAGTGTCCGATTCGCTTACAGTGTCTCAATGAAAGTAAACGAATAAGATGATCCCATGGAAGTCTTTATAATTTGCACTGAATGTAGATCGAGTGTGCAGATGGACATTGAACAGCTTCCATATTCCGGATACACTTCACTGGACATACAGATATCGGGAATCTCATCATTTCCATTACTGAATGACTGTTTGTTCCTGGTTGTTCAACAGAGTGATTATAACTCGAAAGTTCCAGTTCTTATGGGAACCACATTCTCTACCCCGATGGAAACCAATCTACTAGGTATCACTAAGGAAACCACAAAGGGTATGTATGGATACCAGTTCCTAGAGAAAGCAGACATACATACACCATACGGTACCTATCCATGAGATGTTTAGTGATGCGTGAAAGAGAACTTTCCAAAATAGGAACACACCGGCTTTCATTAAATCGACAGAGAATAGGAAAAATCACCATACCTGCCAATAGTGAAGTTGTAATTAATGGTTCATTGGATGGAACTTGGATCGGAGCGATGAGAAGCGAGAGTGCTACCTGTGCGCTGCCTGGACAAACTTCGAAATTCTACATTACAGATGATTCCTTAATACTGCTCTTAAGATGATGAAGGGCGTCTCTAACACATTCCTAGATAAATCTTCGAACTCTTATTGTGACCCCACCATGGCCTCAAGGCTCATGATTTGAACAAAATTAAATCTTGATTTTGAATATATAAAGAGGTTTTAGTAGAAGTCTTGAATTGATTTGAAGTGATTGTAGAGAAGTTGAAAATCTAATTAAATATTTCAAACAACGACGACAACGGACTATTTTTCATCAGAAAAGCTAACATGGGTATTTGGTTCAGGTGAGCTAAACTACAATCATCTGGTTATAGGACTGATGTAAATACAGTCTGCTCCGGATATATTAAAATTCTGGGGACTGCATGTTGAACTATATAAATAATGTTACTGGAGATCTATTTTCCCTTCAATATAACCTAAACATAAAACAACCTCAATATAATTGGGATATACTGTAATAGGGAAAAGGTGTTTCATTTGAATAATAGTGATGAGAAACTGAAATTAATTAAGTCTGTAACAAACGACGAAAATTAACAGAAGAAAAAGAAAACAAGCGCTCATCCCAGAAGCTTACAGAAAGATTCAGAACGACTTATGAAGGTGACCTTAGGGGAAATCACATATTTTGGAGATATTATTGGTTCTATATAGAAGGTGGGGTGTGTGATGGGGGGGGGGGGGGTTATATAGATCTATCTACATGCTATCCACACTCCGGGTACCTTTATACAAAATGAAAGGGGCATTAAAAAGAGCTATAGATGTGAAATTGATAGCACCCCCTCTTTTTTTCAAATAGGAGCGGATGCAAGAATTTTTGAAAGGGGTTGGGCTGTACCATTAATTTTGGTTTTCAAAGGTCGGGTTCCACCCTCAAAATGTGTTATTTTACCCTTTTTAAAGCAAAATTTTTCTGACGAAGGTGTGTGTGTGGGGGTGGGGTGGGGGGGGGGTCGTGGGTCGGACCCCCCCCCCCCCCCCCCTCGACTGTCAAAACTTTCTGAACAGTCAATGGCAAAGGAATATATATTAATAATTAATAAAAACATTTATTTTGTACAATAAGAAGAGAATCCTAATGAAACTACGTTAGATAACCGCGTTTAGTGTAAAGGGAAAAAATTCTATATTAGGAAGAATTTATTTATTCCATGATTTATCCATGTGCCTGCTTTGAGATTAAAAAAGTGTTTAAAAGAAAATTACAGCTAATGTTCCTTTTACGAAATAGAAATACCAAGCTTCATGAAATAGTAATGTAATATATATCACTTTTAATCATTTATTGAAATGCGCACAACAAAATCATAGACAAAATGAAATATTGTACGAATGCATGGTGATCGAGTTGCTATGTTTACTTTCGTATTATTTCAACAAGATTTTGTCCCACTCTGTGAAAAATTGGAAGCAAATAAATCGAAAAGCATAAAGAATTCAATCAAAGTGTCATACATAGAGAGAGTTCAAGGAGGGGAGAAATGCTCTCATTATTTTTAACTTTTACTTTCATTTCTGGGTGAAATTGCCGCCATTTTGAAGATTGAATGAAAGAAAGAATTGTGTGAGGAACTTTGTCAACGTGAGTTGTTCTGTTGTTATGGACGGGTAAGCTTTAATAAAGCGTGACCACATCATCCCACATCAGATTACCATTTTCTCATCGTCATCTAACTCTTTAAGTCATTTTAATCGCTTTAACTTTGGTAAACAAACACATGTGGTAATATGGACGTTTTTCATCACTTCCGTTTTGTGTCTAACTTTTGAGTCTCCTAATCTTTTTCATCCTGTTATCTATCAGTCAGGAAATTAAACTTGAGGAAATTATTTTTCTGTTATAAGTGTCATCCTCTGTTGAGAGACTTGATGTAATCTATTTTTACTGAACACGAACATGATTTATTCTTGATAACATATGCATTTGTAAGCACTGGAAAGGACGCTCTAAATCGCATCGACTTTTCCAAGAGTACATTCTGAGAACGATATGATCTTTTGTAAGCAAATCCTGTCAATTCAAGTTACTTAAGGGAAAATAACCATATTTTTAAAATACTTTCGCAACCACAACATTTTAGAATGAAAACAAAAACAAACTTAACTTTATTGTTTGAGGTGAATGACATGGCGAATTTTCTAAACTGAAGCAGTGCATTCAGCCTGGTTGTTACTAGTCTCAATCTAAATGTTTTCCATTCTTATACAACGTTTACACAACATACATTAATGTCTTTATATTAGCAGGGAGGGGGGGGTGTTGTTGTGGACAGTAACTGAAGGAAATTCACAACATATTTGAACTTGCATCACACATGACCATTAGTTAGTTCGATCCTGCCACTCAGTCACTATTGGTAAAGTCATGCTTAAACTGTGACATCTTGTTTTCAGTTATCATGGGATATATGTAAATTCAGTTAAAACCTGGTTTTTTGTTTTTTTTTGAAGTAAGTAATATTTATTTAAAGTCAGCATTATTTTTACATTACAAAAGGAAACAGAAGTACAACTTGTACACCACACTAGGCTAACAGCTGAACCTGATTGTGCAGAATGTTCCTGCACATTGAAATGATAGCAGTTGGAGAATTAACATTTCCCCCAAAATCCCATGGACAAACTGTTCATGTTATGCCTGAACTATTTTCTCAAAAGTTTCCTTAATGTTGTGGCTTCACTAGAAAGCTGATTCTCAAGCACTGTTCAGTGTACACAAATCAAGTTAAATTTAGAGGGTGTTGCCATCTTTTTTGAGTACATTGGTTTAACTTCTGGTGAAGAAATGTGTGTAGAGTTATAGATAGCTTATGTCTGCTGATTGCAGTTACATTGTAACTTTGCTTCAAAACCTATCATTGTGTTTGTTTTTGCATGGTTTATATGATTTTTAAAAAAAGCTGATATTGAAGAAAAGGCTCAATGTGTTTAAACGCTGTAGTATTTACGATTTTATATGTAATTAATGTATTGTGATTCTCCGTAAAATCCCCCAATGGACATGAAATATGATGTATGTGATTTTCACATGCAAGTGACTTTTCAACTTACGTGAACAGTAATATTTATGAACATCGGCCTGTTTCACTTTACATGAACATAGGTATATGTTTAACTCTACGTGAACAGTGATATTTATGAACATCGGTCTATTTAATCCTACATGAACAGCAATATTTATGAACATTGATCTGTTTAACCCAACATGAACAGCAATATTTATGAACATCGGTCTGTTTAACTTTACATGAACAGCAATATTTATGAACATCGATCTGTTTAACCCTATATGAACAGCAATATTTATGAACATCGATCTGTTTAACCCAACATGAACAGCAATATTTATGAACATCGGTCTGTTTAACTTTACATGAATAGCAATATTTATGAACATTGATCTGTTTAACTTTACATGAACAGCAATATTTATGAACATTGATCTGTTTAACCCTACATGAACAGCAATATTTATGAACATTAGTATGTTTAATCCTACATGAACAGCAATATTTATGAACATCAGTCTGTTTAACTTTACATGAACATAGGTATGTTTAACTCTACATGAACAGCAATATTTATGAACATTGTTCTGTTTAACCCTACATGAACAGCAATATTTATGAACATCTGTCTGTGTAACTTTACATGAACAGCAATATTTATGAACATCGATCTGTTTAACCCTATATGAACAGCAATATTTATGAACATCGATCTGTTTAACCCAACATGAACAGCAATATTTATGAACATCGGTCTGTTTAACTTTACATGAATAGCAATATTTATGAACATTGATCTGTTTAACTTTACATGAACAGCAATATTTATGAACATTGATTTGTTTAACCCTACATGAACAGCAATATTTATGAACATTAGTATGTTTAATCCCACATGAACAGCAATATTTATGAACATCTATCTGTTTAACCCAACATGAACAGCAATATTTATGAACATCGGTCTATTTAACCCTACATGAACAGCAATATTTATGTACATTGATCTGTTTAACTCTACATGAACAGCAATATTTATGAACATCGATCTGTTTAACCCTACATGAACAGCAATATTTATGAACATCAGTCTGTTTAACTTTACATGAACAGCAATATTTATGAACATCGATCTGTTTAACCCTACATGAACAGCAATATTTATGAACATCGGTCTGTTTAACTTTACATGAACAGCAATATTTATGAACATTAGTATGTTTAATCCTACATGAACAGCAATATTTATGAACATCGGACTGTTTAACTTTACTTGAACAGCAATATTTATGAACATCTGGTCTGTTTAACTTTACATGAACAGTAATATTTATGAACATCGGTCTTTTTAACTTTACATGAACATCGGTCTGTTTAACTCTACATGAACAGTAATATTTATGAACATCGATCTGTTTAACTTTACATGAACAGCAATATTGATGAACATTGGTCTGTTTAACCCTACATGAACAGCAATATATATGAACATCACAGTGCTCCAAGTTGCGAGTAAAACAGTCGCATTTGTGACCAGAAAATCAATTTTGCGACTAGAGATTATAATTAAGTCGCATTTTCGCGAGTGAAGAAAATTTGGGCAACCAGTAAAATTTTAGAATCAAGATCGGAAGTCTGAATAAATATTTTTCAGTCTCGGTCAAAACAATCAAGATGGCGGGAAAACGAGGTTTAGAGCACTTTGGATTTATCAATAGTAAAAAACAGAAGCCTCAGCCTAGTACATTTAACAAAGAAATTCAAGAATCACACGGGGAAAGTTCTGCATCAAAAGATGGTGTAGCAGTGTCTAAAGAGAAATGCAAAAGTAAAGGAAAAACCCCAGTCCTCAAATGGCGGAGGGAATTTTCGTGATGGCAAAATGTTTTGCAGAATTTGTGAGGCCAATTAGCCAGCAACGTCCACCATTTCTGGACATCCATTGTCCTATTTCGCCACAACCGAGTGTACATCTTTCAAACGTTGAAATGTGACTATTCACGGTACAGTAAGAGACATGTCGTTGTCCGTGACCGCATTATTAGCAGTAAGTCGAGCGGGGCAACTGTTGCTGCTAATTTTCAAAGACAATCAAACTTGGGATGTAGTGTTCTTATTGATGCTGGTACTAATTGTTCAGCAAAAGATCCAACAAAACTAGGAGCTCTTATTCGCATAACATGATAAGCAGTGAAGGCCCACTTATTGATAACTTTAAAGCAAATCTTTGTGTGGAACGCTGGGTTTTCTTCCCCAGAAGCGTACTGTAAAATATACAGGATGGCCCAATGCAATACAACTTTTGCCAGAGTAAATACTTGACTTGTTAGCATCCAGCATGTTTCACAGTACATTTCTATTCAGTTTAAAAATAAAACAAACAAAATGTATACATGGGTGTTGATTTTTTACTTGAAAGAGATTCATATTTTAAAAAAAACCTTGTAAGTCTTATATTTACAAAATCTTTTACTATGGCAACTAGAAATTTGAAAATGGCAACCAGAAATATTTTTAGGTCGCCATTTTGTGACCTGATAGCAGATGCGACTTGGAGCACTGCATCAGTCTGTTTAACTTGACATGAACAGTAATATTTATGAACATCAGTCTGTTTATATTATGGGGTACATAGAGACAATGGAAACATATTGGGATAATTTCTGCTTAATTTGCAATTACCAAATCGATTCCATGCTTCTACAAACTAAGAAGACATTTATTCCCAAGGTGTAGCGTATCAAAAATAACCATATCGCCATCAGTCTACCACAATGTGTGTGTTGTATCATGAGTGGGAGGGCTAAATCATTTCAGATTTTGTTGGATCAGTCTTAATTTTGAAGTCTGTTTAAGCTCTTTGCATTTTATAAATTTTACATGTTTGTTGGACTACCCAATAGTGAAGAAGTCTGGCATTTTTTTTTTTACTAGCTCTGGACTGCAGGAGTAGTGATGATGTTGAACCTTGCTTGTTTGCTTTTTCCCTTTCCTGTTGTGCTTGTTACCACTTCCTTTTGTGCTTGTTACCACTTGTGCTTGTTACCACTTCCTGTTGTGCTTGTTACCACTTCCTGTTTTTGCTTTTTACCCCTTCTTGTGCTTTTTACCACTTTTTGGTATGCTTTTCCAGAACTCTTCTTGCAGAATTCTTAAAATCTTTCGGTTCTATCGGCAAGTCTGATGTTTGGAATTTGAGTGCTTATGATGTTTATGACAGATTATGAGTCAGTGGATGAATTCAAACAAAATTTTGTCAGATTTACAAAAGTTGTTTTGTTGACATATCTACTGGTCATTTGGACTGACACAAAACCCGAATAAATTGGACATTACTGACAGTGAATTTTTTTCCTTCAAGAACTCTGTTCTAATGCTTTATTTCCCTTCATGTTGTTCATTTTATCATTTTTACTACGCTTTTTCCCTTCATGTACTTTCCCCCCATTTTACTCCCCCCCCCTTCATGTGCAATTTTTCCAGTCATGTGCCCTTTTCCTCTTCTTTTGGTGCTACAATATTGGATGATTAGGGTGATGTGACATATATTTGTGTATCCAATTTCTACAAACAATTAACAACTGTTTTTTTTCTTCTATTTGATAGAGACTACCTGATGCCTGGAACGAAGGTAAGTGTTGTCTTTCAGTATTATTTCAGCGACATTCACGCTTGTCACCTCGCCATTTCCACCCTGAAATGATTTTTGACGACCTGTTTGTTTACCTTAGTTCCTCCAAATGTTGACCTGGTGACAAGTTTGTCAGTATTATTTGTATATATTTCATATTAAATTGAATACAAATCAAAATAATGTAAAAAAATAAAAAAATAAAACCCAGTGTGTAAAACTTTTTAAAGTATTTTGGTTTGGTGTGATAACAGAAATCATCTTTCGAAATTCCGGAAATGTCTGGTTTACATCTTATTACACAAGAGCAAAACATCCGGTTAAATGAAGGCATTCAGCGTAATTGGGTAAAGAAACCGGGTACTGACTCCTAACAATTTAAGGAAAAGATAATCTATGAAGGAAACTGTAAAGAGGGTCCATTTAGACACTGTTGACTCGGGGGGGGGGGGGGGGGGGGGGGGGGGGGGGACAATCCGTGGTACATTATGAGAATGAGAAAATGTTGCCAAAATGCCAGTATTATCTTTGACTTTAGTCATGGCTGAACATCGTTCAACCTTGAAGCTGTAAAATATATAAGCTGCTGCTTTCATGCCTAAGGAAAAGACAAATGAAAACTTTTAAGGACAGAAACAATGGTTGAAATTCTTGCTGAAACAAAGTGAAAATTATGAGAATAGAATTTGTTCAATTTTAGGCCCATTAAAGCATACAAAAACAAACATACATAAAGTAATATATAGTGAGGGGAAGAAATCTAAATGATTGACATTATGCATAATATGTCCATTTGAAATATAGTGTGACACTGCAGTGTTGGAAATTGGTTTAAAACTTGGGATAGACCACAATTCTATGCCAAAACATGACGACATAGACCTCATCGAATTGACATAGACCGCAACACATTGAAAAAAAATATCACAAAAAACTCATTTTCATTTACCTCTAATGTACTTAGAAAGCATATTTTCATTCCATGCATTTCCATAACAATATCCTCCTCTCCTTATAAAATTTATCAGACATCGACTGACCATGTGGGGTCCTTTGGGATAACTTTATGGCTTTAAATCTAAAAAAATCAGCATAGACAATTTGGTCTACCTCAATTACAATTGACATAGACCAGTGTCATTTGACATAGACTCGGTCTATCGGTCTATGGTTAATTTCGAACACTGAGTGTGAACGAAGTTGAGAAAAAGATGACTGTTAGTTAGAGCAGAGTGAAGAGAATGTAAAGGTAGATCTGAGAGAGTGATGAGAGTGAGAAAGTGATGAGAGTGAACATGATGTGTACGAGGAGAGACTTAATGAGATTCTGTATGAAACTGAAAAAGAAATGCAATAAATTTTAAAATAATACATTTAAAGTCCTTTTAGTTTGATATTTATGTTTGGGCGACCTGAAACCCATCTGGGCAACCTGAGAGCGGTACCTAGGTTACCCGAACAGGGAATCCAATTCTGATGAGTGTCAGACCCTGAATTAAGTGAGCGAATTTGATAATTAGTCCACAAGTAATATTATTCCCCTGGGGTTCCAGTTTCAGGGTTCTGTGACATCATCATGGTACTCTGTCATTTTCTACTTCTCCTTGATTATTTGAGAACAAAGACCCCCCTTCCCTATCACATATCAACAAGAGATAACACCGATACTGCTAGTTCTGAGGATATTTTTTTGTTCAGTGGCTTGCAGCTTGTTGCTGGCAAAAGATCAGGTCACACTGACCATTGGTCAGACAACACAGGAGCGAGAGTCTACAAATTACTGAGTGCTGGTGATCTTATAGATAGGGTGAACATGTATCAGAAATTAGATACAGGAGTCGGAGCAATGAAAACCGTTATAGATAACAAGATAACTAACAAACACAGGCATAAGAATAAAAAAGGGTTTGTGCAAAAATAAAACAGACATTGTTTTGACTGGACACACAGCGAGAACCAGCTTATTGTGGTCAGATTCACAGTTTCTCTTTAAATAGATTGGTAAATGAAGTTTGTATTGCAGATATCACAGTTTTCCCATAGACAGGATGGTAAATGAGTTTTATAGCAGAAATCAGTTTTTCCCCTCGAACAGTGAAAACAAAGACACTGAGTTTAAACAGGAAACAGAGTACTTACAACACAATGGGGAAAATCAGCTTATTGGTGGGCTGTGAAAATACAGTACAATGTTAGTACTTGTACTAATTTATCACATTTTTAGTACTTTTACTAATTGTACTACATTTTGTACATGTAAGGGAGAGTGTGGTTTTACATTTGTAAGTCATTTTAAATTCTGAATTTGTTGTTAAATGATGTGTAGTGGTGTTGTAGGAGTTAGTTCCCTTGTTACAGATCTCTGGTATTGTAAAAAGCCAATAATGATGCATGCATTAAACAGATTTTACAATAATGAAATTAGGATGGTTTAAGTTACACATATGTTGTGGCTTTGTCAAGAGGCAGAGGCTGTAATGGCTGTAGTGGTGGGTGATAGGAAAGATTGCAAAATTCTATGTAAGACTAGAATGATTAAAAATCAATAACAAGATGTGTTATTGTCCTATGTCACTGTTCGTAGGGAGATGTTGTTTCTTAACCATTCATATTACATATAATATGGGATCACTCTGCATGGTTATCAACTCATATTACCAAAATGAAATTGTAATTTTAGTTTTTGTTGATCGAGTCACGGTCAATATATTTTGTTGAAGTTTAAAAAATTGATTTACTGTCTTTCATTAAGGGTGCTGGGTGATTAAGGTTTGGGGTCTGTGAATTCTATAGATGGCTGCTTTTTCAGTGACAGCTGGGTGATTAGTGTGACCTTTTCTCTTATTGTTAGTAGTCAGCATCAGGGATTGATTTGTCAGGTTGTTTTGTTACCTGTCCATTGTTCCCAGGAAAACCATAGGTAAATATACCTCCAGCTCTAATTGCAAAATTTAATGCAGAGGGAGTAGAAATTCAACAGTGTCGAACAGCTTGCCAGCTACAGAAGCATTTACCAGAATCCATTATGACACATGAAATATTTATACCGTATCAGTATTCATCGGGAGGCAACACCAAGCGCCTCATCTATTATTTACTGCCGCAATATTATATCAACTCTTGATGAGCTGCACCAATTAATTAAAAGGATTGAGAAGTTTATTATTGACGTGGCTTGCTGTATATCAGGAGGCTAATGAATATACCCACTGTCATCAAGAGCTTTTACAAGTGATCAATGGCAGTAATTATGATATAAGGACTTCTGATGTCTCGAGAGGGCATCAGTCCCCATGTGTTATATCACATGAAATTTCAAAATTTCTTGAGAATCCTGAGTGAACCTACCCAGTTAATTGGGGATTCGGGGTGATTGTGTAACGTAACTGACATTTTCAGTTTAAATAAAACTGGGACTTGGAGCAATGCTTTGGAAAACCTCTAATTGATTATCCTAAAACCTAATCTTGTCAGCATCGACAGCATGCAGTGAAAGACTGTCCTCTCAGTCAAAACCAAATCTTCTGTCAGTATCAACGGCAGCAAAAGACAGTCCTCTCACTTCTGTCAGTATGACAGCAGCAAACGATGGTCCTCTCACTTCTGTCAGTATTGACAGCAGCAAAAGACAGTTCTCTCACTTCTGCCAGTATTGACAGCAGCAAAAGACAGTTCTCTCACTTTTGTCAGTATTGACAGCAGCAAACTACAGTCCACTTCTGTCGGTATCAACAGAAGCAATTTTAAGACAGCTAATCCTCTCTCAAACTGGAGTTTTCTTAGTTCAGTTCATGAATTTATCTTTTTGAAATCTGAATTGCAAATGCAAAGCAAAATTAGGTCTGCAGATAGTTTCTTCAAGTAAATGAATGTACAGATGTTGATATTTTTTGTATGAGATGAAAGATCCTCATTTGACATGGCTAATCAGAGGCAGAGAAACTTCACAAAATAAACAACCATTGTATTAGAAGTTAAAATTAATCAGAGCCTTAGAATGAGATTTTTTGATATTTTTAATGTCTCTGTCATTAAGATGAAGTTTTGTTAGACTTAGATACATGTGAGATACTACACAATTCATGGTGTACGTCCCATTATGTGTGATACTAGGCATCTCATGGTGTACGTCTCATTGTGTGTGATACTAGGCATCTCATAGTGTACATCTCATTGTGTGTGATACTAGGCATCTCATGGTGTACGTCTCATTGTGTGTGATACCAGACGTTTCATGGTGTACGTCTCATTGTGTGTGATACCAGGCATCTCATAGTGTACATCTCATTGTGTGTGATACCAGGCATCTCATAGTGTACATCTCATTGTGTGTGATACCAGGCATCTCATAGTGTACATCTCATTGTGTGTGATACTAGGCATCTCATGGTGTACGTCTCATTGTGTGTGATACCAGGCATCTCATAGTGTACATCTCATTGTGTGTGATACTAGGCATCTCATGGTGTACGTCTCATTGTGTGTGATACCAGGCATCTCATAGTGTACATCTCATTGTGTGTGATACCAGACGTTTCATGGTGTACATCTCATTGTGTGTGATACCAGACGTTTCATGGTGTACATCTCATTGTGTGTGATACCAGACGTTTCATGGTGTACGTCTCATTGTGTGTGATACCAGACGTTTCATGGTGTACGTCTCATTGTGTGTGATACCAGACGTTTCATGGTGTACGTCTCATTGTGTGTGATACTAGGCATCTCATAGTGTACATCTCATTGTGTGTGATACTAGGCATCTCATAGTGTACATCTCATTGTGTGTGATACCAGGCATCTCATAGTGTACATCTCATTGTGTGTGATACCAGACGTTTCATGGTGCTACATCTCATTGTGTGTGATACCAGACGTTTCATGGTGTACGTCTCATTGTGTGTGATACTAGGCGTCTCATGGTGTACGTCTCATTGTGTGTGATACCAGACGTTTCATGGTGTACATCTCATTGTGTGTGATACTAGGCGTCTCATGGTGTACATCTCATTGTGTGTGATACCAGACGTTTCATGGTGTACATCTCATTGTGTGTGATACCAGACGTTTCATGGTGTACATCTCATTGTGTGTGATACTAGGCGTTTCATGGTGTACGTCTCATTGTGTGTGATACTAGGCGTCTCATGGTGTACGTCTCATTGTGTGTGATACTAGGCATCTCATAGTGTACGTCTCATTGTGTGTGATACTAGGCGTCTCATGGTGTACGTCTCATTGTGTGTGATACTAGGCGTTTCATGGTGTACGTCTCATTGTGTGTGATACTAGGCGTCTCATGGTGTACGTCTCATTGTGTGTGATACTAGGCATCTCATGGTGTACGTCTCATTGTGTGTGATACCAGGCATCTCATGGTGTACGTCTCATTGTGTGAAATACTAGACGTCACTTGGTGTACGTCTCATTGTGTGTGATATCAGACGTTTCATGGTGTACGTCTCATTGTGTGAGGTACTAGACATCTCTTTGTAAATGTCCCATTGTGTGCTTTCAATAAGATGGTTGTTTGTAGGTCGACTTTGATACACGTGATACTAGACGCCTGTCTCTTGGTGTTCGTCTCATTGTGTGCTATCCAGTTTGTTGTATGATACTGATCAATGGATGATCATAGATGACAGTTAACACTGCACACATCTGTCGCTCTTAATCCTGTGTAACAGGTGGTCAGTTCAATACTGACAGAGAAGCAGGGCAGGAATTAGAAGGTCACAACGCTCACACCCAAAACAAGGGTTTTCAGACAGTCCCGTCAGCACGCCCACAAACCTGTTTTTATGCCCCGGTAATCAGAGATGAGACAAGGGTTTTCAGACAGTCCCGTCAGCACGCCCCACAAACCTGTTTTTATGCCCCGGTAATCAGAGATGAGACAAGGGTTTTCAGACAGTCCCGTCAGCACCCCCTCAAACCTGTTTTTATGCCCCGGTAATCAGAGATGAGACAAGGGTTTTCAGACAGTCCCTGTTTTTATGCCCCGGTAATCAGAGATGAGACAAGGGTTTTCAGACAGTCCCTGTTTTTATGCCCCGTTAATCAGAGATGAGACAAGGGTTTTCAGACAGTCCCGTCAGCACCCCCACAAACCTGTTTTTATGCCCCGGTAATCAGAGATGAGATTTAACCTGTTTTTATGCCCTGGTAATCAGAGATGAGACAAGGGTTTTCAGACAGTCCCGTCAGCACCCCCACAAACCTGTTTTTATGCCCCGGTAATCAGAGATGAGACAAGGGTTTTCAGACAGTCCCTGTTTTTATGCCCCGGTAATCAGAGATGAGACAAGGGTTTTCAGACAGTCCCTGTTTTTATGCCCCGGTAATCAGAGATGAGATTTAACCTGTTTTTATGCCCCGGTAATCAGAGATGAGATTTAACCTGTTTTTATGCCCCGGTAATCAGAGATGAGATTTAACCTGTTTTTATGCCCCGGTAATCAGAGATGAGATTTAACCTGTTTTTATGCCCCGGTAATCAGAGATGAGATTTAACCTGTTTTTATGCCCCGGTAATCAGAGATGAGATTTAACCTGTTAGGGTTTCTGGTATGTCTGGCAATTTAAACTTTAACCTTGGCCAAATATTTTGAATATCTCACGTGTGTATTCCTGTGACCAAACCTTTCTTTTGGTACCATAATTTTGTCATTGGTGTTTGACCTTCTTTTAAAAAAAATTCAACATTGACCATGACTTTTGAACAGTTAATGTTAGGGAATTCATATTTCACATGTTTTCCTTGGGACAATACTTTCTTTTTGTACCTAAATGTTTGACCTTGGAGATTGGACATCTGTGTTTCACAAATACAGCTTGTGTTACCAGGAGTCAATTCTTTGGATGGTACTCAAAAGAGTATGGTGGTCATCCAATCAAATATTTGGGCTTCCTCCAGATACCCTGGTTTCCTTCCACACCAGTTATCCTATCATGCCTACATCAAAGCCACCCAGAGACAACATCAAAATCATCCGGGGACAACATCAAAGCCACCCAGAGACAACAAAATCATCCAGGGACAACATGAAATCATCCAGGGACAACATCAAAGCCACCCAGAGACAACATGAAATCATCCAGGGACAACATCAAAGCCACCCAGAGACAACATCAAAATCATCCAGGGAAAACATCAAAGCCACCCAGTGACAACAAAATCATCCAGGGACAACATCAAAGCCACCCAGTGACAACATCAAAGCCACCCAGAGACATCAAAATCATCCAGGGACAACATCAAAGCCACCCAGAGACAACAAAATCATCTGGGGACAACATCAAAGCCACCCAGAGACAACATCAAAATCATCCAGGGACAACATCAAAGCCACCCAGTGACAACATGAAATCATCCAGGGACAACATCAAAATCATCCAGGGACAACATCAAAGCCACCCAGAGACATCAAAATCATCCAGTGACAACATCAAATCCACCCAGAGACAACATCAAAATCATCCGGGGACAACATCAAAGCCACCCAGAGACAACATCAAAATCATCCAGGGACAACATCAAAGCCACCCAGAGACAACATCAAAATCATCCAGGGACAACATCAAAGCCACCCAGAGACAACATGAAATCATCCAGGGACAACATCAAAATCATCCAGGGACAACATCAAAGCCACCCAGAGACAACATCAAAATCATCCAGGGACAACATCAAAGCCACCCAGTGACAACATGAAATCATCCAGGGACATCAAAATCATCCAGGGACAACATCAAAGCCACCCAGAGACATCAAAATCATCTAGGGACAACATCAGAGCCACCCAGAGACAACATCAAAGCCACCCAGAGACAACATCAAAATCATCCAGGGACAACATCAAAGCCACCCAGAGACAACATCAAAGCCACCCAGAGACAACAAAATCATCCAGGGACAACATCAAAGCCACCCAGGGACAACAAAATCATCCAGGGACAACATCAAATCCATCCAGAGACAACATCAAAGCCACCCAGAGACAACATCAAAATCATCCAGGGACAACATCAAAGCCACCCAGAGACAACATCAAAGCCACTCAGAGACAACATCAAAGCCACCCAGAGACAACATCAAAATCATCCAGGGACAACATCAAAGCCACCCAGTAACAACATCAAAGCCACCCAGAGACATCAAAATCATCTAGGGACAACATCAAAGCCACCCAGAGACAACATCAAAATCATCCAGGGACAACATCAAAGCCACCCAGAGACAGCATCAAAATCATCCGGGGACATCAAAGCCACCCAGAGACAACATCAAAATCATCCAGGGACAACATCAAAATCATCTGGGGACAACATCAAAGCCACCCAGAGACAACATCAAAGCCACCCAGAGACAACATCAAAGCCACCCAGAGACAACATCAAAGCCACCCAGAGACAACATCAAAATCATCTGGGGACAACATCAAAGCCACCCAGAGACAACAAAATCATCCAGGGACAACATCAAAGCCACCCAGAGACAACAAAATCATCCAGGGACAACATCAAATCCATCCAGAGACAACACCAAAGCCACCCAGAGACAACATGAAATCATCCAGGGACAACATCAAAGCCACCCAGAGACAACATCAAATCCATCCAGAGACAACATCAAAGCCACCCAGAGACAACATGAAATCATCCAGGGACAACATCAAAGCCACCCAGAGACAACATGAAATCATCCAGGGACAACATCAAAGCCACCCAGTGACAACATGAAATCATCCAGGGACAACATCAAAGCCACCCAGAGACAACATGAAATCATCCAGAGACAACATCAAAGCCACCCAGAGACATCAGAGCCACCCAGAGACAACATCAAAGCCACCCAGAGACAACATCAAAATCATCCAGGGACAACATCAAAGCCACCCAGAGACATCAGAGCCACCCAGAGACAACATCAAAATCATCCAGCGACAACATCAAAGCCATCCAGAGACAACATCAAAATCATCCAGGGACAACATCAAAATCATCCAGGGACAACATCAAAATCATCCAGGGACAACATCAAAGCCACCCAGAGACAACATCAAAATCATCCAGGGACAACATCAAAATCATCCAGGGACAACATCAAAGCCACCCAGAGACAACATCAAAATCATCCGGGGACAACATCAAAGCCACCCAGAGACAACATCAAAATCATCCAGGGACATCAAAGCCACCCAGAGACATTAGTATGAGCTGTATAAATACACATGTATATCTGCTGTAAATCTGTAGAAACATAAATCTCTAGGATTTGTCCCAGAGCAGGAACATTAACCAAAGTCCAATATCCAGGATCTGTTCCAGAAAGTGAATAACAATGCTGACAAAACTGTAGCTCAGTATTCCACATCTATCACAAACGGGAACATGGAACTATTGCTAACTAACCTTGTCTCAGTATTATACGTTGACCGCTATTGCATGTCCTCTACCAGGTCCACTTTGACAGAAAACAAAATGCCCCCCCCCCCCCCCCCCCCCCCCACACACACACCTCCAGGTCAATTCATCAGACAGAATGACAGACAAGACACTTCTTTGATATTGCAAAATTTTAAATCCTGAACAGGTGTCCAAGGTACACAGGCCAATCAGGTTAACAAATCGAATTCATGGGTGTGCCAAAGTTTTAATTGAAGAATTGCGTGCTAAAATGAGAAATTTATTTTCTTTTTCTTATATAATGCAATATCTCAACTTTATTTTGATATCATGTGTCTTACTATGTTGACACCATTTTTTGTTTTCATGAAAATTTAAAAAAACCAACCCAAAACAAACCCTGTTGTAGAAATATTAGTCTTGGACTTGCTGAAGTCTTTATCATGTTTATGCTGATTTTTTATTTTTCCGCAAAGATTTTTAAAAACAAATAAAGATAGAGACTTAACAAGTCTATAGATAACTATCAATGTGCGAAAACTAAGATTATTAGAGGAAATTCTGTCTTCCTTGTATGTTATGCAATTTGCCAGTGTTTATTAGATCTGCTAAGCAAACAGAGAGAAATATGTTCATGAATACATAGTGATTATGCTGCAAATTAAGATCAAATTTGTAATGAATCACACATCTATATACAATTTTTATCTCCTCTAATGAAATTTCAAAGTCATTTGGTATGATAAGAGTGTGATCTTGATATGACCTTGACATGAAAACAAAAACCCGCAACAACTACTTTTCTGTGTTTACATACATTCTACAGTTGTTGCATACAAAATATAACATCAACACATCCAAAGAATATGGAGTAATTAACATGGATGCTGGCAGTTTTCTATGATAGTTTTCCGGGTTTTTTTTTCTATGATCAGTTTTTGGGTTTTTTCTCTATGATAGTTTTTTTTTTCCTGTGATCAGTTTTCGTTTTTGTTTTTAATGGTTTTTGAGACATTTGGCTCTCCATGTTGTGTGGATGGTAGCCATAGTGATGTCCAATAAATCAAACTTGTCCTAACTGTGTTACTGGCCATCACCCCTAGTCCACTGGTGTGGTTCATTAAAGCTGGTGTGTATCGCTATCCATTCATCATCACAGAGACACAAGTTAGTGCCATCTGCAAGGTCCTTCAGATCTGCTCTTTGATATCTGTAAGGAAGCAATATTTGATTAGCCAGGGAGAATAGGCCTGTTTAACCTTTCAATGGAAGCCCTATAACCCAGGCTAGTCCACTGTTGTCTGTATATTACAACTAGATAAAGGGGGGATAATTAGATAACACACAGGAGGGGGAGGTGTCAGGGAGGGGGGAGGGGAGACCTCTCTTGCTGTATTTTAGGAAGTTGTAGAAGGAATCAGTACTTAGTAGTTGGAAGGAGAGCTGGGGGATTTTTTTCATTATTTACTTTTTTTCCCTTCTGATTATTTATCAATTTTTGGTTGATTTTCTGTGAATTCTGATCACATTTTGCAAAAATGGCATCTCATGAGTTTATAATTGTATAATCTGTCAAAAAATAGGAAGGAAGAAAAATGTGGCAAGGATAAGTTGAGCAGATTGCTCAGGATGAATGGCAGAAATTAGGGATTGCAATGAAGAAAAATGTTCCCATTTTTACACTTCTACTGTCCGATTAAGGGCTCTGTTTTACAAGTCTGAACCGATACCAAACCCATCAAGGGAGTGTTTAATTCTAGAGGCAATTGTCCATTTCATTTTTGACACTTTAAATATATTTCCAATTAAATGGATTGATTGCCTTTTGGTTTGTTTGATCTGTGTGTGAGAGCAAACAAAGCCACTCGCCAGCTACAACCAGACAATTGTTTTTGACAGAAAATTCAAACTGTCTGACCATAATGCTCAAATTCCAAACTCCCAGGGAGAGGGGGGTTCAGCTTTCACTGGCAAAGCTTCCAGGGATAGCAACAAGCTGTATGGAATTGATCAGTAATGGGTTATAATTGGTTGAATTGATTTGTAATGTGGTTTTTTCTCTCCCCTTTTATATATATGGAATGAACAAATTGCTTTCAAGTTGTTGCCTTGTTTTGAATTGATTATGCTGACCATTTTATTGATGGGTTGAATCTAGACTCATGAAAAGAAAGAGAAATTAAAAAAAAATAATTCTAGATTGAGATGATCAAGTTATATGCTAATGACATTTAAATCATTAATTTATAATTAAGGAGAGAGTATTTATAGACTAAGCCTGTTGCCCAATTCTATTCATCAATTATTTATTGAAAAATTTTTGCTTAAACTAAATTATTAATTTGAATTTCAAGTGATTATCTTTTTTCCTCTTTTTTAAAGGAACTTGTAACATGTTATTGCACAACTTGTCTTGTTCTGTGAATGAGCCTCTCTCCATTCAAATCTAGAATATCTTGGTTTCTATCAGCAATTATTGAATAAAAATTGTTTTATCTTCAAAAGGTAAATGGCCTTGCTGGGTTTCATTTTCAAAGTGCGTTTTACTGGTAACTCCAAACCAGTTTTTTTTTTGTTTTTTTTTTTTTAAATTTAATTGATCCTTCTAATAGATTTTTTTCTGGAGAGTTTTTGTGTGAAGAGTTGAGGAGATTTAATAATTGGTTGGATTGATGACACGTGTGATTTGTAATCGGCCATGGTGCAGCTCTGTGCGTTGTAACCCTACCCCTGTTGGTCCCAGTGACAGTGGAGATCAGAGATGGGCAGATAGGCCCAGCTTTCAGTTATTTCTCATTATTGAATAATTACACCAATTTCAGACTTTGCAATTGTTAGGTTTTGATTGCAATGATTGTAACTATGAGCCACCCCAAGGCCGAATTCCTAGTATGTTCTAGTTGTGTGCCTGAAGGAGGTGTAGCGATATATTCACTGTTAATTTAGAGCCAGCATATATAAATATCTATTTATAATGGCTCTTCTCTCCCATTGAATTTCCTTGTGTCAAAGTTCCACCTTTGTGTAAATCAACTGCAGCCAGGACTAATTGATTTAAAAAAAAATTATTTGGAAGATCAATAGCATGGAAAACAAATATACTGATGATTCTGAGTGAGACTAATTATTGATCAGATGTTACAAATCTCCACCCCACCCCCCAATGAGCCCCCCTTCTCCCCCCCACGGGACAAGCACACACGAATATAGAGGCTTGGTATTGATCCTCTGCTTTATGGAAAATTTGTCATAGAGGGACTCAATGTGTCAATATTTGTTTAAATAGAAAGCCTTCAATGTGTAAGTGTGGTATGTAGAATTTGATTGGTCGAGGGCGTGTGTACACAAGCTGTAAGAGCTTTTGGCTATTAGGTTGTCATCAGAGAGGAAGCGTGTTGAACAGTCAGTGTTACAGGGCTGTAGAAAGAGGAGAAAAGTATGTGTGATTAGTGTGCTGCAGCATGTACGTATGCTATTATACCTACCCAGGAGGATCGCACCACACCCCCACCCTAACGGCAGCACCGCAGGCCGCCACCATCCCCGTCACTGAACCGTTACTTGTCCCCGCCACCCAGGCCACTCTACCCCCACAGACAGGAATCCCGACCCTCGGCAGTCACATCCCCATCACGGTGTGCAGAAAGGTAAGGAAAAAGGAGGCTGATGTACCTATAGATTTGTGTGTCACCTGTATGTGATATTTTTAGTATCAGTGTGAGACCCTCATAAGAAATCTGTGGGCTGCTGGGAGGTATTAGTCCTGCTAACACCTTGTGTACACTTAGTCCTGTTTGTTTGAAGTTGTATTTTATTGTCATGGAAATAGATGGATCTGAGAGCAGTACTTGAAGTGAAGTACAAATATTGACTGAGCTGTTTAATGTGTGTCATTTGTACTTTCTCATTAGCCACCAGGGCCAGACCAATTTTTCTATGGATGTTTTGTTAAGGTTTTACACCAGTAATCTTTCCTTTGGATTTGATTAACTGCAGAACAAACAACTGTAAAAACAAAATGTTGTTTTTTTAATTTCTTGAGAATTTTGTCTGAACTGGCCAGAGGTGAGCCTTATCGTTCTTCTTCTGTAGAAGCAGCTAATTACTGCATTCTGGTTCAAGTTTGGTGAAGGATTGTGGGTTTAGAATTTTGGAGTTTTATATTAGTGTCATAAAATATATCTGATGTGTAATCTTGGGGACAGTAAATCCTAGGTTCTCTACCCGTCCAAACAATTCACTGATAACATAACCAATGTATTGATCAGGCAGACTTTTGGGAAAGGTGAGAAATTGTCTGGGACAGCAGAAAACTTCAAAGGAAAGGGGTACCAGAGAGAGGGGGCACCTATCTCTTAAGCAGAGGGGGGGAGGGGGGTTACTGGAGAGAGGGCACCTGCTGTCTCTGAGGGGGTACTGGAAAGAGAGGTCACCTGTCTTTGAGGGGTGAAGGAGTACTGCCAAGAAGTTTCTCTGTCCTTGTTATCAATAAAATCACACCATGTCCCCAGGATTTTATTACAGGAAGAAAATCTGACATTTTATTTCCTGTCTGGATTTCCCTCTTTTTTAAGAGTGTGATTTTGATTTTATGTAAATTGAAGTACCTTTTCTCTGAATAGCATTGAATAGTATTGTTTTATGTTAGAGGTTAACATTCTTGGGGTTTATTTAGAATGGCTTTGTCTACTGTGGTCAGTTTAAGGGTCACCCAGAAAGTAAAACATGTGTAGTGGATACTTCAAATAACATTGAATAGGCTGCACCTTTAATTCATCAGAATGAGGTGCTAGTGTGAGGGAAGGAATGTGGTGTTGGATGCTGACACACAGGAGTATGCCATATACAATTTGATGGTCATTATTGAATTAACTCTGATGTACAGAGGAGCTCTATATTGATAGTGACCGGGGCAGTTTGTAAGACATGCTGCCAGGTTTTGTGAGTAGGAGAATGATTAGCTGTGAACACTGATCTGCTCTGATAAACAGACTCAGTCTCTCTCGGTACTGAGTACTTATCTTCAGGAAACAACTTCATCTGTCCTTCCTTGTCCCTCAGGAAATCTCTCTGCGTCACAGGCCCCGCAGGAAGCGTGGCAGCAGGATCCAGGAAACTTTATAAGTCTTCATCTGTGATACACCAGACCCCAAATCTGACACACAAATTCCTGTGTTCTCCTCACACACTTATGAGTGCTTGTTAATCCTTATAATGGAGGTTAATTCATTGTAAGGGCTTAGTTATTTTGTCATGCAGAGTCCTGGTGTGTCTTCACTCATTATAATGTGACAAGTCCCTGCTTATGATTGTTATGATCTGTGACTTTCAATTACTAATGTGTTATAGTTTTATATATGATTAAGCTTTGTTGTAGGTCCTGTTTCTTTGTCTCCTAAATTAGACTCAGCTTCTCTTCACAAACAGCTGAAGTTTTGTCCATGTTTGACATCCAGCTCTCAGACACCTGACATCATGCTCTGTGACCTGCGATGGTCAAAGTCGATTTCTCCTAGAGACAGATGAAATGATGATATCAATTTCTTCTCCTCTCGCTTCATCACACTTTGTACATTATCATATTTAGGGCAGAAAAAATTCATTGAAGGGGAATTTTGATGTAAAAAGTAAATCTCTCAGAAAGAAGGCTGTTCAGAGGTCAAAAATGGTTTCATTTTAATGTAATTTTTTTATGTTAGGAAGTCAAAAACGGTACAAAATCTAGTGTTGGCGGGAGAACCTCCTTAATGCATTGACAAAGAGATTGACCACTCACCCATAGGGCAACAAATGTTCGTGTATTTCATGGAAGTTTGCATTTTGTGTTAAACAAACAAGACACAAATCAACACTTGTTTGCCATTTGCCTGAACTGTTGTGGAATAATTGATCTCAAGTCTGTGTTGTTAGACAGAGTTAATATTTTAAGGAAATCGGATATTTTTATTTTGTGATTGTTTTCAGTATTATACATGAAAAATAAACATTGATATTGATATTCAAATAGATGGGGGGAAAAACAAAAGTTGATATTTCCTGCTACTGATAAATGTTGACCTGGTGGAGTGTGGTAGATTCGATAGTGTCCCCCCCCCCCCCCCGGTGGATGATTTACCTTGCATCCAATATGTTATTAAAATGTCGATATCGCAAACAAAAAAAGATAACAGGCAAGGAGACAAAAAGGAAATAAATCCATAATTTGGGGAGCAATTGTGGGTAGAGAAAATAAAATGTGCTGCCAAACGCTGTTGTCCAAATGAACACAGGACAATATGGTGCAGTATTGACTGTCTATTGTTGCTCTCTAGACAAACATGCTGGATATTAG
This sequence comes from Ostrea edulis, assembly GCF_947568905.1. NCBI lineage: Eukaryota > Metazoa > Mollusca > Bivalvia > Ostreida > Ostreidae > Ostrea > Ostrea edulis. Next base: position 86,823,410 of record NC_079167.1, read on the forward strand.
ATATATTGCCTAATGCTAATAACGACTAATGTAACAGGTAAATTAGAAAGGTATAAAATGCAGTCGCATGAAAATGTTTGAGGTTAGTATGGATCACCTGGTAAAGTACCTCTGGTGATAATTTGAAGTTTTATTAAAAATCTTGTGAAGAAAATGATAAGGGATATATTGCAAGTGTGTTATTAGTAGAATTCCTAATTCAAAAAATTGACATAGTAATAAAAAAAAAACATAGTGTGTAGTGTGTAGTAATATAGGAACATAGTATATAGTAAGAAAAAACATGGTAATGAAACAAAAAGGTTTCTTTTGTATGAAATAGAGAGAGAGAGAGAGAGAGAGAGAGAGAGAGAGAGAGAGATTTCCTGGTATTTATCATTGATTTAGATTCTCTGGTTATCAGTGATTCAGAGAACTGTAAACAACCCTGGAAATTAAAATTTCATTTTTGAATAATATGGAGTAGCGACAAGGTCTGATAGAATTCACAGAAAGTTGATCACAAGTGCCCTGAACATTTGTAGAGCAGATAACAGCTGATAATGTACAGTTAATGGAGCACCAGGTGAAGGGGGCAGCCTGACCCCCAGGGGGACACAGGTATTACATCACCTGTCTATTGTCTGCAGTCACACCTGGTGGCCAGCATTTAATTAGCAAAACCTGAGGAAGGAATTAAAATCATCCTAAACAAAGGGGAAGAAATAACCAGTCAAGATCGGGAAAGTGTCAAATTAAAAAAAGTTAAAATGTTAAAAATTGGAAAGAATTAGAATGTGTGCCCAGAGGCAGTGCATTAGGTGAAAAAATATATATACAGGCAGGAAAATCTCTTAGGAAAATATACCAGCTTTTACACTTAGCCTTTTGTTATTTTGATAAACAAAATGAAGTAGTTGTTCAGAAAACTTAATCTCCATTTCAATTACCTTACCAGGGTTCCATTAATATTTTAAAATAATTGAAGTTTACATCAGGAGGGATGTTATCATCACTGTAGATTGTAAAAGGTTGTTGTTTTTGGTTGTTTATTTTTTAATTGTTTTGTGAAACTAAAGGTACTTGAGACCCCTGTGACAAATTCCACGGACATTGCTATCTCAGCTCGTACACACAGGGTTTTTGTCAAGTATTAGTACTTGTCGGTAGGATATAAGAGTGTTGAGATTACATGTGATATTAGTGTGCTATCTGGAACATTGTGAGAATATTGTTTTAAAGATGAGTAGATAAATGTGTCCATTGTAGAGAAGTTGACCTGAGTGAAACAGAGGACGGGTCAGAGCAAGTGTTTCATGATAGGCGTGAGGGGTGTGTGTGGGGGTGTGTCAATATTTACAAAAGTCAGGATACTTAAACGAGACGTGTACTAATGTCATCACAAGTCTCCAGTCCGTTAAACACTATATTAACCCATATATTGCCTTACACCCGTGGTATAAATAAGTTCTGATTTTCTTTGAAAAGCGTGAGGTGGTATTTAAATTTTGAGGATCTTGGGTACACACGATATTGATTGATTGCAATGAAAATTTATCTGTGTAAAGTAAAAATGGTCTGAGGGATTATGAGTGTTTGAACAAGACTGGTTGCCGTGGTATCGGTGAGGTGTTTTGAGGAAATTAGTATTATATATATAGTTTGTCTGTTTCCCCCCTGGGGATGTGTTAGGATCAGATAGCAGGGTCATGGGTGAGCTGTGATCGCTATCTCGCTGTTTTTGTCCCTGGTGTACATTAAATCTGTCTGTGACCATTGTACCTATATAGATATCCACAAGTATCACAAAATTACTTGGTAAGGGGGATAACTCTAATTACCTTGATTGGTAAATGACACAGAATGAAAGAGCAGTTTAAATTTAATGGTTACTGTATGTTGTTGTTGTTTGTTGTGTATTACGTGAATGGTGATAATTGTAATGGAAAAAAACCTGATGAGAGGATCGAATGACGTGCGAGGAGTTTTATCACCATTACATTTAATAGAAGAATACTGTACATATTCAATTGTGATTTAAATATCTCTGGGCTATTTGCTTATCCTATTATAAAATTGAGCAATCTTTATCAAGCGAAATACACACATTCACTCCACAAATTAAGAATTAGGGGAATCAGTTAAGTCATAAACACTAGCCAATAAATAGTTGTAAGTAAACAAGTATGAGGGTTTAGCTAGTGTGTAAATCCCTGGGATTATAGAGCTGTGGAGATCATTGAATTAATTAACCAGATCACTCTGTACAGACACATTATCAATTAAAAACTTAGGCATCTCAACTCTTACAAATGACACCCGATCTCAATGACACCCGATTTCTGAACAGATACAAGTAGATTCGTGCATCTTGATATTGCGAAACTGAGGGGGAAATGGGTCTTTGTTGGTAACAACGCGACAATATTATTGGTTTAGCACGGCTGAGCTGGCAGCGTGCTATATACCTTTCCATTATTCGTCAATGGTTGACTGACTGGCTGTGTGTGTGTATTGAGTGGGCTTCTCTTTCTCCAGTCTTTTTTTCTCTGGATTTCTCTGCTTTCTGTTCCTTGGTAAGTATCAGGTGATTGTTAGGGAGTGGTGGGGAGGGGGCACAGGACATGACTGATTTCATTAACTAATTATGTGACATTATCTTGTCACTTTCATTTCATTTTTGGGTCACACCTCAGAAGATTTTAGATCCCTGCCTGTGGAGGGCTGGATCCCCCGCTATAGATTGTATCAGATAAAAGTGATTAAGTATCACCTGTAAGTGTGATTGTACCTGTTTAAATGTGTGATTTCTTGGGCGGTTTTATGAGCTGGGTATTGTTACATTGGCAGTGGGAGAATGCTGTAGTACAGGCTTAATGGATGGAATGATTGTTATAGTAGTTAAAGTGAAATGTCAGCTCCCATTCCCTGCCATTCTGAGAGAGCATTACATAGGGCCCAGTGTTCACCATGAATTGCTTAAGTTGATTAATTCAGATCAATGCCCCCGTTCAGTGGTGCTGGATCAATGAGGAGTATATATTGTCACACAAGCTGTGGCATATTGTTCATCTGCATTGTGTACTGATAAGCTATTGCATCTGTCACTATCATAGTAGCCACGGAAACGGAGGAGAGTTCAGTCAGGTCACCGCTGGCCTGTCAAGGACTCAAAGAATGGTCAGTGTTTTTCATGAAGTTACGAAAAATTCTAATTGTTCAAAACAAAATATCGCTGAAAGGGCAATACTGATGTGGTGATCTGCAATTTCTAGGACTTATTGCGACATTTTGAAATTTGTCAACTCATTTTCTTAGATAGTAGGGCAAGGAGTTTGGTGTTTCTTGTTTGATGTGTTAAAGTGAGAAATTAAATGTGCAGTAACCCTCAACCTATAGAGCACAATCAGTCTGAAACTGAGATATTGACTGACAATAAGTCCGATGTTGAGATATTTACTGACAGTAACAGTCCGATGTTGAGATATTGACTGACAGTAACAGTCCGATGTTGAGATATTGACTGACAGTAACAGTCCGATGTTGAGATATTGACTGACAGTAACAGTCCGATGTTGAGATATTGACTGGCAGTTAATGTTAGTTATTGAGGGATTCGTCTCAGATAGGGCGGCTTAAATTCTCAACCTGAGACGGACTTTGAAACTGGATCAGAACAACTCAGATTCAAGAGAAATATATCTTTTTACATTTCTGATTTGTCAAAGGATTTTATGTGGCGAATTTTTAAAATGTTTTTTCTCTCTCATTTTTTACAGCGACCCTCTGACGACCTCATGTCACAGTCACCCATGGTAACCAATGGGACGAGCCCCCCACACCTGTCTGGCTCCGACAATGACGCAAAAAAGGTGAGTACTTTGTCTGTCTGTCTGTGTATGATGGCTGTATACAATGTTGGCTGTGTGATAGTAGTATAGTATATGTAGTTGTGTACAATAGCTCTATAGATGCAACACTGAATGAGCTGTAAGAATTTTACGGATGCATGCCTGAATATGAAGTTTATGTATCATTAATGAACGCTAGATTTCTGATGATTTTGCTATAGGAACGTGTAACACTTGACAGATTTCTTTTGCTGATCGAGTTTTAACATCATTGATTTTATTGTTGCATTGTCGTAATGGGTATTGGTGAATACAAGGCTACCGTTGTCTATATAATCTTCTTTTGACAAGAAAATCAAAAGTTGACAATGTTCGATATTGACTAGGCAAAGATGTGTTGTGTTCAATTAGACCAGATTGATTTGTGGTGGAGTTTTTTTTCCAGTGAATCGAGTGTCAATTACGAGAGAAAAACCTGATAAATGATTAAAAAATTGATTGTGAAAAATGAGTGAAACAACAGGCAGACGAAAAATCCATAGGCTATGTAGGTGAAGGTCATTTCAGCGACCCAAGTGACACCTGGATTTTCCTGCATTCCCTGGTTGCGAGTGAAATATTTATATTAGATGGCACAGCCAATCAATATTCAGACAAAAACGTAGATCAATAACGTCACCTGAAGTTAGATTCTGTGACACAGCAGGATCTCCAAAAGTCAGGAATCTGACCATCGCCATGGATACCAGCATTTCTGGTCCCAGCAGACCAGTTCCATACTCCAAGTGGCCTGGCATATTGGAGTCTTAATCCCATTTGATCAACACAATGATAATTACCTCCAGAGGCTTTCAGATATAAGAGCATTTAGAGGGAGTGAATTTAAATATTATTGCATAGTAAATGGCACAAGCATTTAAAGTAATACAAAAGAGGAGAGGTTTTAGCTCAAATTTTAATTATAAAGTTATTTGAGAGTCATGGTGACTGAAAAAACACTTGTCAAGTGATTGAGGCACTCAACCGTGTCCAGATAGCAAACCTTGCCAAAATATAATTGCAGTTTTTTTTATCCATTTAAGTCCTGTTTACTTTTCTTTACTGTAATGAAAGCCGATCTTACTGCAAGTTGTAAATGAATGTCCTGGGAAAAAATCTTAATACTGCCACGTTTTAAGCCTGTTAAATGACTGCAGGATTTAGTTTTACGAGCAAAAACATACTGTAAATGAATTAAGAATAAGGGTATTTGGTATGATTTTATTTGAATAATCACTGATTTTTCAGAGAGAGGAGAGGACGACATTTACACATTTTTAAAACACTGCCACATAGTTGTGACATGGATTGCTGGGCATGTGTAATGGTTCGGACAAATTGCTCCGAAAATTGCAATGTTCAATTTTCATGAGTACTGCTGTATGGCATTTTCCGTATGTTATAACGTATTTAATTGTCACTCCAGATCTCATTACTGATTTAATGTCCGATTACTGGGATATTTAATGTACCATAGATACACACAGACGTTAAATGTTCAGATAGAGCAATAAAAAGGTTTATTACGGGCAAAAAATTATTGATTTTATCTTGATTTTAAGTTATTTGAAAGAAGTAAAAAATAATCTGTTAAATTATGATTTCATACCTTTAATATTTAAACTGTCACAATGAACATGCTGAAACAGAGATGGGATGGAGGGGGGGGGGGGATTTATAAGGAATGTTTCAAACAGAGGTTGTTGATTTTCCTTTCAAAGTAATTTACTAGGAGTAAATGGTGACCAAATTAAAAATCAATATAGAACTAGAGGAAAAGCTGTCAAATGATGTGTTACAGATACATCTAATTTAGTATTTATTGCTATAGAGTTTCATACCAAAAAATAAGAAAACATGTATGTTTGATTTTTGAAACCTATTTCTATATACCTGTAAATAGACAGGTTGTACAATGCATTGTATTGTACAGTACACCTGTCAGTATCTTATGGGACAGTACCTTGTAGAGCAGTACTTTGTGGGGCAGTATTTTATGGGACAGTGTCTTCTAGGGCAGTACCTTGTGGAGCAGTATCTTATAGAGCAGTACCTTGTGGGTAGAATCACCAAACTTGATATATATGTTCCCAATGTTTAAATGATGAAGCCTATTGTTTTTGAGGTCATAGATCAAAATTCAAGGTCAAATTTGCATAGGTTATTTTGTATATATGACAAAAGATAAAATCAGTACTAAGACAGTGATAATCAGACTTTTTGCATTATATTTAAAGGGACACAATTCCAGTGAAGAAAAAACTTAATCAATAATATCAGAGTATTTGATATGTGTAAAACTCTGATGCAAAGATGTAATTGAGACATCTTAACTTCTCATTTTCAAAACAAGGCATGGACCCTTTTTATGTTTACATTATGTGATTCTGAACATGATACCAAAGTTGACAGCTGTGGTGGAAAAAGCTTTTATAACAGAAATTTTCATTTCTTTTTACTTTGTGCATGCACCCTAAATTGATTCCTGATTAACATATGTGGAATTGTTGATGTTTTGACACAGTTTCTGATTAACATATGTGGAATTGTTGATGTTGTGACACAGTTTTAGAGATCTTGGTTTACTTGTCTCCCCACATGGTGTCTCGGCTGGTGACCAGCATTTACTTACCGTCTTCTGAAATGTGTGTGGATTTGTCTCACTCTAGATATAGACAAAGACCATGTTTACAAACACAATTTTGGGAGTCGAGTTTCATGTAAATAAGGAATGAATCAATCCTGTGAAAAATATTTTTAATTCATTTATTTATATGATGATTGAATAATGTTTAACGTCCCTTTCGAGAATATTTCACTCATATGGAGACGTCACAATTGCCGGTGAAGGGCTGCAAAATTTAGGCCTATGCTTGGTACTTACGACCTTTGAGCAGGGAGGGATCTTTATCGTGCCACACCTGCTGTGACACTGGATCTCGGTTTTTGCAGTCTCATCCAAAGGACTGCCCCATTTAGTCACTTTTACGACAAGCAATGTGTACTGAGGACTTATTCTAACCCAGATTCCTATGGGATTATATTTATAAAAGATATTTATTTTTATAGCCAAAAAAATGTCAATTTCTAGTGACCAAAAATCATGTCCCATGTCTCTTAAACTATCAGACAGGTTGTATTATGATGTTAATAGGAGTATTTCTGTGTTATTGAATATATTGGATGGGCGTATTTGTGAGTCTTCCTCTTGTACTGATGCGTTACTGAATACATTGGAGGGGTGTATTTGTGAGTTTTCCTCTTGTTAGTTTGTATCATCAATGTTTTCAGTTTGAATCAACTGAATTTTTAAAAAAATGTTTTATTTGTCTTCAGGTGAAACTCGAACAGAATTCCGCCAATGGTCCCTCACGCGTGGTTCACATTCGGAGCCTGCCTCCCGACTGTACAGAGGCAGATGTCGTCCAGCTAGGAATGCCGTATGGGAAAATGTCAAACGTCCTACTGCTCAAACAGAAAAACCAGGTATATTTCCTTAAAATGTTCAACGTTGCTCAAACAGAAAAACCAGGTTTAATTCGTTAAAATGTTGAACGTTACTCAAACAGAAAAAACCAAGTTTAATTCGTTAAAATGTTGAACGTTGCTCAAACAGAAAAACCAGGTTAAATTCGTTGAAATGTTGAACGTTGCTCAAACAGAAAAAGCAGATATATATCGTTGGTTAAAACATTGGTTAGATCTTGTTGATTACCACGGTTTCACGAAAATTCTTCAAAACAGAGGCATGTAGGAATGTAATGCTTTGTAGTCTATTTTTGGACAACTAAAGCGTTAAAATTCAGGTATTCATAGTGTCCGAATTGAATATATTGAAACTGTATATTTTCGTTTGCTAATTACCAGAATGCAAGGATTATTTCCTTGTTTTTACGGTTTATGTCTGTGAAGTGTTTAATCGGATCCCTGTCTGGTTTATGACTGTAATGACGTATGATTTCTCTTTTTCAGGCTTTTTTGGAGTTTCTGGATGAACAAGCAGCTGTTACTATGGTTAGCTTTCACCAACAGAATCCTGCTCAGATCCGAATGAAACCTGTCTATGTGCAATTTTCAAATCACAAAGAGCTCAAAACAGACCAGGCCAATTCTTTTCAGGTCTGTACGCTTTCTCCTAACACTACAAAACACCAGGCCAAATCATTTCAGGTGTTTACATTACAAAACACCAGGCCAAATCATTTCAGGTGTTAACATTACAAAACACTAGGCCAAATCATTTCCAGTCTGTACGCTTTCTCTTAACACTACAAAACACCAGGCCAAATCATTTCCAGTCTGTACGCTTTCTCTTAACACTACAAAACACCAGGCCAAATCATTTCCAGTCTGTACGCTTTCTCCTAACACTACAAAACAGACCAGGTCAATTAATTTGAGGTCTATATGCTTTCTTTTTACACTGAAAAAGTTTTTTTGAGAAAATCTTACAGCTTTTTGACTGGCAGAAATGATAATCAAATAGATACATTTAACTTAAGATTTCAATAAAATTGGCTCCATGCATCCCTCTCACAGTAGAAATAAGTGTCAATACACAGGTTATTTGAAGAAAGACCTCATAAATTAAAAAACCAAAACATAATATATTAATTTGGTGATGTGTGAACACGTTTGATGTGGGTGTGGTTTACGTAGGCATGGCTGATATACAATGAGGTCTCATCGTCTACTATTCTTCAACTTGTTTATAAATACTTCTGTTTATGTTGCAGAATGCCACAGCTCAGGCAGCTTTGCAAGCCGCTTCCGCAGTAATGGGGGGCCCCACAGAGGAGGGACAGAAACGCACTACGCTCAGAATCATCGTAGAACACCTAGTCTACCCCGTGGGAATCGAGGTTTTATACCAGGTCAGTATTTCAGAATCATTGTAGAACACCTAGTCGTGGGAATTAAGATACCAGGTCTGCATCTCTAAACCATTGTGGAATAAGTCTGCCTTGTAGAATCAGATACATAGGTCGTAATTGATGTAGAACACTTAGTTTACCCCAATGGAATTGAGGCTTTATTTAAGTAGTGTGTCAGGTTGTCACCGAATCTACTCAGTGGGAATGTAGGTGCTGTTTCAGCATCATCAGAGAACACGGAGGTGGATCGAAAAAATCTTCAAAGGCGGAAGGGTGTGTGAATTAAGATGAGGGCTGAAACGATACACCCCCTTCACAATATGTATTGCAATAGTTATGCTACAATTCAATATTTTCAATGTGGTATATTTTACAGAAGAAGCCAATAATACCTTTGAAGGAAAATTTGATTACGAAGATTTACAGTCAATTTTAAATTTGATTTTGTTTTTCAGATCTTCTCCAAATTTGGCAAGGTCTTAAAGATGATCATATTCACCAAAAACAGTAAGTTTTTATTTTATTAAGTAGGTAAAATTATAAATAAGTTTATGGAAATGGACTAGACCATGAGCATTCAATGACTTGATGCAGTGTGTGTAATCCGAGTTCTCATTGTCCTACAGATTCATTCCAAGCATTGATTCAGATGTCAGACCCAGTCGCAGCAAATGCAGCAAAGTTGGTAAGTTGTGCTGGGTGTTATTCCTTGTATTGATAAGTTGTACTTGTATTGATAAGTTGTACTGGGTGTTATTCCTTGTATGAATAAGTTGTACTGGGTGTTATTCCTTGTATTGATAAGTTGTGCTGGGTGTTATTCCTTGTATTGATAAGTTGTACTTGTATTGATAAGTTGTACTGGGTGTTATTCCTTGTATTGATAAGTTGTACTGGGTGTTATTCCTTTTATTGATAAGTTGTACTGGGTGTTATTCCATGTATTGATAAGTTGTACTGGGTGTTATTCCTTGTATTGATAAGTTGTACTTGGTGTTATTCCTTATAGTCGGTCTATTGTACCATACAATTATTGACATAGTTTAGGTCAGTACGATGCTTTAGCTATCTGAGAAGTGCAGTATTCACCGAGCCCAGAGGACAAGGTGAATAGTGTACTTCGAGGGTAGCTGAAGCATTTTGATGAGTCGTACTAAGAAAGTGTCAGTAATTGTTTTAAAATATGATTAATTTATAACATAGAACCAATGAATCAATACCTGGTCAGCCATCTTTGTATACAGGTAGACTGCAAGACTTGGTCATAGGTGATTAGAGACGCGAGGTTTGTTTATTATGTGACTAGAAACCAACTTCTCTAACATGTAGTACTTAGTGGTAAGTGATTAGACGCGAGGTTTTGTTTATTACGTGACTGAAGAAACCAACTACTCTAACATGTAGTACTTAGTGGTAAGTGATTAGACGCGAGGTTTTGTTTATTACGTGACTGAAGAAACCAACTACTCTAACATGTAGTACTTAGTGGTAAGTGATTAGACGTGAGGTTTTGATTATTACATGATTAGAAACCAACTACTCTAACATGTAGTACTTAGTGGTAAGTGATTAGAGACGCGAGGCTTTGTTTATTACGTGACTATAAACCAACTACTCTAACATGTAGTACTTGCCAAATACCTGATTGGTCACATTTAGATTGAATTTGATGTTACTATGCTTCAACAGTTGTTATTCCGGTTCTTGATGTACATGTAAGTCACCCTTTATTCCGGTTCTTGATGTACATGTAAGTCACCCTTTCTTTAGAATGATAGTTTTCAATGCGCGGCCAAAGAATGATTATCAATCATATAAATTTTGAAATTCTAGATTTATTTTTGGCCAAATGTTAGAGAAAACAAATGTTATGCACTTCAACAGCATGTGCAGGGAAGCACGATGTTGTATTTTTCCTAGGTTATTGGATCTCAGCTGATTAGAAAGCCTGGAATTATCTCGTCCTATAATAAAGGATGATAAACTGTCTGTTATCTGATTTCAGTCTCTTGATGGGCAGAATATTTACAATGGCTGTTGTACTCTACGGATCGACTACTCCAAATTGAACAATCTTAACGTCAAATACAACAATGACAAAAGTCGTGACTTCACAAACCCCAACCTACCCAGCGGGGACCCAGGTCTCGATCAGGCCATGCCGTTCGGAGGTAAGTGTCAAACCAAACCCAATCCCCCTTTTTGATGTTATCCTATATACCTAGTATAACTGTACACATTGTATATAGAAAGTTCACCTATTCAGTGTTTGACCCCTAGATGTCAAGGTCAGATCTCCGACAGAAAGGAGTAAGTAAATAATAAGTAATTTGTTGGATGTTTTTGTTGTCGTTTAACAAAAATTGGATCAGTTGGAATCCATGTTTTCACGTTGACACCAGTTTATATTTCTTATATATGAATTTATATTGTACATATTCAGAATATTTTTGCGATTAACACTGAAGTTGGTGCTTACCAGTTTGTAAAATTATTTATTACATACTAATTAGTACATTGTGTACTGGTCTAACATATAATTTATTTGCATATTTTCACATTCTGAAATTTTCTTACTCTTATGGTGACTAAAGAATATTTTGTAATTTTTTTTAAAAAGTTTGATATAAGAATAACAATAAGAATGTGATGAAATGCTGATATATTGTGCAGTGATGTTATAGTGCAGGTTTTCTGTGAAGGTCACCTGTGGGTGAAGGTCACTGCAGGGTGAAGGTCACAGAGAACCTGGAAAGTTAATCCATTATATTACTGTATCTGTAGTGACACCATCTGTAGCCCATCACACCTGAGGCTAGAAGCAAAATTCACTTCCCCAAAATTATCTCAACAAGAAATTATCTGATCACCGAAATTATCCAGATATTGAAACTATCCTGGTGCTGAAAATATCCAATCACTTTACATCTAGACTTTTGAAAGAAAACATTTCATTTTAGAAAAGAAAAATACGCGTAAAAAGATTGTTAAACCACTTTTTTTTAATTTTTAGAAACATCACATTTTAAAGATTTTTTTTTAAAGAATAGCCATATTGTTTCATTTCTACTTGTCCAATTTTTATCCTGCAATGTGTTGGAAGTTTAAATGTAAACAGACAACTTCAGAAGTTAAGACGATCTGATTTAAGAAGGCACCTTCACACATTGAGAAGAATGTCATGCCTGGTTGTTTTATTTTGGCACATTTGTTGGTTAATGTTGCTAGTTCCAAAGTATAATAGTATTTTGAGTAGCTAGGTTTTTGCACTTATAGATAATATAATCCCCCCCCCCTCCCCCACCCCAAGAAAAAACCCAATACAGAACAGAAATTTCAGCAAGACATTGACCTTGTAAAACACGTTGTAATCCCTCCCCTCTCCCTCCCTCTGAGTAGACAGCACAGGGTGTGATTGAATAGATAGGAATTGTGCCCGCTTTGGTGAATCGCTTTTTGCTTTGTCTGTAGCCAATTATCATATAGTAATAATGGCATGTGTTTGGAAGGTTCAGGAAGCCTGTTGACATCCATGGTTCCGGGGATGGGAGGAGCGCCACTATCGGCGTACGGCGCCGCCAATGTGGTGGGAGGCACACCTGTTTATGGTACTAGTCACTTATCACTAACTTTGTCTCCTTCTCCTGTCCTTTGTACTGTCACGCTGCGCTTCTACACTGTCTGCCATCTAATCAACGACAGATACTGACAGCTGTCTAATCAACAACCAATACTGACAGCTGTCTAATCAACGACCGGTACTGACAGCTGTCTAATCAACAACAAATACTGACAGCTGTCTAATCAACAACCAATACTGACAGCTGTCTAATCAACGACCAATACTGACAGCTGTCTAATCAATGACCAATACTGACAGCTGTCTAATCAATGACCAATACTGACAGCTGTCTAATCAACGACAAGTACTGATTATAGTCTAAACAATGACAGATATTGACAGCTGTCTAATCAATGACCAATACTGACAGCTGTCTAATCAATGACCAATACTGACAGCTGTCTAATCAACGACAAGTACTGATTATAGTCTAAACAAAGACAGATACTGACTCCTAACTAATCGACTAATACCGACTCTTGTCTAATCAACGACCAATACTGAGTACTGTCTAATCAACGACTCTTGTCTAATCAACGACCAATACTAAGTACTGTCTAATCAACGACTACTGTCTAATCAACGTCAAATACTGATTATAGTCTTGTTAATGACAAATACTTACACCTGTCTAATTAACGACAAGTATTGATTATAGTCTAATCAACGACAGATACTGACTCCTGTTTCATCAATGAGACAGACTGACTACTGTCTGATCAATGACAAGTACTGACAAGCTGTCTAACCGACGTCGACTTGCATGCTGCTGTCAGAGACCTTACACTGCAGAGGGGTGGAAGAGAGAAAGGTGCTGTCTGCCTTGTGACATTTTCAGTAGTAGATGACACCTTTTTCATTACACCCCTTGTGTGCTGTGTTTGACTAGACAACAATTTATTGACAGACTGACTCTTGCACTGTTTTGTATGACTTTTAGTGGCACATGTGAATATTTCATGTGGTGTGTTCAACAACCAACTGATGATAAAGGACAGAGACTGACTTTAAAATGGCTTTTGGACTTTAAATTAGGACTCAATATCAGTAAACAGCTAACTTTAAAGTTGAAGGCTGGGTAGTCTAGACAGATCAACAACTGACTAGAAATAACCATAGTGCATGAGTTTTCTATGTGTGTGCATAACAGCACTTGAGCACCTTAACTTCTTTGTCAATCAGTCTGGTCTCAGGAATCTGATTGGTTAACTGATGATGGGTAGACGGAGATTGATGCTGACTGATGGGAAAGAGACCTGTTTGTTGCGGTCATTTGGTCTGATCTCAGATGTTTGACCACTGAACTTGCGATTGGTGGACTGAGACTAATGCTGGTTGATAGGGAAGGGACCGCTGTGTCCAGCTTCTAAACTCTTCTCCGACAATCAGTCTTGTTTTGGGAATTTGATGGGTTAACTGGTGATGGGTGGGCGGAGACTTATACTGATTGACAGGGAAGAGATGTGTGTCTCTGCTTGGCATGAGAAGTTTTAGTTGTCTCCTTCTATTCACTCTGACTTTTCTTTTTTCTTTCCTCTTTTTAGCAAATAACTTCAGTGGAAACAATTCAGGTAAGTAACTCCTCTTCAAAGGTCGTGACCCTAGGATTTATTGAGGTCATGACATCTAGATGTGAAAGGTCAACTACTGTATGTCTGCGCCTGAAAAGTGTATTTATTAAAAAAGGCTTTATGGTTGTAATTAGTATATGTTTGTTGTAGGCCTACTGTATGTATTGTATAGACAACAGTAGCCCGATCCAGAGCTATTTATATTATTTGTATTGTGTATCTGTGTCTGTAATCTGAAGTGTCATGTTTCAAACTAAAGTCAATATTGTCAGAGTCATTATGTACTGTATAATATAAAGTTTATTAACCTCCATCAAATCAGCATATTATTTCTGTACCACATCAATACTTCTGTCAGAGAGTGTAGCACATGAGGGCCCCATACAATTTCAAATTCCAATTTAGTTAATGCAGTTGAGATAGAGATGTATATAATTAAATTTCTATTTTGATTCTGATATTTGGTGCGGTAATCTGAGTGGTTAATGTTGCATGCTTCATACAGTGTGTATACGTCTCTAATTTCCATAATGATATAATGTCCCCTCCTCTATTGAGAACGCAGGGACTTGACCTGGCTGTGTGCGTGTTTGTAATGGTGATAGAATTCTGTGTCTGAGGCTTGTCTCAGTTCTTCACTAATCTTTCCCGTTCAACAATAATTTTAATTGATCATTCATTTTCTTAAAAAGAAATATTTGTGAAACGACTTGCATAAGTTTATTAAATACCAATCTATTTGACATATTTTAGTTAATACGTAAGTTGATTAAATACCAGTCTATTTGACATATTTTAGTGATGTAAGTTGATTAAATACCAGTCTATCTGACATATTTTAATTATGTAAGTTGATTAAATACCAGTCTATCTGACATATTTTAGTTATATAAGTTGATTAAATACCAGTCTATCTGACATATTTTAGTTATGTAAATTGATTAAATACCAGTCTATTTGACATATTTTAGAGGATTTGAACATAATTTTAGTATTTATTATCACACACTTGGCCAACCGTTCAGATTTTTGCTTTACAGCTCAAGTTCCACAGATGTCCAGTTATGGTGTTCCGAGCGCTCTGGGAGCCGCCAGGATGATGACTCTGAATGCAGCCGCCGCGGCTGGCAATGCAGTGCTGCTGGTGTCCAATCTGGACGAACAGGTCAGTGGTCAATGTGTGGCTAGGAACCACAGCTGACCAGCAAAGTCCACAACCAGCAGTAACTACACAAACACTGGGTAATGAAGGTTCACGACTCCACGAAGCCCGACAGCCATGTGGCAAGTTGTTGCCGACCTGTTGTGGTGTGGGCACCAGCTAATGGTCCACATGCAGAGCAGATGCTTGTTGTAAAGGAGTTTGTTGGTCAGCTGTCTCAGTTAGCTACTTTAGTTTTTGTTTTTTTTATATAAAAAAAAAAACAACTCTGCTAATCATCTATAAGATCCTGCAGAAATTTCTCGCCTGATGCTATAATTATCTCCCCTGGATCGGTGTATAATTATTGTTATACAGTCTACTGAGCTGGTCCATTCAGTGCTGTGCAAGCCTAGCCCACAAGAAGATCCCTAGAACTGAAGTCCGTCTACATCAAATGGAAACACAAAAAGATTCTTTTATCACTGGTGGTTTATTTGAGCCTAAAATATGTTTAATAAAAGGGGGGGGGGGGGTATTTTTTATTAAATTTTAAGATGGAAGTTAATGTACGATTGTATTGTTTGGTGATGTTTATTTCCCGAATCCCGAAGCTTCGTAATCACCAACGCTTATCTTCATGTGAGGCATGCTTATTCGGCTCTACAATCGCTTTCACCATTCTAAGCTATTCAGTCAGTTTATATAATCTTTTATTATTTTTTTCTGCTGTCTCAGTAGACTTCAGTTAGATTTTATTCAAATCAGTGTATACATTCTTTATTCACTTTTTTTCAGAATTGTACCTCTTGCTTACCACAGCATACAGAACTTGTCAAAAATTCTAACCAGTTCATAGTTACTATTCAGTCAGCCAGACTTATTTTTGACTTTTACTAAAATGGGATAAATCTCCTTAGTAAAATGGGAAATGTGCAATTGGGAAGAAACACAAAGACGATAATTTTTTCACCTGCAACCAGATAATCTAATTCCTTAATCCTCTGAGGGCTTCTCAAATATCAGAATTTTTTATTTTTGTTTTTCTGTTTTGTAAAACTTTTAACATCTTTGTTTTGACCAAAAAAAAAAAAAAAAAAAAAAAAAAATAAGAAAGAAAAAGAAAACGAAAAGATTTGGAGGCAGTTAGGACAGAATTTAGGGTTGGTTGGATTCCTGAAGGACTGAATAGCTTATACTTAGGGAATTAATAGCATGAAATAAGTGGGCATGTTGATTTTGTATAGACTAATGTAGCACACTGCTAGAGATCCTAGGAATTAATCACAACCACTAAATTATTGATGTCTTTTTTTTATTCCCAAACTCTGCTGGTGTTCTACACGTGGACTTTTTCTCCTCGGATTCTTGGTTTCGCTCTGCTAACTTCCTGTCTCTAGAAGGTTACGCCCGACGCTCTCTTTACCCTTTTTGGTACGTTTGTATTTTAAAGCACTTCTGTTTTATTTAGTCTGTTTCTGTGTATTGTAGTATTACCTGTACATTAGATGGAAATTTTATCAGATGCACGAGATTCAATTTTTTTCCCACTGATTTTGTCGTGGGTGGAAATCTTCTATCGTTTGCTATGTTGACTTTGTACAGGCGTGTATGGGGATGTGCATCGAGTGAAAATTCTGTTCAACAAGAAAGATAATGCCCTGGTGCAAATGGCTGAACCTCATCAAGCTCAGTTAGGTAGGTATCGGAAACCTCAACAATCTCAGGTAGATAGGTAGGGCACACCTATAAGCTCAGGTATATAAGTAGGGCACACCTATAAGCTCAGGTAGGTAGGTAGGGCACACCTATAAGCTCAGGTAGGTAGGTAGGGCACACCTATAAGCTCAGGTAGGTAGGTAGGGCACACCTATAAGCTCAGGTAGGTAGGTATTGGGAACCTTAATAAATTCAGTTAGGAAGGAATTGAACCTCAACAACCCCAGTTAAGTAGATAGTTGACCCCCAACAAGCTCAGTTAAGTAGATAGTTGACCCCTTAACAAAATTTGTTAGGTAGATAGTTGACCCCTCAACAGACTCAGTTAGGTAGATAGTTGACCCCTCAACAGGCTCAGTTAAGTAGATAGTTGACCCCTCAACAAGCTCAGTTAAGTAGATAGTTGACCCCATCAACAAGGTCAGTTTGGTAGGTAGTTGACCCTTCAACAAGCTCAGTTAAGTAGATAGTTGACCCCTCAATAAGGTCAGTTTGGTAGGTAGGGGAATCTTAAGATAGTCATATCCATAATGTTCATATATTCTATTTCTGATCAATGGTGATGTAGATTATTACATCAAGTTTAAAGTTTTAACAAAGAAAATGATTCACAAAAAAGGTTTCGCCTAAAATTATCAAATTTATATAACATGTAAGTCTTAGAGAAAACACAATTTTGCGGATATCTTGGAAACAATCTCAATTATTGAGAATGCTGAGACCATAATTTCAAATTTAACAAAGAAGTATGTAGGTCACCACAAGAAAAAGAGGAGAATGGTGATTTTTTGTCAAGGACAGACAAGTAATGATATAGAAGTGTGAAAAGTTCACGATACTGAACCCTGTCTGTCAAATAGGTTCATAATATAGTATATAAAGTTATATATATTATTAATATATATTATTACAATATTTGAATTTGTGGAAGTATCCTTCATTACAGATTGACTACCTTAAGTACAATTAAGTAGATATCAGAAACCTCATCAGGTTCTATAAGTTATCAGGAACCTCAACAGGTTCAGTTAGGTATCAGGAACCTCATCAGGTTCAGTTAGGTATCAGAAACCTCATCAGGTTCAGTTTATCATAAACTTCATCAGGTTCTATAAATTATAATGAACCTCAACAGGTTCAGTTAGGTATCAGGAACCTCATCAGGTTCAGTTTATCAGAAACCTCATCAGGTCCTATAAGTTATGATGAACCTCAACAGGTTCAGTTAGGTATCAGGAGCCTCATCAGGTTCAGTTAGGTATCAGGAACCTCATCAGGTCAAGTTAAGTATCAGGATCCTCATCAGGTTCAGTTAGGTATCAGGAACCTCATCAGGTTCAGTTAGGTATCAGGAGCCTCATCAGGTTCAGTTTATCATAAACTTCATCAGGTTCTATAAGTTATGATGAACATCAACAGATTCAGTTAAGTATCAGGAACCTCATCAGGTTCAGTTAGGTATCAGGAACCTCATCAGGTTCAGTTAGGTATCGGGAACCTCATCAGGTTCAGTTAGGTATCAGGAACCTCATCAGGTTCAGTTAGGTATCAGGAACCTCATCAGGTTCAGTTAAGTATCAGGAACCTCATCAGGTTCAGTCTAGATTAATAAGGACATTAGGAACTTCACCAAGCTCTGTTAGAGTGGAGTTGATTGTGTTCCCATGTGTCGGGGTCAGTTTCTTACACATTTGAACAATTCAATTCTAACGTAAGCCGTTTTGAGGAATGACGGATTTCTTGTATTCATGTTACATAAAGGAAACTTGAAGGATGAATTGGCTATGATAAAACTGGTGAGAAATCGATCAGATAAACGAGACTGAAATTTATTTCAGTGAATATAGACTGACATTTTGTGTGATGTTTTTTTCCAGCGATTATAAACTGAGCTTTTGTGCGTTTTATTTTAGCGATTGCTCACTTGGACAAAGTGAAGGTGTGGGGTAAAAACATCCGGGTGACACAGTCTAAGCATACGCTGGTCCAGATGCCCAAGGAAGGACAGCCGGTAAGTGGTCTGTGTGTCTAGAGTGGTCAGGAAGCTAACTAGCTGCCACTTTGTCCATCTGTACATCAGTATAACTGTCTTCTGACCAGGGTTTTTGTTTGTGATGTGAGATCTACAGGAATTGTTTATGTACATTTAAAATTATATTTTATGCATTTATCAGTTTATTTAATTATGTATTGTACAATTAACAGGATGCCGGGCTAACAAAGGATTTCACTACTTCCCCTCTCCATCGTTTCAAACGCCCTGGCTCCAAAAACTGCCAGAATATCTTCCCTCCATCAACAGTGCTGCATTTATCCAACATTCCGTAAGTATCCAATCAAGTTACAGCATTTATTTAACATTCCCGAAGTATTTAATCAAAGTATTGTATTTATCTAATGGTCCATTGATATCCAACAGATAATACTGCATTTATCCAACATTAAGTAATTATTTTTCCTCATCTATCCAACAAGGTGAACACAAATGTTCTGGATTTATATATACACAATGTAGAAGAAATTAGGAGTTTTATGATTCACCTGACATGTAAAATTCGTGAAGTGAAACCCAAATATACTGGAAGCTGTATTCTATTTTCTACGTTCATAAAAAGAAGCAACCGTAGGTCTGAACTAACGTTTTGTCTTATTATTTAATGAATATCTGTCCTCACCTTTGACCTCTTACCTCTGACCTTTAAAATGCATTTGCAGACCCAATGTAGAGGAGGACTTCATCACAGATGCGTTTTCTCAACATGGTCAAGTGAAAGCATTTAAATTTTTTCCGTAAGTATGATTTGGTTGCAGAGGAATTCTATGAAGCTCAGAGTGAAACAAAACTAATAATGATAATTGAAACATGAATTAGTGAATATTATCTTGGATTTATTTAAGGTATGAATATGATAGCAACGTATGTTATTGGGTTCAAACATAACTTCATACAGATTGCATTCATAAACTGTTTTACAAAAGTGTAATCTGCACCAAGTTATGGTATGATATAATACTGTGCTTTACTATTAAACTGATTCCTTATCTAAATCTAATTGATCATTTGATAAAGCCACTTTTTATTACATGTTTAGGATAGAATTTAGTCAAAAACATCAAGCATTAATTATATCACGGTGCTTTACATAACGAGTTATGCATTGAAAAATAATGTTGCCCAATCAATCAAATTGTTCAATTATTTCAGGAAAGACAGAAAAATGGCACTGATACAGATGGGAAGTGTCGATGAGGCGGTGACGGCACTAATTGTGAGTATCCTGTTTCTTACAAAGCGGGAGGGGATCTAGCTCCTAGGAGTGGATCAAAGATGCATTTATCTAGTAAAATTGTTTGAAGAAAACTTTTGATCTTAATTTGTATGGACTCCCACAATACAAAGACTTGGGATCTGCTCCTCATGATATTGATGTGAAGTCTATTTAAATCCATTGTCATGGGTCTGAATCTTAAAGACTAGATATGATATATAGCTCACCAAGCAATTGTTTTTGAGTGACGCAAAAGAACATGCTATTATCAAGAATTTTCATGTAATACTTCTATGCTGATATTTCTGCGGCGGTTGTATAATTGATAGTTATTTTTCATTTTTTGTAGGCTATGCACAACTACCCCTTGAGTGACACAAACCACCTTCGAGTCTCATTTTCCAAGTCCACCATTTAGCGTGTGCAGTGTGCAGCAAATCATGACATTACTGAACATTGATAAGAATTGCCTCCCTTTGTGGGGGGGCGCTGGTGGTATATGTGAAGTGCCTTTAATTGGTAATGGCATTGGAGTTTTACAGATGCCATGTTGAATGTGCAATGATCTCACATTTACCATACTTGTCCAGTGTGGTGTAAGGGAGGGGCAGTCTAGAAATCAGGGCTGATTATTTTGACCAGGGATTAGTCAGACTGACCATTCTGTATACCACACTGGATCCCCAGGGGTCGAATTTGTTCAGTTTCAATTTTTAATAATTGATTTATTTTTTATTGTTGAAATTGTTGGTCAACTGTATGTTTCCTGACCAGGCACTGCAGTATTTTTTCAATGTCCCACACAAGAAATCCATGAGTATATAATTATAAGCCTGGTTTTCATTGGTGCTGAGTCCAGCATTCATATCGATTACATCAGTCAGCTTTAAATCTACCAAAGGACATACTTTGTCCAAACATTCAGGGGAACTGGATCATTGACTGTAGTATCAGTTACCATAGCAATACAACATGGCGGGGGGTAAACTGCTGTCACCGACACAAATGGATCTGAGGAAATAAATGGGAACAAAGTCATTTTTTGTACTATGTTGATGTTTTCTAGCTTTTTTTTTTTATCAAGACGGAGATGTTTTTATTTATTTTACTGCTGGTTTCTGATTTTTTTGTGAACCACAGTTCAGAGATGTTACAGATCAACTGTTAAGATATTACTACATTTTTGTAATAAAACGAATCAAAATTAGCCTGTGTTGTCATTGCAGCTATAATCCCTCTCTGATTTTCTCTGTCTTTTTTTTTTGTTTTTTCTTTGTCATCACCATAGTACTGTGTATATTTGTGCATTAAACTTGACACTTAATCTTCTGTTCTGACTTTTTCTCTTCTATTACTATGTGCACTTTTCGTATTCTTCAGCTCCCTCTGACCTCTGGCATTCATCTATGACCTTTGTCAGGGTTAATGTTCTCTGACTAGTACTCGTGATTGATTTCACCTCGTGCATGATTTTCTTAAAGACTCCTGGATAAGAGGAATGCTCGGAGTCTATAGTGAAATTTTGGTATTTGAACATGAAGTTAATGTTTGGTATATATTGGACAGAACGAAACATACTCTACAGAAAAGTTTGTCCATTTATTTAAAAAAATAAAAAATAATCGTAGGTGTTGGTGTGCGGATACGGAATTCGATGATATTTGGAGAGCCCATACCAAGTCCTGAAAGTTATGCACGATTTAGACGAAAACTAAGAATCCTGTTGCATCTGCAAATCCATCATCATAAACTGTAAAGCTCTGATAATTATATGACTCTATTTACTGGAATTGAGACTAAAGTAATTGAAATTAATCAGTTGATGCCCCCCTGAGAATGTTGCGTCATCGTAACCATGCCTTTAGAGAGAATGTTGTCATTATAACCATCATTAAATTATTATGCCTAGCCCACGGTGAATCATCTGATCAGAGTGTCCGGACCCTGGGATTTACAGAATCTGTAGTTTGATAATAAAGTTCCAGTGGGGTCACCTGACGTATTAATGGGCTGCGACTGTATTAAAAGATGGCCCTGAACTAGATATGGCCATTCCGTTTTACAAATGACCCACTTCAAAGTCATTTGAATTTTGTCCTGAACGAATGAAAATGGCAATATGGGTTCCACTTTTAGCAGGTCAAAGGGAGATAAACACTGCTATATTAGTGACCATTAGTAGGGGAGGGAGTGGGTATGTTTTATGTAATTTCAAAGAAATCTACTGTGCGTTTTTTGTAATTTATTATCAAAGAAAAATAATTCGCGGACATCAAAGATAAAAGAATGAGACTTGCATGTAGTTTACTTCAAAGTTGGGTCACTGTGACCTTTGATTATGGCAAAATTCTGTCCGACTCGAAAGTAGACAATTTAATTTAGAATCCTCAAACTTTGGTCAGTTAATGCATCTAAAGTAGGTGTGTCGCACTCTAAATCAAGGTCACTGTAACCTATAATTAAGAATATAGACCTATATGGCATAACTCTTGGGCTCATGTATATTTGAGTCATAGAATCAACAGACTTGGTCAATTTGTGTATCTGTTGAGAAATGTGCATTGCCGCTTAAAATCGGGTTATTAAAACTTGATGTTTTAAGGGAGATAATTCCTACACTATATGTAAACCGCCGCGGTGGTCTAATGACCGAGCGTTCACCCCGCATGCGGAAGTCCGGGGTTCGAATCCCGACCGTGACAGACCTAAGTCGTTAAAGCAGGTAGTGACAGTTCCATCGCCAAATGTTCGTCATCCTGTGTGAATGTCACGGGTCCACGGAGATGCCTTAATGACGGATGTGTCACAGCAGGTGTTACACGCTAAAGAACCCTCAATGGCCATAAGCGCCGAGCACAGAGCTAAATTTTAAGCCCTTCACCGGTATTGGTGACGTCTCCATATGAATGAAATTTTCTTGAGAGGGACGTTAAACAAGATAAAACCAATCAATCAATTCTACATACTTAAACATATGCAATAACCCTATTCAAATCATTAGTACACCAAGAAATGCACATTTTTTAAAATTATTAAATGTAGCTACATAACAATATGAATAGTTGTTTCAAACATCAGTGATATATTTGTGAAGACTTCACAAGCACATCACTCAACAGATAGAGGGATTCCATTTGTTCATTGGGAGTAATGATCTAAGCCATGGTGTTTCAAAGAGTTCAGCTGAACATGCAAAGACCATTTTGATAAGGCCAAATTGCATCTGCCCTGTTAAAGATTAATTAATGAGTATAATGTAAGAACACATTGGAAATAATTTGTCACTCCTGTAGATACCGGTCGCGGTAGCTCAGTGGTAGAGCGTTCGTTTCGAAACCGGGAGGTCGTGCGTTCGAGCGCCGCTCGTGCCATGGCTGCGTCAAACCTAAGACGTTAAGTTAAAATGGGTAGTGATTGCCCTTTTGCCAAACGCTCGGCATTTATAGTGAGACTCACGGGTCATTCGGGTATGACTTTAAAAAAAAAAAAAAAAAGCGATGGCACGATAAAGTACCCTATAGGTCTAAATTTGTGGTACTTCACCTATAACTGGTGACATCTCAGTATGAGTGAAAATTTCTCGACGAGACGTAAAACAAACATTTGACGGGTGTAGCATGTGTCGTAGCGGTGCAGAGTTAATGTTAGTAGAGCACTGGAAACGCATCTCCCAGGCCAAGACTGAGTTTTAGTCACACTATATACAGATGATTTGTTGCCAAGAGACATAGTACAAATAGTAAAACGTGTAAAATCATGCATATATAAAGCAGAAATAACAACAGAAGGTACCAAGGACAATCTAATTAAAATCAGCTCCTCGATCCGCTCCTTTGTGTTTATGTTGTCGCTAGCGACATTTAAAAAAAGAGGAGCGGATCGAGGAGCTGATATTAATTAGATTGATACCAAGGGACGATGCTTCAGAACCATTGAGCTCACTAATGTGACATTTCAGATAACAAATTCAGGGTTACAGTTTAGAGGTAAGCTTACCATTGTGATGTTTCAGGTAACAAGGCCGCAGTTTTAGTTTAGAAATAAGCTTACCACTGTGACGTAACAAGTTCAGGGTTTCAGCTTAGAGATAAGCTTACCATTGTGACGTTTCAGTTTAAAGATAAGCTTACCATTGTGACGTTTCAGTTTAAAGATAAGCTTACCATTGTGACGTTTCAGTTTAGAGATAAGCTTACCATTGTGACGTTTTAGTTTAGAGATAAGCTTACCATTGTGACGTTTTAGTTTAGAGATAAGCTTACCATTGTGACGTTTCAGTTTAGAGATAAGCTTACCATTGTGACGTTTTAGTATAGAGATAAGCTTACTATTGTGACGTTTCGGGTAACATTGGTAAAGCACATGTTTAAGAGTTTAATATTGGTGGTGCTGTCAAGTTTGTTTCAGTATTTTCAGGATGTCTGTTAGAATATCAAGGATTTGAAGGTCAGCTATAATATTCTGATCGGAAACAATAGACCCTGGTTGTTTTTGTGGTAACTCAGATCTTGACCCCACCGTCCCTCAACAGAAATCCCTGAGTGATGCCCTCAAGTGAGATTTTTTCTTCAAATGATCAGCACGAAACCGTTTAAAAGATGTTCTCAAACTTCCTGCTGGAGGAAACCTCAAGTGTTGGTGATGACGATGACTTAAACGTGAGGACGGGGTAAATGAGGTGGGACCTCAGACTTGTATTGTGTTGAGGAATGTTGATTACGGAGGCACCTGATGTAAAGTTGAAATGTTGTTTATAAATTAGTCATTGATATTACCAGTTTTATTTCTGTATTATAAAGGCTATGTTTCTGATATTGATATTACAAATTTTATTTCTGTATTATATATACGCTATATTTATGATATTGATATTACAAATTTTATTTCTGTATTATAAAAAGGCTATGTTTCTGATATTGATATTACAAATTTTATTTCTGTATTATATAAAGGCTATGTTTCTGATATTGATTGTACAGCATACTTGTAGTAAGTTTGTTTATTTATTCTTCATTGTAGTCAATCTTTTTCAAATTGACTACAATGAAGAATAAATAAAACAAACTTACTACAAGTATGCTGTACATTATATCTATTACTGAAATGTTGTACCATAGACTGACCTAGTAATACACTATAAAATACTTAATAAAATAACAAGTAATACTGACACTGCTGAATAATTTAAGCAAATAAATATATCTGACATGACTATGTGAACGATTGTTTACATCTCATAGACCTACTCGAGATTATGATTAACCTTGTTTACAATGAAAATACGATATGTCAAAACATAATAAGTTAACAATGTATTCATACTATATCATTGACGTGATTAACTTCTACTGACACGGCAGCCATGAGTGGAGATGGTAAGCAACCAATGACGGCGGCCGGAGAATCACGACCAAGCAGGGAAAATAAGAAATTCACAGAAAAATTCAGGTCATACAAATTAGAACAATATTATGATAGCTTTAGAAAGTTAAAATCAACAGTGACAAAAATAAAGAAGTTGATGTTAGAGAATAGAGACACTGAGCTTGTACGAAAGGAATATATTACCTGGATGGATAATTATGAACACTTTTTGACTTTATTTGATGTTCTTGCAACCCAGACAGACAACATACAAGAGAAGAACAAACTGATTACAGATCATCAGGATTATGACATTTTCCTAACAAATTTCCAAAAGGAAGTAGAAGCATTTTTTTCTGTGCAATCTGAAACTGTGAATGTGAACAAAACGAAAACAAGAAGTAGAAACTCTCAATCATTAAGATCCCCCCACGTTTCCCTTGAAAAACTGAAAGAAGAACAAAAGATAGCCGAATTAGAAGCACGGAAGGCGTCATTAATGAAAAGAAAGAAATTAGAAATGGCCAAGTTAGAACTTACGCTTGAAGAAGAAAAACTAAACTTGGAAACAGACATTGCTATTTCTAACGCAAAAACTGAAGTCTTAGAAAAATATGAACTTAACAACAGTGATCATGGTGAAGAAGAATCAACGCCAAGACGTCACCTACCAAAACCATCGCCTAGAATATTACCTGCAATTGACAGTGCAGAAATTGATTCTGCACTGTCAATGCCAGAAATGCAACTGAATCCAAAGGCGGAAACATTCATTCCCAAGAGTGAAAGAACTTCACCACTTGAATGTCATTTTCAAGAAGAAATAAAACAAGAAACAACAATTCAGTATGTTGTACAACATCTCAAGAAGCCTGTTTCAGAGATAAAGAAATTTGGAGGCAATCCATTAGAATTCAGACGTTTCATCAGACAATTTAATTCGAAAGTAGTCATGAATACTCAGGATGACGATGAACGAATGAATTATCTGGAACATATGACTTTCGGCGAAGCGTATAAAGTCGTGTCTGGATTCAGTCACATGTCGGGTGATATAGCGTTCAAAGCAGCCATGAAACAACTGGAAGAGAGGTACGGCGACAACGAAGTGATCGCAACTGCATTTGTAAATAAAGCGTTGTAGTGGCCTACAGTGAAAGAAGCAAAGAAGCTGGATGAATTCTCCTTATTTCTCGTGGAGTGTCAAAACGCAGCTGAAAGCATGGACAGTTTTTCCGTTTTGGATTATGCGGACAACATAAAGAGACTCATGACAAAACTTCCAATATATATGCATGATCGTTGGAGAAACATTGTTCTGAAAATTAAAGACGCCAAGAAAAGAGTGCGATTCAAAGACTTCGTGAGTTTTGTTCAAACAGAAGCTAAAAAATCGAACGATCCTACCTACGGTACCATATCTATCGATGGAAGTTCCCGTAATCAAGATCGTATCCAAAATAGGGCTGTTGCATCTACTAAATTTAACGTTACCAGTGAAGTTCATGAACCAAGAACACGGGATATGAAATGTGAATTTTGTGAAAGTGATTCCCACATGTTAAAGGACTGCAAGAAGTTTGTAACCAAAGGACTGCAAGATAGATATGACTTCCTGCGGAGAAATGGTGTGTGTTACGGATGTCTCAAAAAAGGACACATAGCCAAGAAATGCAAGGCCATTATTAAATGTTACGTATGTGGTAAACGTCACTCTACAGTTCTACATGATCCTGCGAAATGCACGCCAAAACACAGAGATGAAAAAAAGGAAAACCATAATCCAATGTCGACTAACGTCAAAGGTGCAAGCAATTCCAAACCGCACGGCAGTGCCTTTAGTGATAAAGGAGTCGGAATAACAACATGTGCTATGGCAATTATTCCAGTGAAAGTAAAACTGAAAAACAAACCGTACTATATTGATACTTACGCATTTTTTGACTCTGGTAGCAGTGTGTCATTTTGTACGGAAAATTTGATGCACAATCTCGGAGCAAATGGCAAGAAGAAGCAGATTACTATAAAGACGATGGGTAACTCGCGACGTCTTAACACTTACGTTGTCAATGGTTTGCAAGTGTGTGAAACTTCAATGGAACATGTGATTAACTTACCGAATGTGTACACAAAGGGACATATGCCTGTATCAAAAGAACACATTCCCACACAACAGGAAATCAAACAATGGCCACACTTGTCATCAATTCAGACACATGAAATTGACGCAGAAATCGGCATTATGATCGGAAACAATGTTCCAGATGCTTATTCGCCTTTTGAAGTAATTACTGGACCAAGTGGAACGCCCCACGCAACTAGAACACGGCTAGGGTGGATAGTGTGGAATGTTGTTAGAGAAGACGCGTCAAATACCTTTGATGTTAACCGTGTGACTATAGAAAGTACTCAAGAAATGTACAGAAATCCGGAAAAGATGGTGAAAGAATACATAAACTATGACTTCCCAGAACGCCTTGTAGACGATAAAAGGGAACATTCTGTAGAAGACAAGAATTTCTTGACTCAAGTTGCAGAATCTATCCGAATTCAGGATAGTCATTACTCAACCGGACTTCCATTTAAGGATCCTTCCATTCAGTTACCCATTAATATCATGCAAGGATTTCAGAGACTTGGGAGTCTAAAAAAGAAACTGGATAAGGATCCGAAATTTAGAGCGGACTATGTGGCTTTCATAAAAAAACTGTTTGAGAAGGGATATGCAAAAACCGTTCCTCAAAGTCAGCTTCAAAGACGGGATGGCAGAGTATGGTACCTACCACACCATGGAGTTTACAATGAGAAGAAACCAGGGAAGATCAGAATTGTGTTCGACTGTTCCGCGGTGTATATGGGAATTTCGTTAAACAGCCAGCTACTTCAGGGACCGGATCTGACAAATAACTTACTTGTGCTCTTAAGATTTCGACAAGAGAAAATAGCTATACAAGGAGATGTTGAAGCTATGTTTCACCAGGTATCAGTCCCTGAACAAGATCGAGACTGTCTGAGATTTTTGTGGTGGAAGAACGGCAACATGGATGGCAAACCAGAACATTGCAGAATGAAGGTTCATATTTTCGGAGCCACTTCCTCTCCAACGTGCTGTAATTATGCGTTACAACAAACAGCTAAAGAGCACAGTCATGACCTTGATCCTTTAGTTGTCAACACGGTACTCAGAAATATGTATGTGGATGACTGTCTGGTTTCTGTTGAAACGGGAAAAAAAGCAGCTTCATCGATGAAAGACGTATCTACACTTTGTAGTAAAGGTGGTTTTCATCTAACAAAATGGATTAGCAACTCGAAACAAGTCATGGAGACCGTACCAGAAGAAGATAGGGCTAAGGAAGTGGAAAAATGGAACCTAGAAGGTCATGGCGCTGTACAAGTGGAACGCGCTTTAGGTGTACATTGGATTGTTGACAGTGATCAGTTAGGATTTCTGATAAACATTAAAAATCAACCAACAACTAGAAGAGGAATCCTATCAATTGTGAGCTCAATATATGATCCTCTTGGCATTTTGTCACCGTTCGTGATGACAGCAAAGACAATCCTCCAAAAGATGTGTAAAATTTCCATTGGATGGGATGAGGAGATTACAGGAACCCAGTTAAAGGATTGGACAAATTGGCTGGCACAAGTAAAAGATCTCGAAAACGTAACTCTTGAAAGATGCTACAAACCCCAGAACTTTGCGAAAACAGCAAGTCATGCATTACACCGTTTTGCTGATGCTAGTGAACTTGGAATCGGTGTCGTTATTTATCTCAGACTCATTGATGAAACCGGTAAAATACACTGTATCTTTGTTCTTGGAAAATCCAGAGTGGCACCCTTAAAAACTGTGACAATTCCGAGACTTGAGTTGATAGCGTAAACCGTGGCAGTAAACTTGTGTAAAATTCTCACAAAACAGTTGGACTATCCAATTGCTGAGGTTCACTTCTGGACAGACAGTATGTCAGTTCTCCGCGACATCAACAATACCAAAACTCGTTTCCAGAATTTCGTCGCTAATCGACTTGCCATAATTCACGCAGCAACTACACTCGACCAGTGTCATTACGTCAGCTCAAAAGAAAATCCCACAGATTGTGCATCCAGGGGAATACCAGTAGTAAGCAGATTTTTGAATTCCACAGCATGGTTCAACGGTCCTGAGGTTTTATGGAAACCAAACATTTCATGGCTACCTATTGACATCATAGGTGACCCACTAGACAGTGATAGTGCAGACGTAAAGAGCAGTGTCAACGCAGCAGTTGAAACCGAAACAGAACACGGAATGGAAAAACTACTCAAATATTTCTCGTCATGGAAAACACTGAAAACAGTGACTGCATGTCTACTATTAGCCCGAGAAAACCTACAGAAGATAATTCAGAGAAAAGGAGAAGAAAAGTCACGAATGAAAATGGAAGGGTTTACAGAAGAGGCAATACAAGAATTTCAGATGAAGGAAAAACAGAGCAAATTGAAAAATGTTGCCAACAGGCCCTCCTTAAATGCAGACATTCTTGACAGAACAGAAATGGAAATCTTGAAGTATGTTCAAATGCAACATTTTGCCCAAGACATAAGAGACTTGAATTCGGAGAAGCACGGGGTTGTAAAAATGTCATCAAGATTATCGAAACTAGATCCAATATTGCTCGAAGGAGTCTTGCGAGTAGGCAGTAGACTTAAAAAACTGGACACGAATCTTAACAGCAAACATCAAATCATTATCCCGAAACAATCCGCGTTAGCCAAGATCATAATAGAAGATGCACATAGATCAGTTGGACAATTAGGAAAGAATTCTACACTATCATTTATTCGCGAAAAACTTTGGATTCATGGTGCATCATCAATCGTAAAGGCCATCATTTCAAAATGTGTCATCTGCAGAAAATACCAGGCATCAACTCTGAAACAGAAAATGGCAGACCTTCCAAGTGAGAGACTAAAATGCAAGGTGAAGATAACGAACAGTGATCAATCTCATAACTCCTACAAGCAATACAAAATAGATAGTTGGGCAAACACGGACCCCTGGACACACCAGAGGTGGGATCAGGTGCCTAGGAGGAGTAATCATCCCCTGTTGACCGGTCACACCCGCCGTGAGCCCCATATCCTGATCAGGTAAACGGAGTTATCCGCAGTCAAATCAGTGTGCCAAGAACGGCTTAACAATCGGTATGAAACACGTCAGACAGCATTTGACCCAATGCGAGGTTGTATTGACGAACTAGATCGTTATAACGACCATAGAATTTGCGAAATGCTGACTTCAATCGAGACTGTTGAAATCCCTGTACCATCAACTTGTTTGTCAGTAGCTTACCTCGATTTAAAAACTGACTATACCCAGAACAAGCTCTTGCATATCGAATCAGTTGCGATATATAAACACCATATGCAGGTGATAATGGAATATTGCTACATAAATGTGGGAAGTTGACGATGGAGAAGCTGAAATCATCCCGTTTGTTATACAGTTGAGTTGTCAGTTTGCCGTTAATGTCTACTTTCAATAAACTAAAATCTGATGAACCTCCTTTTACTCGTGTAGGAATGGATTATTTTGGTCCTTTCGAGCTTAAGAGAGGAAGAAGCCTAGTCAAAAGATATGGCGTAATATTTACCTATTTGAATACTAGAACAGTGCATTTAGAAATCGCCGTCTCTTTGGATACTGATTCCTGCATTGACGCCATTCGGAGATTTATTGCTCGACGAGGGAAACCAACTTATATCCTATCGGACAATGGAACAAATTTGGTTGGAGCGGAACGAGAATTGAGAGCAGCAATCCAGTCCTGGAACGCAAACCACATTTCCAGTCAACTACTACAGATAGGAATTGAATGGGAATTTAATCCACCATCTGCATCTCATTTTGGAGGAGTATGGGAACGCCTCATTAGAATCGTCAGAAAAATCATGTATTCCGTTCTACAAGAACAAACCATTCGTTTGGACGATGAAGGGCTTTCAACCTTGTTTTGTGAAATCGAAGCTATTTTGAATGGACGACCGCTTACAGAAGCTTCTGACGACCCAAATGACCTTTGTGCACTTACACCAAATCATCTGTTACTGATACGATCTGGAGAGACCTTACCGCTTGGGATTTTCCTTGCATCTGACAATTACGTCAAACGTCGATGGAAACAGATTCAATATTTAGCCGACATTTTTTGGAACCGATGGATCAAGGTATATCTACCTATCTTACAGAGTAGACAGAAGTGGTTCAAACGTGAAAGAAACCTACAAAAGGGTGACTTGGTCCTCATTGTGGAAAACGCTCCAAGAAATATGTGGAATCTCGGACGCGTTATTAAAGTAATACGAGACAGTCAAGATGTTGTGTGTGTAGCAAAGATTAAGACAGCGTCTTCCGTTCTTACGCGCCCAATAACGAAATTATGTCTTGTGTTGGAATCCGATAAGTGAGATGTTTGAAGACATTGATTGTCTATATGTTTTGGAGACTTTGTAAAATATGTTTTGTGTAGGAACATATTTTAGGGGCCGGTGTAAGATTTAATTTGCATTTTCCAAATTTATCCGGATTAATTTTTCACATACTTTTTATATCCAATTTTATCAGAATGTAAAATTTTAGAACTGAAAATTCTTGCACGGGATTTTGCTTGCTATGGTGAATTCAAGCTGTTTTTAGCTTATATTCACAGATACATAGGAAAATAATTACGTCAATGATATAGTGAATGAGACTGTTTTTCTTATCACGCTTCATAAATAATTGTCTATTCATTTCCCGTTTCCACCACATAGGTTACAAGGGAAAATATTGACTACAATGAAGAATAAATAAACAAACTTACTACAGGTATGCTGTACATTATATCTATTACTGAAATATTGTACCATAGACTGACTTAGTAATACACTATAAAATACTTAATAAAATAACTAGTAATACTGACACTGCTGAATAATTTAAGCAAATAAATATATCTGACATGACTATGTGAACGATTGTTTACATCTCATAGACCTTCTCGAGATAATGATTAACCTTGTTTACAATGAAAATACGATATGTCAAAACATAATAAGTTAACAATGTATTCATATTGATATTACAAGTTTTATTTCTGTATTATGTAAAGGCTATGTTTCTGATATTGATGTTACAAAATTTATTTCTGTATTATATAAAGGCTATGTTTCTGATATTGATATTACAAATTTTATTTCTGTATTATATATAGGCTATGTTTCTGATATTGATATTACAAAATTTATTTCTGTATTATATAAAGGCTATGTTTCTGATATTGATATTACAAATTTTATTTCTGTATTATATATAGGCTATGATCCTGATATTGATATTACAAATTTTATTTCTGTATTATATAAAGGCTACATTTCTGATATTGATGAAAGACGAATATATCGAACAGTGATCAATTTCATAACTCCTATAAGTAATACAAAATAAAGAGTTGGACAAACATGGACCCCTGGATATACCAGAGGTTGAATCGGGTGCCTAGGAGGAGTAATCATTCTCTGTTGACCGCTCACACCCGCCATGAGCCCTACGTTTTGTCATGTAAACGGAGTAATTCGTAGTCAAAATCAGTGTGCCAAGAACAGCCTAACAATCCGTATGAAACACGTCAGACAGCATTTGACCCAATGATAATTCTGTATTATATAAAGTCTATGATTCTGCTGTTAATAATACACGTTTTAATTCCGTATTATATAAAGTCTATGATTCTGCTGTTAATAATACACGTTTGAATTCCGTATCATGTATAAAGGCTATGATTCTGCTATTTTTACTGCAGTTTTAATGTCAGGTTTTATCACACAGCGAATACAACGAAAATGAAACCCCAGCAAAAATGAGAATGCAAACACTAATACGGTACAAGGGAGACAAGTCCACCATCATATCTGACGAATACGACGTGATCAATTGTCACGATTCCTCGACATTAGAGAGAAAAATAGTTCTCTCTACCGAACTTTAAAACTTATCTTTATCATATTGTTTGTGTATATTTGCTTTAGTTTTGATCTATTTTTGTAAGTCTTCCGTAGGTCTTCAATTACCCATCGTCGCAAACCACGATTTTGAGTCTACACACGCTCTCTCAAACCCGTGGTTGTCAGATGCTATTTTTGCTCTTTTTTCATTAATTATGCATGAACGGGAGTAACCAATCAAAGCACGTCCGAGTAAACTTTACTCGGAGAGCCCAACCAATCACCAAACTCCTTTTAAAATGATATTTGGAAAACAATCAAGTATGGCAGCGCCATTATTGACGAAAATCAGAGAAGTTTTTGAAGTGGAAAAGCTAAGTGCTCAAACAGGAAAAGGCAATCTAGCCTTTTAAATAACCGGAATGTGTTCCTCTCCCTGAGAACTGGTGGCGGAAAATCACTCTGTTACATGACATTACCTTCACATCAAAGTCCTTTTCATGGTATAGCTTAGTTTGTGAATCAGGTTGTACACTGTCTACACCTGAATTTGTTCATCCAATAAATCTGCAGCTTGCTGAGAATTCATCTCACAATGGCTTTATGGGAACAGCTGGGTCACGCACGTTACTAGCTCTAGGAGAGTTTTGGAATGACAAGCGTCGGACCTTAGGTTTACGGGGTGTAGGAGTGGTGTT
Source organism: Ostrea edulis (assembly GCF_947568905.1). Classification (NCBI taxonomy): domain Eukaryota; kingdom Metazoa; phylum Mollusca; class Bivalvia; order Ostreida; family Ostreidae; genus Ostrea; species Ostrea edulis. The sequence continues at coordinate 86,857,508 of NC_079167.1, forward strand.
TTTGTTTGTTTTGGTCGTTCCCGTTTTTTAATGACAGGTGTAAGTACTTTGCTACCGAGAGCAGTTTTTAATTCTGCAAACAACTCATTCCGTTTCTCGGTCAACTTCGCTACTTTCGTTTAAATGTAATTGTCAATTCACCGCGATGGTGGAGAGGTTAGAACGTTCGCATGCGGAAGGCCGGGGTTCGAATCCCGGCTGCGACAGACCTAAGTCGTTAAAACAGGTAGTGACAGTTCTTTCGCCAAACGCTCGGCATCAGGTGTGAATGTCACGGGTCCTCGGAGATGACCTTAAAAACGGATGACCCGTGTCACAGTAGGTATGGCACGCTAAAGAACCTTCACTGCTCAATGGCCGTAAGCGCCGAGCATAGGCCTAAATTTGAAGCCCTTCACCGGTCTTGGTGACGTCTCCATATGAGTGAAAAATTCTCGAGCGAGACGTTAAACAATATACAATCAATCAATAAACCAAGTCATCTTTTGCCGCTGTCAAACGTTTGTTTATTATCAACTTGTTTTCTGCCAATAGGTTAAAGGTGCATAAGCAACAATGTCATATCTATAACTAAGGTTATGTAATATAAGCCATGATTTGAATACATCTATCCAGATTTTATTTTTCAATGTTTTCAAGAATATTGTATTGTATTCTTTACCACAGTTCATTATTTTCCTTAACTCCAACTTCCCTCTATTTGAAAACACGAGCTATCTTATCCAGAATAATTTCATAGATGCTATAAATGCCATTAGGTTTACTATTTTCACACACACACACACACACACACACACACACACACACATCTTTACATTTTTTTTAACAATGATTATTATTCCATATAAACACGAAAAATATCTTTTTTTAATTCCTTAACGTAGAGAAGGATTTAGGATATTAAAATTGTTTGTAAATTGTGTCCAATGTGTAATAAGAATACGCATAATTTTAATATGCATTTTATGCTAAGCGTTTTAACCTTTTGGAAGACAGAAACTATGCTTGAAAATGTTCTACAAACTCTCAGCGTAGAAGAGTATGTTTTGTTTGAATATCAAGATCATGAAAGTAATTTTTCTATGATTGGTTGTGTTCAAGGTACAAGGTTTGAAAATATTTTTTTTTATACAAATGGAAGCAAATTATGCTAACTGTTGCAAATACATTGTATAAAAAAAAACAAAAAAAAAACAACAAAAACCCAGAGGTTTTTTACCATAGACTGCCGTAATCTGTAGTTTGTGATCGTTAATTTCAAATTTGTACATAACATAAATATGTTTCTCCTGTTCTGTTCAGAGAGGTTTATGATTTGATTATGATATACTCTCCACGAATTTGGAGGAAATAAAGAATATCTTATCTTACATTCAACCCGTAGTGTGTTTTCTATCCCTTCGTCAAGGCTCGTGGATATAGAGAACACACAACTCGTGGGGAATAAATCATACCCAACCACAAACCACGGAAGACCCTATATTCATTCTAATTTGAATTGCTAATATTTCTGCACATATTAAGAGTATATAGAGTAATAATGGATCCCTTTGTCGGCAACCTCTCTGAATATTGATTCTATCAGAGAGATTACCACCTTGATTGATTGCAAATGTAATGTCTGTATTAAAAATTTATATGCAATTCCTAATTGAGGGACCAAAGTTAAAAGTTTCAGTGCTTTTTGTATACGTGTCCATGAAAGAGTATCAAAGGCTTTTTCAAAATCAATAAGTAGTAATAATCCAGGTATATTTTCTTCTTCAGTGTAGTGCATTATATCATAAATAAGCCTGGTATTTCCCCCAATATATCTGTTGGAGATAAAACCTGTTTGATCTTGATTAATTATTTTGTTTAAATTTCTTTTTATTCTATTAGCAATACAGTCAGATGCAATTTCAAAGACAGTATTTAACAGAGTAATTGGTCTCCAATTCGCCTTGGCTTGTCCCCTATTGGTAACGCTGTAATGCATGAAAGATGAAGATAACGAACAGCGATGTTAGTGCATGTATGTACATGTATTAGAGAGTGTATTAGAGAGATGGTTATTCTTGTAGCCATAATTAATAGATCTAACTAAAAAAAAACCTAATATGTTTATAAGAATACAGCAGAAAAACCACCAGATTCTGGAAATTTATTAGATTTAAATTTGTAAATAGTATTAGAGGCTTCCTCAATAGCAATGTTACCTTCTAGTGATTCCGATTCTTTATTTGAACGTTTTGGAATGTCAAGCTCATCGTACAGGTCTATAATTGTGTTTAAATTGCTTTTCTTGTATAATTGTTCATAGGATGTTTTTGTTTCCCTTAGTATAAATTACTGTCCCATCATTACACTCCAATCTTCATATAATCTTGCGAATTAAATTCCTAGATTCTAAAGTACAAAATAATGTGAAGGTTTTTCGCCTTCTTGAAAACATCTAGCTCTACTTCTTTCAAAAATACCTTGTAGCTATCTTTTCTAATGTTTTCTAATTCTTGTTTTTGTTTATTACACATTTCATCAACACTGCTGTCACTTGTAAACATTTTTTTTTTCTAGTAATTTGATATTTTCTTTTGATTCTTTTTTCTCCTCTTCTTTGTTTTTGATTAATGCTGCATAAGAGATAGTTTTACCTCTTATTTCTAAAAGCAAAGTTTCTAAAAAAAAAGAAAAAGTTGATAGTTAATTGAGAAGGAAATGTCTGCATCAGATATATTATGTGTTATCAAAATTTTATACAGGGCTTCCATACTGTTTCTTCACTTCTAGAATAATATTTTAATACAGTCTAAATAGTTTTTAATGTGAAGATTTTTATAAATCAGAGAAATGTGTGAAGATTTTCCCTTTTCATGAAAGATTAAGTCAGGTAAACACGCGTTGAACTGTTTATCGTCGATCTACAGGAATGGGCTATCTATTACACTTAATTCTAAGATAAGGAGATTGGGTCGTCCTGAGCTTGGTAAGAATAATTATGATAATCTACCATAACACGAAATACGATTTTAGTATTCAGGCCATACAAGAGTAATGCACAGGGCGATTTCTTGATGAAAAGGCGACAACAATTTTATACTTTTATATATTATGTTCTTACTTAAGTATCGCATATTCAACCGTGGTTTGAAAATTGGTCCTCGTGTAATGTTTTATTATGTAAAGGACAGATAACTGTATTTTCCAATGTATATAGAATATGCACACAATACATCAAAATTAATTTTCAATCTTAGAATCCGTAGCATTATGAAATATTAAAATTGTTCTTCCGTAGGCTGTTTTCGTATAAATCAATTTCCAACACAGTATGATTCTTAAGTACTACTTTTAAGAAATTTATCCGCACTCAGTAATGGACGTAATATAATCCCCCAATGAAAAAGAAAGAATATAAAATTTTAAACTTACACCAGATATTACTCTTGCTGGTTTTACTGTAAAACATTTACATACTGATTTTGACTGCGGATTACCCCATTTACTTGATCAAGACGAATGGTCCATGACGGTTGTGAACATGGAATGCTTACTGATCCCACTTCTGGTGTGTCCAGGGGTCCACATTTGCCCAACTCTCTATTTTGTATTCTTTATAGGATATATGAGATGATCATTGTTCGTTATCTCAGCCTTTTCATTACACCGTTGGTGTTCTTGCAACATGGATATATTTAGTATTTTGACTCTGAGGTGCGATCAGTTAAGGTCACCATATATTCTATTGAGTGTTAGATCACCATCAAACCAAACGCTAATCGTATGTAATATGCAACCGCGTGAATTTCGCTTGGGCTAGAATAAATACGCCAACAATATTTTTTGTTGAAAATTCTAAGACACTAATTAACTAGAAATCTCGTCAACACTGTAGTAGTAAAAGAGAGCACTCGCTCCACTGGAAATCCCGTCAACACTGTAGCACTCGCTCCACTAGAAATCCCGTCAACACTGTAGTAGTAAAATATAGCACTCGCTCCACTAGAAATCCCGTCAACACTGTAGCACTCGCTCTACTAGAAATCCCGTCAACACTGTAGTAGTAAAAGACGGCACTCCCTCCACTAGAAATCCTGTCAACGCTGTAGTAGGAACAGACAGCACTCACTCCACTAGAAATCCTGTCAACGCTGTAGTAGTGACATACAACACTCGCTCCACTAGAAATCCCTATCAAGACTGTAGTAGTAACAGACATCATTCGCTCCACTAGAAATCCCGTCAACGCTGTAGTAGTAACAGATAGCACTCACTCCACTAGAAATCCTGTCAACGCTGTAGTAGTAACAGACAGCACTCACTCCACTAGAAATCCTGTCAACGCTGTAGTAGTGACATACAACACTCGCTCCACTAGAAATCCCTATCAAGACTGTAGTAGTAACATACATCACTCGCTCCACTAGAAATCCCTATCAAGACTGTAGTAGTAACAGACATCACTCGTTCCACTAGAAATCCCTATCAAGACTGTAGTAGTAACATACATCACTCGCTCCACTAGAAATCCCTCTCAAGACTGTAGTAGTAACAGACATCACTCGCTCCACTAGAAATCCCGTCAACGCTGTAGTAGTAACAGATAGCACTCGCTCCACTAGAAATCCCGTCAACGCTGTAGTAGTAACAGACATCACTCGCTCCACTAGAAATCCCTATCAACACTGTAGTAGTAACAGACATCACTCACTCCACTAGAAATCCCGTCAACACTGTAGTAGTAACAGATAGCACTCACTCCACTAGAAATCCTGTCAACGCTGTAGCAGTGACATACAACACTCGCTCCACTAGAAATCCCTATGAAGACTGTAGTAGTAACATGCATCACTCGCTCCACTAGAAATCCCTATGAAGACTGTAGTAGTAACAGACATCACTCGTTCCACTAGAAATCCCTATCAACACTGTAATAGTAAAAGACAGCACTCGCTCCACTAGAAATCCCTATCAACACTGTAATAGTAAAAGACGGCACTCCCTCCACTAGAAATCCCGTCAACACTGTAGTAGTAACAGACATCACTCGCTCCACTAGAAATCCCGTCAACGCTGTAGTAGTAACAGACATCACTCGCTCCACTAGAAATCCCGTTAACACTGTAGTAGTAAAAGATAGCACCCGCTCCACTAGAAATCTCTATCAACACTGTAGTAGTAACAGACATCACTCGCTCCACTAGAAATCCCGTCAACACTGTAGTAGTAACAGACGGCACTCGCTCTACTAGAAATCCCATCAACGCTGTAGTAGTAACAGACGGCACTCGCTCTACTAGAAATCCCGTCAACGCTGTAGTAGTAACAGACGGCACTCGCTCCGTCACAGCAAACATGTACTTACGATTCCAATGTTTTTGTCTTTGGATTCTTTAACGCGCTTCATGAGATATGTCGGCATGAAGTGTCGTTTGTATTTTCGAAAATGAAATTTATTTCTTAAATAACTACCAAACTGTTCAACTGACATAGAACAATAGAAATGAATGATTCATTTTCCTAAACTTTTCATTCTGACACTATGCGTTTTAATGTTGTTCTTTTCTTTCATTCGGGTACCTCCACAAACGTTTTGTAGTCGTTAACTGTAACAGGACTTCTGTAGACCTTATACAAATAAATCAACAGAGATGAACAACACGCTCTAACAATACTTTGTTTTTAAAAACGGAATTTGACAAAACGAAGTTAATTTGTTCGGATCTTTAACATCTTGAATATTTGATTTCCAAATTTCTTATTTTTAAAACAGGTTTTCGAAAATGCTAAAACACCACAACCTAGCTTCATTGCTATTACTCAGTTGTCTGGTTATTCGAACGAAGGCCCAAGGAAGTTGTGAAAATACGATTCTAGAAAATCTTAAGGACACACTGAATATATCGTCGTCTCGATCTTCACATTACTTCGCAAAAGAAGTGCTGGAAACTTTTTTCTTACAAGCCAATGGGCGGAACAAATTCAACGTCACGAAGGCACACAGATGTAGGGACAAGTCACTGACATATGAAAAGGTTTGTCTGTTTTCATTTTTAAAGAAATTCTTTTAAATTTATTGTTTATGAATAGATTTTCCATATATTTGAGATTAGAAGCCCGTGAAAAGTTCGCGATATTAAAATCATTCACTCATGAAAATGAAAGTTTCTAGGTATCAGTCAGAAATACTAATCGAACAAAAGTTGATTCCCGTGTTTAAAGCAGGAATGCAAATCTGATGAATATTTCTTTTCGCGGATAAATCAGGAAAGGTAACTGAACAGAATAAATCCACAATGTTTGTCCCTCTGAAATGAAAATCGTGAAAATATTGAAATCTTCATTGGAATAGTTTTCTTTTTGAACATCATGTTAGTCCATTATTGATATCATTCACTTATTGTAGTTTTTAGATAGAACTAGCCGACATTTGTCAAAGCGTAGTGTGTGTGGCAACTCCTACTATAAGATTAGTGTTGCTGCTCTCGCCATTTATCTACACCTGGACAGATACATATGTGGCGAACACAGTGAGCAGTATCACTTGTATTTGGACCAAATCAAACGACTGGATCCAATGTACGCGCTGAGCCGTCACATCCACCACAACAAAAATAAATCAACATCTGGTGACCACCAGGTAATCTTCACCATTGTGTGTCTAAACCATTCATTTCGTGTTGGTCGTTTTTGTTTCTGATTTGTTTTCGGACATATTCACGAATTCGACTCCCTAGATATACCTGTACCATATTTACGTTCTTGAAAGAGAAAGCAAACGGCCATGTATCACCGTAATTCTTTAAATATGAAATAAAAAATTATTAACATGTGATTTACTTAGCATTTACTTCTCTTTACGCCAGGAGGCGCATAAGACCCCGACACCCTCTCTCCAAACCACTCTGTCTCTTGCTATTATCTTGACTTTATTCCAGCTTCTCTATCGTGCACTTCTTCTGTCTGCGTCCACTGTCCTTCTCCAGTTTGTTTGATTTGAATACCTTCGTTCTAACTCCAATGATCACTGAACTCTTGTACGTTTTCCAGTCTCCCATATACTGCCCTTGTCCTGTTTCTCATCCTCCTGATGTTTTCACTTCTGTTCCCAAGTAAACGCATCTTCATCTACCTTTCATTCATCCTCAGTGTCTTACACCTCCTGCTATTCAATTTCAATCCCCCCTCTCTCTCGTCTTCCTCATTCACTCTAGTCGTTTTTGTCTGTATGTTTCGAACCTTGAAGTCTTCTAATACTTTCATGAACTTCCACTTGATTCCTGTTTTCCCGTTTCCTAATCAGTAGGGGAAAAAGCCTAACATGACATATCCTGTTTCACCCCAGTCTTGAACCACTCTGATGATCCCCACGTAGCACGCTCGAACCCGTCGTATAAATTTCTAAATATCTCGAGCATCTTCTCTGGTACCCCATATCATTCTCCACAGGTTTCCCATTGCAAAGTCAAACGCTTTCTCAAAGTCCATGAAATGCAGATACAGCTCGGTGTTCCATTCGTCTGCATGTTTGATGATATTCCTCAGGATGAATATCTATTCACGTATTCCTCTTGTTAGTGGAAATCCTACTTGTTCCTACCTTAGTGCTTTTTCAACTCCCTTCTTCATTCTGTCTCTCATTATTCTCCTAAACACCTTACTCATCAGTGCCACTCCTCTCCTCCAGTTGTTGCAGTCAGTCTCTCTCATGTCTCTTTTATTTAAGATCCTCATAACTGGCCACTTTTTTCACTTTCCCGGGATTTTTTTCTCCTGCTATCCTGGGGTTATTTTCTCCTGTCATATAATGTTGAACATGTCTGTGAACCCCATAATTGTCTCATCCATATCCACCTTAAGCAGGTCTCCACTCACATTTTCTACCCCATGTATCTTACCTTTCTTGACATTTTCGGCATTGCCACCATCTTTTTGTTAACTAATCTGCCTGCAGTTTATTTCTTACACTTCTTCTAACACGTGATTTACTCGATAATTACAAATATTTCTAAAAACTAAATTTAAATACTTTTCATCGATGATATTTTCAGTGTCTTAACAAGGTTAAGCTACAGAGGATGGTATCTATGATTCTGCAGGAACAACCCCACTCTCAGCGTCAGCACCTCAAACATCGTGCACTAAATAATCTAACCTTAGAGGCGGGAATTTCAAAGGAAAGCATTTCCTCTCGATCACCCTTAATCTCCTCCTCACAATCACCTGTTACAACGACCACCTTGCTGGAATCTGAAAAAGATTTTGCGACAGAAAACCTTTGGCTGAATTTCATGAACGGTTACCATAATGATACAGATATACACTGCTTTCTTCCTAACAATAGCACCCGTACATTCTGCGTGGGACTTATCGCTAATCATACATTTTCGCCGTTTCATTGCTCTAAAGTAAAGGAATCAAACGTTTACAAATGTGCCAAATACAAACAAAATGTGCAATCCAACCCCCCTAATAAAACATTACTTCTTGCAATTGTTTCATCATTTAGCACAGAAAATATTGAACATATGATTCAGTTTGCTGAAAAAATGGATTTGACAATTTATTCTCTTAACACCCTTCCTTGGGTTGTTAAGTACCAAAGCTGTAAGCCAATGAAAATCGTTGTAAACCAGATATTTTCAACAAGTGATGCCCATGATATTTCGGATGGTATTTCGTCAGAAACATCTCTTTCCAAAGATAAGCTCAAAGCAAAACCTCTACCACAGACGCCAGTGCAGAAAGGAGACAATGAAAGGAAAAACACCCAGCACTCAAACCATAACTACATGAATAACAATCACAATCACATGACTGAAAAGGAAATTAGCGCAGGAATTCTAGTATATGCAGTAATTAAAAGTAAGTGTCTAACTTTTAATATATAAGAAATATTTTACGTGCAGGAGTTGTGGGAGAATAATGCCCGACAATTCCGATAATGAAGTCATTATTTCATTCAAATATGGTAATGTTTGTAACATTTTCGAAATGCTGTTCTTTATCAGGATACATATAGTCTTTACACATGACGTCAAAGTATTAATCTCCCATAAATCCCTTGTCACAACAATTATTTTTTTTATCATCTCGGGGTTGTGGTCTCTAGGGCTTTATTAGAAAAGAGCTGATTGCAGTGATTATAGTGTTCACTTCGTGACCAGGATGCCGTGGGTTCGTACCTTTAGCAGCGTCAAACTTAAGACGTAAAGGTAATTACTGACTATTCCTCGGCATTTAGTCAGATCTTTCGAATGAGATCTTATAAATGGTGGACCGTTGTCACGGTAGGTGTTGGCACGATAATGAACCCTCATTGCTACGATCCTGAGTGAAATGTATAGGTATGTACTTCTGAATACTCACCAACAGCAGGTGACACGTCATCATGAGTGAATCGTTATAGTAAATAAGTAATCAAAACAAAATAAATGGTAAGAAATTTAACATTGACGGATAGTGGTAAATATGAAACGGACACTTACAGAATCGCGTCTTTTCTCTAGAAATATAATTAATTTTCCTTTATTTCTTTACAGATTATATTTTACAGCCTCGTGATCTTCCGTGTCCTTCCGATGTTCTTCACCAGTTATACACTTATTATAAACCTCCAGAATCTCAATTTCTCAGTGTCAAAGGTTCGTCAAATTCATTATCGCTGTTTGAAATATTTGTAAAAAAAAAATTCAGTTTGAATTTTATTGAATGATAAGATTATTTTATCTAAAGATTTACAGAGAGGAATTCAATCATTTTTGGATGACAAGTCAGTACTAAATCATGTTCCATCTCATTCCCACCACAAGAGATATCTAACGAAGGATACGCAGCTCCATTCACACATGAAGAAAAGGGAACAAAGATCACCTAACCATGTCCATGTTTCATCATCTCATGTACCATTGTCTTCGTTCAAACACAAGCCACATGACCCACATCATTCAATCCCATTAATTAATGACCCTCCATTTGAATCCACTCACCCACCACCACATGGCCACATGCGCCCGCCACCACCACCTGCGCACGCATCCGAGCATCATGGTCATCCACCACAAACTCATGGTCGTTCTAGTCCTTGCTCCCGCTTGTTCGCACCCTTATATAACGACAGGCATGATCACCGCGGAGAGAAACTGAAAGCGATGAAATGGGTACTGTTTTATATTACAACGTTTATTACTAACTGTTCATGTTTTTTATAGTAGAACTTTAAAATAGTAGAACGTTTAAAAATATTTTCCCTTTTAAGTAACTGAATTCAACTGTCAAATGGTTGTGTATATATGCATGTGATTTCAACTGATAAATAAGGCAACTATCATAAATTGCCAAGAAATATGACTTTAATGTTTTTGACAGAATATAAGTGATGTGCCCGACATCTATTTCGGCAGTTCAAGAGTACTATTGAGTCTGCAAGATCTCCAGGAAATGACGCCGGCTCTTCTGTTGCTGTTGATGGAAAGGAAAGGCGATACCTCGTTACATAAAGATGATGTGACATACATGCAAAGTACTTATTTATACTAGTAATTGATCATTAGAAGTAAAACGAACAGCAAAATTGTGTATATTAAGAATATATACTAGCAACCGGTCGCGGTGCTATAGTGGATAGGACGATCCCGGCACCGCATTCAATCTATGACTTTTCACAAAGACAGTGACTTCTCATTTGCCAAACGTCCGACATTTGAAGAGAAAGTCACGGGTCTTTTGGATATGAAAAGGTCGACGTTGATGCCATAAAGACGCCTCACCTGTGGTCTTTGTAAAGGTCAAAATTTGTGGCACTTCACTTAAAGCTGAATGTCTTTATATGATTTAAATCCTCGAACAAGACATAAAGCAAAATGCAGACAGTGATCAATGAAAGATCAATGTCGGTCATATTGACTCTGTCCTTGTTTTACAGGTTATGGACTAGGGACACTGTGTGTGGTGTTTCTCAGCTTGGCCTCAGTTCTGGGAGCAATATTCATTAAGATAACAGGAACCAAGAGGAAGGCGTACCTCCTGTCCTTTATGTTGGCTCTTTCTGTAGGATGTCTGCTGGGAGACGCAGTTTTTCACCTCCTTCCTTCTGTCAGTAATTTCAGTATTGTTAACTATCAATGTAGCATTTGCTAGATGTGGCTTTACACTTACTACAGTCACTCCTCTTATTTCGTCCTAAGTAACTAAACTATTCGGTTGGTCTTCCTTAAAAGTTGTCTACAATATATGGAAGGGGATTCTATACATTACATGTATTTAGGTGTTCATTCTATTTCTTCTGGAAACAAAAGCGTGCTGTAAGTGACATTATTATTAAACCTTAGATCTGCATAAATGACCATAAATCTACATAATTTAAAAAAATGGAGACAAAGGAAAGTTATCAATGAAAGGTGAAGATAACGAACAGTGATCAATCTCATTAACAACTATAAGCAATACAAAATATAGAGTTGGATAAGCACGGACCCTGGATATATGCCAGAGGTGGGATCAGGTGCCTAGGAGGAGTAAGCATCCCTTTTCGACCGGTCACACCCGCCGTGAGCCCCATATCCTGATCAGGTAAACAGAGTTATCCAGTCAAAATCAGTGTACTAAAAACGGCCTAACAATCGGCATGAAACAGGTCAGACCGCATTTGACCCAATGATAGGTTGTATTGGCAAACTGAATTGTAATAATGTCATGAATACCATCAAGAATAAAATAAAAGACGAATATAACGAACAGTGATCAATCTCATAAGTCCTATAAGCAATACAAAATAGATAGTTAGGCAAACACGAACCCCTGGACACACCAGAGGTGGGATTATGTGCTTAGGAGGAGTAAACATCCGTTGTCGACCGGTCACACCCGCCGTGAGCCCTATATCCTGACCAGGTAAACGGAGTTCCCCGTAGTCAAAATCAGTGTGCCAAGAACGGCCTAACAATCGGCATGAAATACATTAGACAGCATTGGACCCATTGATTAAGATTTAGGCAAACACGGACCCTTCGATTCCTCTGTGGGGTTCTTTAATTCAGTGATAACATTCCACACGGTTTAATCTCTGTCTGTAAGAGTTTCATTTTCCGTTCTTCATTACTACCAGCGCTCTCGACATGCTGTTTATCACGTGAACTGATTCTATACTTCTCCCATCTGGAAATAATCAATCGTCATTCCATTGGTGGCCCTGTGTTGTCTGCGAAGAGAAACAATTTGCTGCTTTTCCCGTCTGTAATTAGTCAACAATTCCTCTCCTTCCTGTACTCAGGGTGTAGACTAGAAGTTATGAATTTCCAGCTTTCATGTCTAATCTGTATGATGTCTGAAGGGGTTCCGGTTTCTCTCTGTCGGTATTCAGCTTCACTTTTACCATCTGTATATGATGCCTGTCAGACAACACAATCTTCACTTTCTCCCGTTTGTTTGAAATCAAATTAAACACATTTTAAGCATTTGATATATTTCATACATTTTCAACATTTGATATGTTTCATACATTAATAGTTGTTTTCTTAATTACATATCGATGTTCTGTGTTCTACTTCTTGTCGCCGACAGACAATGGGTGTACACGAGGAAGTTAATTTAGAAAAGCTTTTGATCCTTCTGGTGACCATGTACGGATTCTTTTTTATGCAACTCATCGTCAGCGTGTTCCACAGGAACCATGACCATTCCCAGGTATCGTGTCTTTATTGTAGATTAAGGGTGTAACGAACACACTGATAGTGAATCACTGAACCATGACCATTTCCAGAAACCGTGACTCTACTGTAAATCTAAGATGTAGCAAACGCGCTGATAATGACACACTGAACCATTTCCAGAAATTGTGACTCTACTGTAAATCAAGGATTCGATTTTTATTCAATTCATAAGGCGTTTTATTTTTATTGAGTTGGTTTACACTGATTTTTTGGGATGTTGGAAAAAAATGAAATGGTTTTTCACTCCTTTTTATATTTCCGACGCTGTAATTTTTTTCCTTTTCACAAAAAAAGAAAGAAAGAAAAGAAAGATTCCGCTGGACTGGATACCTCCGTCGCAACCTCGGGACAGTCCATAATATTCATGTGTTATGTGTGAAATATCAGTCAACTTCAGCCGGTGCTAACAATTATTCTGCACCTTAGTAACAATGCTTTTTGCTTCCAATAAGTTATCTGTTTATGAAACTAACTTCTGATTAGGATTATTCATGCATTGCATACCGTTTAGATATGTAAATCCCAAAATAAAAACAAACACCTGTTTTCAGATGGCATCCATGACGTACGTTGGGTTGCACTAATCACCTAAACAAGTATAACCCTACCTGACCTTACCATGCATACATTTTGTCGAGGATACACTTTTGAATTCTTATTAATGAATTTTAAAGAAGTATTCTTCATAATTAATATGTATAATTCTTCATATATTGAAGGAGGTTGAAAACATATTTAACATTATTGAATTCATGAATTAATTCATTGTATAAAATGTGTTGACTACCAACAACGAATTGATCTGACCTACATTTGTATATAAAATTCAGAATTTTTGAATAAATGTTTATAGGGTTCATGGGTTTTATCTATAACTTTACTTGACTTCATAAATAAGACTTTAAAACTTAAAAGTAAAGTTTTAGACAAAATATATGCTTGGTAAGGTCAATCAGGATTTTAGTACTTCAGGTGATTAGAGCGTCCGTATATACGTCATGGATGCCATCTTTTGAATGGAAAAGCAATGTGGTTCTTTTATTTTGGGATTTACATAACTAAACGGTAAACAATGGATATTTGATAATGATAGAAAGTTAATTTAATAAACAAATAATATTTTTGAAGGAAACAGCATTGTTGCCAAGGTGCACAATAGTCACTATATACCACCGTCTGAAGTTGACTGTGAAGAGAATATTAAAGTTGATAATAAAACATTGACCTCAAATCAAGTTCATTTTTATCACTTAACATTTTGTCATTTGAACTTTTTTTTTACCTCCTCCGAACGGACTTGAAAATTTTGAAATCCGTAAACCAATTTTTAAAAAAATTGGCCTAGGTAGTGTTTATCACAGGGGTCTGTATTCGTTACACGTACTTGTATAACATCGTGAAAAAAGAAAAAAACATTTAACTCATGATGACATATTTTGTTTCAGATATTCCATAAGGAGAGTAAAAAATCTCATGAATTTGAAATTGCCAAAAATGAAATTTTAGAACTCGAAAATAAGGTAAGGATAACCATCGAAATAGCAAAGAATTGGTCAATTTGCCTCATTAAAAATGAAACAGAAAGGGAGACAATATGTAAAGCATGAAGCAGATTTGAACACCTGAATCTCTAGCCATGTTCTCGCTGCTCAATGGCCAGAAGCGCCGAGCATAGACCGAAATTTTGCAGCCCTTCACCGGCAGTGGTAATGTCTCCATATGAGTGAAATATTCTCGAGAGGGACGTTAAACAATATTCAATCAATCAATCTTACTAACCGATCTAACCGGTTATTAACTATCGGACCCGTCTAACTGCCATCTACTCCCCACCCCCACCCCCGAAGAACCACAGCCCGCAATGTTTATTTTCTGACATGCCTCACACCTATCAGCTTTGAATTCATGGACTTCACAAAGACTGTTTACGTTTTGGATCACTGATCACAAAATATGATATTTCCTTTTTACATTTTCAATGAAGAAGCAACTGTCTATAGTATCAAAAAATTCTAGTCCTTAAGTTATCGTGAGGAATGGCCGTGTAAAGTGTAGAATAGTAATACGTTTTGATGCTATTGATTTGAGAGAAAAAAATTGTGATTTCCAAAAGACTAAGGTAATCTACATACGTTACAATATGAAATAAATTGAAAAGGAACAGTTTGGGTAAGTCAGTATTAGTTTCTCTCTCTGTGCAATTTATCCGCCTCATTAGCCTTCCTCCTCAATACGATTTGAGAACTGATCATTAATTGTCGCACCTTTTCATTCGTAACTTTCGAGATAAAACTTCCTTGATTGGTTATATCAGCTCTTTGCTTGTTATGGTCAAATATCAGTTATAACGGCTTCAGATTCTCCAACATCGTGTTGCAGCAAAGGAGATAGATAATGGTATCCAACATGTATATCTTCACTTCTCTAGTTTTCAGTTTTCATTTCAATAGGCAAGGCAAAATGAAATAGTGCTAAACAACATTCTGAAGGAGGACAAACCAATGGAACGACAAGAATCGAATGAAAGCCAGAAGGATTTGACAATCGAGGAGTGTCCTTCTGAATCCAACGTCTCTACGAACGACAGAGGTAAGACCTTTGTCCTTCTATAGTAACAGTAGAATGTTTAATTTTTGAGGGTGTCTATCTTTATTGTTTTCATGCTATGGGCATATCAAAGAATTTAAAACTTCCATCAGTAACAGAATATGTGAACTCAAGGGCGTATGCAAGATTGATTAAGAATGGGGGACAACTGGAGAGAAAGTTTTATTGACCAAACAGCATTTAAAAAAGACAATAAATTGATCGCATGAAAAGAAGTGCTATTGCAGTAAGAAATAGTAATGAATATACATACCAATATACATACCAATAGCACTTGTTTGTCTTGCTAGATATTATTCCCGCAGTGTGGATGGTTATCATTGGTGACTGTGTACATAACTTTGCTGATGGTCTCGCCATTGGTGCCACCTTTACACAGAGTTTAACGGAAGGCTTGTCTACATCCATAGCAGTGTTATGTCATGAGATACCACACGAACTCGGTTAGAAATATTAAACTTTTCCAGATCCATAGCAATAGGAGTGTTGTATCACGTGATACCACACAAGCTCTGTGTATGATATCAAACTTCCATATCCATAGCAACAGGAGTGTTGTGTCACGTGATACCAAAGTTGAATTGTAAATAAACCTCTTTTTAAACAAGAATATGCAATATTGTATCAGATGTATATTTATGGTACAAATCTATTAAAGGGAAAGGCAACCCTAACCACATAGTTGCTTTTATGAATAAAGTATCACTTACTGATATCGTAATTGGCAGTCTTTAACTACAAAAATCCTTGCTTAACAATTAAATCAATATTAATCTATCGTGTATTTTAAATTATCCGCTGCTAAGAGAGTGGCCATTGGAGTTTAATTTATGACGTCATACCGTCTATTCCGGTTTATTTCATCAGCAGCACTGTAAACATGACAAGTCACGAACAGTTAAGTTTGGGGCCGTATAGATTTGAGCCCTTTCTTTCGCAAGAAGAAATTGAGAAAAGAAGACGTTCAGTCGAGTCGCAGACCAGGCAGACGATACACGCTCTTCATACAAATGTCTCGAACATCAACTTGTCATTACGCAAATGATGGATCCACAGTTTACGTAGTCTTTTCTTTTCAAATGACTTGGTTGAGTCGGGAATTTCGAAAAATTAGTGTAATTAACTGCTTGCCAGGAAGGCATCAACCTATATATTCGTAAGATCTACCACATGTACATCTTTGATGATCTCGCAGGTGCTTGGGTTCAGCCCCCCCCTTCCGAATAAGCTACATGAGTTCATTTAATTATTTTTTTGTTGAAAATATTTCTAATGCATGTCAACAACGTCTTGCATACCCATAAAGTCCAAAATAATTCAACATAAGCCCTTTAAAACAACCACCCTTGACCACTGGTTATTATAAGTTCTGTTATAATAACCAGTGAGGGTATTTTTTAAAGGACTTATTTTGGACTTTATGGATATGCAAGACGTTGTTGACATGCATTAGAAATATTTTCAAGAAAAGAAAATTAAATCAACTCATGTAGCTTATTCGGAGGGTGGGGGTGGGGGGGTGGGGTGGGGGGTCCTGAACCCAAGCACCTGTGGATGATCTTAGAATCTCATCAAAACCGGAACAGACGGTGTGACCTCAAAATTATTGATTTTTGTGGTCTTGAATACAAAAGAGTTACACATCATGGCAATCTAATTAAAATCAGATCCTAGAATACGCTTACAATCGCTACAGTAGCGATCTAAGTGAGTGGATCTCAGGATCTGGTTTTAATCAGATTGACATCATGGCAGCTTGTATAGATCGCGGGAATTTCAATTTTTGACGTTTTCAAATTAG
Organism: Ostrea edulis; assembly: GCF_947568905.1. Lineage (NCBI taxonomy): Eukaryota > Metazoa > Mollusca > Bivalvia > Ostreida > Ostreidae > Ostrea > Ostrea edulis. The sequence goes on from NC_079167.1 coordinate 86,874,605, forward strand.
TACTGAAGGATATCTAGACCATATATCAACAGAATTGTTTGACAAATCTTTATCATATGATTAATCCTACCATTTATCATGTAAAAATCTTTTGGGTTGCCTTTCCCTTTAAACAAGTAAGAAAATACTATGTACTGACTTCTATTCGGAAAGACAGATGTTTATGAAGTATAGTATGAAAATTAAGAAAAATCTTACGGTGAATTCATTTAAAAAGTGAAGAGTAGTTTTATGCAAAAGTTTTGTTGGTATAAAAATATTTAATGTTCGCACTTAAATTTTTTAACAGCTACCCTATGGTAATTCTTCTTCGTTTGGTTTAATTAAGCTTTTTCATGAAATGGTTCTATTCTGTATATTTCACCATTACGTTTAGGTGACTTTGCTATCTTGCTGGCCGCTGGTTTCACAGTAAAGAAGGCGATTATGGTGAATTTGCTGTCTAGTATCACAGCCTTTATTGGCCTCTACATAGGGATTTCTGTAGGCGCAGAATTTAGGATCTGGATCATTGCTGCTGGCAGCGGAATGTTTCTCTACATCTCTATGGTCACAATGGTATGATTTCATACAATACCCTGACAATAATTTGATCTAGAAATTAAATCATCAGATTGATCACTGTTCGTTATCCTCGCTAACGCATTTCGTATCAGTATTGGTTTGCAGAATTGTATACATGTTTCCAAACGAGTTTCATATAAATTGCATACTGATTTTAATTTCTCCGTTTACCTGTTCAAAATGTAGGGCACACAGCAGGTGCGACCGATCAACAAGGGATGCTTACTCCTCCTAGGCACTTAATCTCATCTCTGGTATATCCAGGGGTCCGTGTTTGCCCAACTCTCAATATTGTATTCTTTATAGCATTTATGAGATTGGTCATTGTTCGCTATCTAACTCTTTTATTTTATTTCTTTTCAGATCCCGGAACTGCTTCGTCTATTCAGAAACAATACCTGTAAGGAAATGTTCTTTGCCCTGAATTTGGGTTACATATTTGGAGTTGTTGCCATGTTGCTTTTAGCCATCTACGAAGAGGAATTGAAGATTGTATAATTTTCATTGTTTGAAACGTTGTACGGAGGTGAATCCGAATCAGAGAGCGAAAAATCATTTGAGAAAGCTAAAAATCGTTTCAATAGCATGTATTTTTAGTTAAACAAAAGTGTGATATTATGAATTTTTGAAAGAAAAAATTATGACTTTGATACGTATGTACCAGAGCTGTATTCACTATGGAAGATTTGAAACTATTTACATAACTGTATTTCTCTCTGAAAAAAAAAAGCAAATATTCCCGCTGGATGTATTGACGAGTGACAGCTTCTTAGCCAGCAACAAGCAGCCTGACCACAAAAAGATCTCATTGATATAGACTTGAAAATTTCTACAGTAAAGTCAATTCACGCAAAATGGGTTATAACTGTTCATGAAAGAATCGCAATAGACACCACTTTATCATACACGTGTATAAAGCAACTGCAATAATTGGACTCTGAAATTTTTAAAGTGTGTACCTGATAATCTTGTGTAAATATGCTTGAATTATAACAGAACCCCCAAAGTAATTAAAGTATTACGATTGTAAGGGCGTTGTTTGTTTTCGTTTTATCTATGTATTGAACGGTGAAAATGCCTGAAGCAGGAAATCAGTAGTAATTATATGTAGGTCTGAAAAAATGAAAAGAAGATTTAATAGGTGCTTCGTGGTATCAATTTCACTTCGGAGTGCACTACTGTACAGTTATTTACTGGGTACGAGGACAACAGCTGTTTTGTTCGCCACGAAAACGGATATGCTGCCCGAAGCCGTAGGCTGAGGGCAACAGATCCGTTTTCCGCTCAAACAAATCAGCTGTTGTCCGAGGACACAGTCTATAACTGTTTTGTTATACACCTCAATTTCTTAGGTTGTTTTTACTAGAGGCACATGGTTAGTAAAGACTGTGTGATTGCGTACATTTATCAACGTATCCGCTAGTTTAAAAGAAAACATACTCAATATCCTGATTAATAATTACATTTTCCCTGTTTCTGCTCTGAGTTTCATCTAATGAATTATGGGTTTCATCTTAAGTAAAATCAGTGAACCTCACTATATTATTTAAACAAAGCAGCAGACCGAGAATCACATGACTTGCATAGCCAATAGAAATAAGGTAGATTGTTATACACCTTCATTTTTTCATATATAAAACTTATACAATTTAGAACCAACATTTTAATTGTTAAATAAACGCCGCTCACACTCGTGGTCTATTGACTGGTCAAAGGGCAATAATCTGCTCCATGTCTATTGGCTACGCAAGTCATGTGATTCTCGATCTGCTGCTTTGTTTACGTAATGACGAGGCTCACTGATTTTACAGAATTTATTAGACGTGACGAATAAAAAACCCATAAAAAAATGTAATTATTGATTATTAATTAGGATATTGGGTATGGTTTCTTTTAAACTAGTGGATATGTTGATAAAAGATGAAGTGAAATGGCCCCTGATATAGTCATCAACATACATTTTATTGTTTCATGTTAAACTTTACATGATTCAACTCAATAACATTTGCACTTTTATGATTTTTAAAAATGTTACACGGCGCGTAAATACACCACAAACGGAATATAAATCTGAGTTTAAGCTTGGGATTTCCTCGTTAGCTGAAATTCCCATAGGTATTTGGCCCCGCCCATACTTTCATAGATCTGGAAATATACTGACAATATTAGATATAGTTAAATCATTTATGCTATGGTTGTATATTATTAAAAAAGTTTTAAACGTCGATACTAAGAAAAAGGATTAGCAAATATTCTACTAGAAGCCTCTCCATTATGGAGACCTGTTTGAAGGCGATGACCTCCCAGAGTGGCTCGCTCTATATAAAAGACGATATCACGTGATTCGGATGTATCTATGGCCGTTTTTATTGATTGATTGATTGATGTTTTCCGCCACACTCAACAATTTTTCAGTGATATGGTGGCGCCCAGTTTTTTTTTTATTGGTGGAAGAGAGAACCCAGATACAATGTACCTGGGAAGAGACCACCGACCTTCCGAAAGTAAACTGGTAAACTTTATGACTTACCGGTGTGAGCAGGATTCGAACCTGCGCCAACAGAGATGAGAGGCCGTGTGATTTTGAGCGCGATCCTCTAACCACTCGGCCACGGAGGCCCCATGACCGTTTTTAGGTTCATGTATTATCATCACCTTAAAACGAATAAATAACATGCAGTAAAAAAAATCGATTACATATGCATCATATTATGTAACCAGTGAAAATCATGCATAGATTCCATTTAGTAAAAAAGATATCAAGATTCTTACACAATTAGAGAATATCATGTAATTTGTAAAGGGGGAAAGCGCGAGATCTATTCATATTCCTAAAGTGATTGTTGCCCTTTGTGTTAAAGGGACTGGTTCACGATTTTTGATAAAAATATTTTTCAGTTTTGACCTTAAACATTAGAAATATAGCTCATTTAATGTTGACAGCCAAAATTTTGACCTTCTGAATGCAAGAATAAAAGTAATATTTAAGCCTTAAATATGTGTTATGTAAACAAAAACTCGAGTCTTTTTATGTAACAAACAAACAAGTGAAATATTGATTTTGCAAGATAATGCATCTTAATTTTGCATAGTAACAAATTTTAACTTTTAGATGACATATTTCACCCCAAAAATGCTTGAAATGTGAAAGATAATAATACTTAGATCGATATCCATTTCTTTTGAAAAAATCTTTGTTTACAAAACAAATAATAAACTCTCTAAAATGAGATTCTGTGATGATGTATCACCTTAATTTTCATGTGAAATCTTTCAAACATATTAGACAGTAGATTTTGATCATTAAAAGTGAAAAACAAAATTTTGGGTAAAATCGTGAGTCAGTCCCTTTGTTTATCATTATTCATGAAGGAGTACCATGACGAAAACTGCTTGTTATGGGGTTTGAAAATCAATTGATATTGCGACATTCCTCGTGACAAAAACAAATGGAACTATTGATACTATTCAGAAACCATCGTCTATGGCGTCTATGTATGGAAATTTAACATTTTGTACATTAGAGTTGCTTTTGTTGACCATGGAAGAGGGGACACCGTCCCGACTCTAATGGCTGTTTCATCCCCATTTTTTCGCAATCACTCTGAATTGTTAACAGTTTACGTCAAAAAACCATGTGCTTCTAATAAAAACCTAAACATAAAGGTGTATAATAAAACAGTTTATATACTGCTTCGGGCAACAGATGTTGTCCTCGAACGCAGTCAATAACTGTATACTATTGCACGGTCAAAAGTTCAACTTGTTGACTGGTCAATTGGCCATGACTGCGAGAGTTGGTTTAATAGTTTAAATGTTGGTTCGAAATCGTATCACATTTATATAGGAAAACAATTAAGATGTATACAATGCCATTAAACGCAGGTAGGTTTAATGGGGTTTTACAATGAGAGATGGGTGAGATAAAACTTTGATGATTTAAAGCTATTCGTCAATATAAATGAAATTTCATGCGTTAAGGTTTCCTCCTCGTCAAACTTTCCCTTTTACAATAAATCAACGTTGATTAAAATGGTGTGTCATACCAACTTTCTTACGCTTTAGTTTGGTTCAGGAAAAACGACAGCGTCAAATGGGTAATTTGTTTCGATGTTTATAAACAGTACTCACTAAATTGAGGGGTGTGCACGTACATTTTAGAAGTGTGAGAAAGACAACATGATTCCAAAATCCCGGGTGATTTTCAAGATTACTTCGTATCTAACCAGGTGGTTCATTACACTAAAACATATTTAATGTCTCGTTTAAGCACCTGGTATGAAGCATAATTTTATCATCGAAATAGTAATACACGGTTTCAATTATTCTATATGAAAGGTGAAGATAACGAACAGTGATCAATCTCATAACTCCTATAAGCAATACAAAATAGATAGTTGGGCAAACATGGACCTTGGACACACCAGAGGTGGGATCAGGTACCTAGGAGGAGTAACCATCCCCTGTCGACAAGTCACAACCACTGTGAGGCCTATATCTTGATCAGGTAAACGAAGTTATCCTTTGTCAAAATCAGTGTGCCAAGAACGGTCTAACAATCGGTATGAAACACGTCAGACATCCTTTGACCGAATGATAGGTTGTATTGGCAAACAAGATCGTTACAACGACCATAGAATTTGTGAAGTGTATACTTTCATCTATATATGATTTTTTGTGGATTTTTTTCGGAATAATAAATAAATGTCTTTTGTTTGCAAAAAAAATATTCTCGAGTTTAAATTTCGTTGTGATTTGATGCATGATATGAATATCTAATAAAACATGACTAAACGACTCAGATAGACGTTCTATTTTTTTTTTGTTTTAGAAAACAAATATTGATGATGATTGGAATGGTTGTCTGTAAATATTCTTTAATTCTACGTATAACATTTTCAAAAAACAATGTCGATTAGAAAAAAATATATTTATCAAAGGAATACATCTTAAAAAGAAATTGAATTAAAATGATCACATTTCAGATATGTCGCTATATTATAGATTTGTTTCCAACGAGACAGAAAAATACCGATCACAACTGATTCGATACGCAAGAGCTTGTTCTTAGTGTAAGTTTTTTATTCGGGGCGGGCAATTGACAAACAAGTTGATGGAACAGGGGTTTCAACTGTCTCGTTTAATGTATTTCACGAATGCTATAGTCGTTAAAACGTGATGATTTACTAATACAACCTATCATTGGGTCAAATGCTGTCTGAGGTGCTTCATACTAATGGTGAGGTCGGTCTTTACATACTGATTTGACTACGGAATATTCCATCTACCTGATCAAGATATAGGGCCCACGGCGGGTGTGACCGGTCAACAGGGGATCCTTGCTCCTCCTCGGCACTTGATCCTACCTCTGGTATATCCAGGAGTCCGTGTTTGTCCAACTCTTAATTTTGCATTCCTTATAGGAGTTGAGATTGATCACTGACCGTTATCTTCACCTTTTCATTGCACATGAATTTAAGATTTTATTTCGTGTAATATAGGCTACAGTTTGACATAGATGGATGAATGTCTAGCAGGGTCTAACAGATAATATCAACATTACACATATACATTAGCTTCTTCAGAAATCTTAATCTCTACCCAAATTCATTTTGAATACCAATTAACCCAACCTAAAAAAAATTCTTAAGTAAAACGGCATACAAAATTTTATTTTGTATAAAATAAATATATGTATAAAAAACAAAATCTTTTAACAGTGTGTATACATAAAAAAAAAACAATAAAAATAAAATTACCGCTGTAAAATGCATAAAAAGTTGCAATATCTGAGAACTTTAGAACACGATGGAATAATACCGCGTGATATCTTTGTAACATACAGGACAGGTGGCACTGTGGAATTGAGAACACTGGCTGCAGGCCATGTGTCCACACGAGACCATTATAAATGAGCAGGGCAGCAATTTGCAGACACAGCAATACAGTAAGCGTTTCTTCTCCTCAACATACTTCTTGAGGGCAGGGATGTCTGTAATAATTAACCAAAATTAGGATAAATAAAAAAAACCACTGTTCTGTATCGAAACCTGATCTTTGCAAGACAAGAGGAAAATTTAACGAAATCCATATAATTGACGAATATGGAGAGTTTATGATATAACTGTTACAATTTCACCAGAATTGACCAATACCAGTTCTTCAACCTACCATCTGGTACTTGGTTTTTCAACTTCTTCCTCAATCCTTCGGCTAAGGTTTTTGGCTTCATGCACTTATCCTTGTCAATTTCCCCAGATTCTTGCATGGCGATTATCTGGGCAACCAGGGCTGAGTGTGTAAGTTCACTCCAACCTATGTTTAAGGCAAAATATTGTAACACAAAGGGCATATGATTGAATATAAACTGATCGTTTCTTGTAATTATATAGAGACGAGCAGAGTTGACCATAACCAGCAATGGGACTGTAAAATATGGAGGCTAAGCCCTGAATGTTAAGGAAAGTTACCTTACAGTCAGAACCTACCAAAGTTCATTCAAATCGACGAACAATTTTTCAAAATAAAAAAATTAAAGGATATTTCCTAGTTGTCTCATAGTTTTTTCCCTTGTTGAACTATTCCGCAAAATCTATATCCGTGCACCCGCGATGGGTACAAATGCTTCAATCGCTTCGCTCATATATTGCCTAAAGGGTTCAAATAAAAGTCAAAATTCATAATTCGAACAAATTCTTCTTGATAAGGTCAGTTTTATGTCCATGAAATAAAATTCTCGCTTTATAACGTTTACTGTTATCTACATAACCAGGTTATTTTATACATGCATTTGTATACACCCTAAACCCACGTATACGTCTACTATAATACAAAATGTACCTCCTTTACAGAAGAGCTGATATCTCAGATATTGCGTATTTCGTGAATAAAAATGCGACAAAATATATCATAGACTTATTAATTCAAGCTCAGAAAGCTTGGGCATAGTGAAGGGCTGGTTCGAATGGATTAATAAATCACTTAGAAAATCAGTGTAAATGTGTTTAAAACCATTTACAAACCCAAATCTCTGATTACCCTTGACGATGCGGGTTATAATAGGTCCTCAGTACCTTTTGCTTGTCGTAAGAGTTGACTAAATGGGGCGGTCTTTCGGATGAGACCGCAAAAACTGAGGACCCGTGACACAGCAGGTGTGGCACGATAAAGATCCCTTCCTACTCAAACGCCGAACATAAGCCTAAATTTTGCAACCGTTCACCAGCAATGGTGACGTTTCCATTAATCAATATATAACCAACCAAAACTTTGGTAAGGTTCCCCCTGAAAATATTTTGATCGACGCACTGAGTAAACTGCAGTGTTTAACCTCTGAACGCTTGGTAAGTAACAAGTGATTGTTTCACAAGCAAACAAACAATACACTGAATTCAAATTACAGTAGTAATTTTTTTCAAATGCCTTTTGAGTGAAGGATTTTATCCACGGCCATCTTCACCACCCTCGGAAGGTAACCCTCCTCAAGCACTGATTGCGCTGCCTCGGTCTGAAGGGGGTTAGTATTCCCTGTAACTGTTTAAAGATAGTGTCAAAATTTGTACATGTATCGTAGGTTCTGGAGATTTTCATCAAATAAATCAGCAGCTGTAAATATACTAAATATTGACCGTGAATAACCTCATTCATGAATTACATGTTACAGTATCAGTAACGGATTACCTGTTACAGTATCAGTAACGGATTACCTGTTACAGTATCAGTAACGGATTACCTGTTACAGTATAAGTAATGGATTACCTGTTACAATATCAGTAATGGATTACCTGTTACAATATCAGTAATGGATTACCTGTTACAGTAATGAATTACCTGTTACAGTATCAGTAATGGATTATCTGTTACAATATCAGTAATGGATTACCTGTTACAGTAATGAATTACCTGTTACAGTATCAGTAATGGATTACCTGTTACAGTATCAGTAACGTATTACCTGTTACAGTATCAGTAACGGATTACCTGTTACAGTATCAGTAATGGATTACCTGTTACAGTATTAGTAACGGTTTACATGTAATAGTATCAGTAACGGATTACATGCTACAGTATTAGTAACACATTGCATGTTACAGTATCAGTAATGAATTACCTGTTACAGTTACGGATTATCCGTTACAGTATCGGTAACGGATTACATGTTATAGTAACAGATTATATGTTACGTTATCGGTAACGGATTACCTGTTACAGTATCACTAATGGATTACTTTTTACAGTAATGGATTACCGGTTACAGTAATGGATTATCTGTAACAGTAACATATTACCTATTTCAGTATCAGTAACCGATTACATGTTACAGTAATGGATTATATGTTACAGTATCAGTAATATACTACCTGGTACGGATTACATGTTATAGTAACGGATTATATGTTACGTTATCGGTAACGGATTACCTGTTACAGTATCAGTAACGGATCACTTGTTACAGTAATGGATTACCTGTTACAGTAATGGATTATATGTAACAGTAACATATTACCTGCTTCAGTATCAGTAACCGATTACATGTCACAGTAAGGGATTACCTGTTACAGTAATGGATTACCTGTTACAGTAATGGATTAAATATAACAGTATCAGTTACGGATTACATGTTACAGTATTAATAACGGATTACCTGTTATGGTAATCGATTACCAGTTACAATATGAGTAACGGATTACCGGTTACAGTAACGAATTACCTGTTACAGTAACGGATTATATGTTACAGTATTAGTGGCGGATTACACGTTACAGTAACGGATTACCCGTTACTTACAGTATCAGTAACGGATTATATGTCACAGTAACGGATTACCTGTTACAATATCAGTTATGAATTACCTGTTTCAGTTATGGATTAACTGTTACAGTAACGGATTATCTGTTACAATAACAGATTACCTGCTTCAGTAATGGATTACCTGTTACACTATCAGTAACGGATTACATGTTACAGTAACGGATTACCTGTTACATTATCAGTAACGGATTACCTGTTACATTATCAGAAACGGATTACCCGTTACAGTATCAGTGACGGATTACCTGTTACAGTAATGGAATACCTTTTACTATATTAGTAATGGATTACTTGTTTCAGTATCAGTAATGAATTACCTTTTTCAGTAATGGATTACCTGTTACAGTAACGGATTACCTGTAACAGTAACAGATTACCTGTTTCAGTTATGGATTATCTGTTACAGTAACGGATTATCTTTTACAGTAATGGTTTACCTGCTACAATATTAGCAATGGATTACCTGTTTCAGTAATGGATTACCTGTTACAGTAACGGATTACCTGTTACAATAATGGATTACCTGTTACAGTAATGGATTACCTGTGACAGTAACGGATTATCTGTTTCAGTTATGGATTATCTGTTACAGTAACGGATTACCTTTTACATTAATGGATTACCTGTTACAATATTAGTAATGGATTACCTGTTTCATAATGGATTACCTGTTACAGTATCTGTAATGGATTACCTGTTTCAGTATCAGTAATGGATTATCTGTTTCAGTAATGGATTACCTGTTACAGTAACGAATTACCTGTTACAGTAACGGATTACCTGTTACAGTAAAGGATTACCTATTTCAGTTATGGATTATCTGTTACAGTAACGGATTACCTGTTACAGTATCAGTAATGGATTGTGATGTATTCTGATTGTCTTCTTTGGTGGATACAGTCTACAAATGAATTTGAAATGTCACATACACCCCATTTTAGATGATGGTAAAACGTTGCGGCAGACAAATGTTCACATAAAGAACTAATAATCCCTGGTAATACCATCTCGAAAATTCATTAATCAATACATATTCTTATTTACGTTTTTCTGCCTGTGAAATTTCCTTAGGACGCCGTTGATAAAATCCTGACCAACTTCGTCTATTATGTATAGACATCCGGGGGCGGAGCGGGCATGTTCCTCCCACGGATCATCATCGGAGTCCCACGCACAAAGTCCAATCCCACAATAAAAACACTGTACCAAATCTGAAGAACCTTTTGAAATATCAAACAGAACAATCACCTGTGTGACTAGTAGTTAAAAATTCACGATATACATATTGTCTGAAAATCACATACCTTCCCTTCATATTTACAATGTACATGCATGAAAAAGGTCTCAGGAAAGCGAGACATCACCTCGCAACATAACACACTGACTTTGACTACGGATAACTCCGTTTACTTTCTCAAGATATGGGGCTCACGGTGGGTGTGACCGGTCGACAGGGCATGCTTACTCTTAAGCACCTGATCCTACCTCTGGTATATTCAAGGGTCCATGTTTGCCCAACTTTCTATTTTGTATTACTTACAGGAGTTATGAGATTGATCACTATTCGTTATCTTCGCCTTTCATCATGGGTGGACCCAGGAAATATTCAAAAGGGGGAAGGGATGTGACTTGAGTTTGTGCCTTATCCGCCCAAAATTGGGATTGGTTAAAGTGGCAAAACGGCAAAACAAAAAAAAAAATAAAGAAGAGAAAAGAATCGCCAAGCGTGAAGTTGCAACCCTTATTCACCCCATCCAGATCGAGAATTATATATAATAAGATAGTATTTCTGTAAATACTTTTAAATTATGAACAAAGATATTTCTAGAAGTTCTATTTCAATGAGCTTGATCTTTTACTTTAATCCTGAAAACCAGTGGGAACCAAAATGTCGATGTAAAATCGGTTTTTTGTTGGTGAATTTGAAATCCAATACATCGCACGAAACTCCCGCACCCACCCACCTCCCACTAATTTACAAGGACATAAAATATAGATCCTTCCAGTGTCCTCGACTCTTCTTGAAAATATTGGGACACATGTCTCTACTCCTGAAGCATTGGTAAAATATTGAACATAGAGAATTTAGAAAGGTTCCCTCTGAGAACCCTGATAGTTTACTACTGAACAACAATAGGAACTATGAGATAGGAAATATGAGATGTACACAAAGCACTCTTCCCGCTAATCTGACAAAATTCGAATGAAAATAACCAAATGAATATTACGTGCAGATAATTTTTAGAAATTCTCTTCCGATCTAACTTTAAGGTCTTTGCTCAGTTGGTATCTGTCAAGCAAGTATGGTAAAAATTTGGTAAGTGATGTGACTTAAGGAGGTATAATACGTCGTTAGAATGGATGACTTCCTTTTTTAAAAATATGAATGAAAATATAATTATCAGTATCATTTCTATATTCTTTTTAAATTTGATTGCCTAGCTGGGTTGTTGAGCTTAGTTTACGTGCTGACTGCTGATCTGTAGATCGGTTTTTTTTAAAAAAGTTCAGACTGCTGTCTATTAAAACTACATTTTTTTTTATCAAATCAAGTATATATTGGAAAGTTTTCAGTTTCAAAATATTATTGTACATATCCTCGGATTTTCATACATATTAAATTTCTCTGATGTGTTGTTCCTCGTAAATTTTCACTCTGACATTTGAAAGAATTTTCTCTTTTCCAGACATATAAAGTTAATCACCACATATAAATACATTTGTATATCGCTCAATTTTAACACAAGAAAAATACTTTGACTAATGAATAGAATATGATTTATTTTCAAATTAGGACCCTCTCGGGCATACAGCATACATGATTCTTAACATTTCAATGTGCAATGTTTATTTAAAAAAATGATGATAAAAAGAAAAGAACAAAACAAGAGCAAAATATGCACTATTAGTATGAGCAATGTTCATACATGAGACATTTTGAACATGATAATACTTATTTGTATTACATGTAAGTACCACCGTGTATCCTAATGTAAAACAGTCAGACATACACACTTAAAAGAATGCACCCATTAACTATCATTACACATTATCTATTTGCCAATAGATTTTTGAATATAACTGTCCTTTCTGAAATATTCATTTTTACAAATAAAATCTGCAACACGACTAGTTTTAGCATGTTTCAGATTTTATTTGTAAAAAAGAAATATGTCAGGAAGGACAGTGAGTAAGTTGATTTAAAAATAGACAACTTTGTGTCATTGTTATGCACTCATAAACAGGATGAAAATAATGGTGAACATAAATTCAGACCTGTATAGAAAAATCCTGCCGAGGCTAATTGTTCCGGGGTTTGGATTGCCGTCGTTGGCCAGTTCCAGAAAGAGGCCAGTCTCCTATTCTTGTCCGCATACTCCGGGAACCTGCATGGGGAATTTGGCTGCTGCTGGGTGGTCATTTTGTGTCCGAATCTTAGAAAATAAATTCAAAAGATTATAGATATTGAAAATAAAGAATGAAGCATTCTATGCTTTAAAATAACAAATACAACTGATAATTCTCGTTATATCGAAAGTTGGAATAACCATGCTTATTCTAAAATTAGAGAGAGCACATCAAGCTATAAATAGACGATATTAGGAAATGAATAGTAGAAATTGAAGCGTTTAATTGCATTGTGTGATACCAATAACCTTCAAGTACCTTACAATGTGTATCTACAAGTAACAAAACTACATGTACCTACTCAGATATTCTGTTCGAACTCCTTTTGCAGGTTTCGTCCACTTGGTTTCCCGTTATAAAATATACAAGTCCCCCGTCTATATTTAGATTACTATCGATCGCATATCATTGAAAGAACTCTTTGGTACATTCTAGAAGCTGAAAATGCTTAAAGGTTAGTAAAACATGAAAGAAAATGTAATATTTAATATTACTTTAAAGATTATAGGGTCTTATTAATGTTTCCATTTATCAGTTTTGAAAGTAAAAAAGCTGTTTGAATTAACATCAGGAAATATTTTGAAACGTCCATAGTTTACTTTCTTTTTGTGAATAAAGATTCTTGCACAGAAATACTGAGAGAAGCTAACAATAAGCTGAGGGAACAGATCATTTGTAAAGTGTGTGTTGATGAGGACGTGGCCTGTGTTTTTATTCCCTGTGGTCATCTCGTGTGCTGTTTGGATTGTGCTCCCGCCATGATGCGCTGTCCGGTGTGTGACAAGGCCGTGTCTCGGTTTATTGTGGCGAGGATAGACGAAGAAGAATTGGAGGATCGTGTGAAATAACTTTGAAAACTGTCCCATGTTTGCAATGTTGTAATTGTGTTGATATTTTTAATACTACTATTAATCTGTTGACATCACAGGGGCTTGTCTTCCGGAATTAAGCGATGTATGAATTACCTAAACGTGTCCGCATCTTTAGGTGGCAGGGGACAGTGTTTTGGTTCTGAAATATGTGTATAGGGGGTATACATCAAAGTCATACTATGACAGACTAATGAAAAATATTTCCGTTTTATGTCAATACTGTATTTCATATTGGTGTAGTTACATGTTATAAATTATGACTCTAAATTACATGTAATCTATAAATACTGGTGCTGGTGCACAAAACATGTTCTGAGCAGGTGCCCATTTTTGGTTTGATGTTCTCTCATTTGGGCTAATCCACACCTTAGCCACTGTAGAAATCTTCCCTTCTTAAAAATCTAGCTTTTATGTGGGACCATCCACCTTCCCTCTCAGCTACACACCTTTTGCTGGACCATGCATGTTTTCATCGGAATTTCCTCAGCAACTGACCATGTGTCTTAGTTTCGTATTTGCATCCATCTATATGGTAGGAATCATGGTGACACCTACATGTTGTATATTAACATTTTTATTAAGTTCTTAGCTACATTTGGCATGTATCCTAAAATTATTCCATACATTTTCACACATCAAATATGGGGTATTCCCTTTTTTTAAAGAAAGTTGACCGGGCCTATATTGTGCGAAACTGTCCCCTGCTACCTTTATCAGAACGACTTCATAGGTGATTTTAATGAGGATTCTTTTCTTTTTTAATTTTCCACAATCAGGAAGACAAGCCCCTGTGGTTGACATCTCACAGGAACCGATAGTTTTGTTTGTTACTCTTGATTAGCTTGTAATACATGGAGTCCATGCAGTCTGTCCACACAAGTAATAATTTTCTACATCATGTGATTTTGTTTTCCTTTTGAAACATGTATGCATGCATATAACTGAAAACTTGTCTATTTCCATTTGATGATAAAGTGAATAAGTGTACTTGTGTCATTATACCCCGAGCAGAGATTGAAGGGGAGAGGGTCCCCTTTACTCTCTATGCTCAGAGTATATTAATTATAGAATAGTTTATAAAGAAAAGTTTTGATCATGTTTTATAGCTTCAGTACAATAAATCTTTATCAATAATGTGCATATATGTTCTGATTAAAAGATTTTAAAAAAGATATATGAATATCAGTATTGATTACTGTAATCAATACGTTTCATTTTTATTCTTTATTGCATATGTAATATGAATTTACGATTTTATGCGATGATTTATAAGGACTTCCCGGAATGACAGAGTGTAAAATATAGAAGCAACTCATTCTGGGCTTCCAGATATAAAATAAATAAATGAATTAATCAAACCATGAAAACAACATTGTTACAGGGGTTTGTACAACCTCGTTTAAAGTCAGCATTTCATAAATTCTATGGTCCTTATAATGATATTGATTACCCATATAAGCTATCATTGGATCAAATGCTGTCTGGCGTGTTTCAAACCGATTACTAGGCCGTTCTTGGCACACTGATTTTGACTATGGATTACTTCGTTTACCTGATCAAGAAATAGGGCTCGAAACGGGTGTGACTATCGTGACGTCATCACGTCACAATAGACGTCTCTAAGATAAACAACTTTGTATTCAATATTTGTATTCACCTGAGGATGGATGTTAAAATCCAGAAAGCGCTAGTGATTTAAATATATTTTGGAACTGCATATTTCCCTGCTTTTTTATTGAATTACTTTGACAGTGTGATATCAACTCTTTTTATTTGGATTATATATTTTTTTTATTTGGATTATATATATTTTTATTTGTATATATATATATATATATATATATATATATATATCGACCGTGTTACGCATGAATGTAGTATTTTATTTCTTCCTCTTAATCTTATGCTTTCGTATCTTTATATTCTTGCATGTAATGTTTTGTTTTATTTTGTATTCTTTTGTTAATCTGTGATGTGTCTGTGTATATGTGTACATGCATGCTATGTGTCTTTGATATACATGTATGTGATAGTCGGTTAAAAAGCTCTACAGAGCTTGTGTTTGATTTGTTGAATGTATATAACTGTGCCGACTTTAAATTAAAAAAAACATTACTTTACTTTACATTACTGGTCTTCTTCACGAGATAAACACGACATACCTTGGAATGTCACTTCCTGAAATTTTGTCGGGTCACACTGAAGACCTAAAATTTAAAACCTGCGTTGTGTGTAGTGTAAGAGAGGACGAGACTTTTAAATATAACCATTGATATCAATGAACCTTTATTTTAGTTATGGGGTAATTAATAAACAGCCTTGTGATCACATGGCTACAAGCTAGCTGAAAGGGTAAACACCAAACCGAAAGTTGAAGAAAATGGCTAAAGCACCCACTTGGTAATCAGGAGTAAAAAGAAACAACAGGAAAGTTGTGTTTCAACTGTGCCGTTTTCATTTATCACGATGCTCATCAAGAATATCTGATGGATGTTTATTGTTTTGTTTGCAAAATATACTATAGTAAGTTTATATCATAAACTCCAAATGACATTATCATCGAATTGATACATGCTCAACTGGTCTAGAAAGATTTGTAAGTTGAGACTGGGTTCGAAATGCAGTTTTATCTGTTTTATCTATTCTTGTAAATTCATAAATAATGCCAATAAACCCCAAAGCGCTGGCTTCAGTTGACTCTTGCACCTTCAATATTGTTTAATATATGACAAGAAGTCCGTAAACTGTATATCGTGAAATTAATTAAAAACGTACTTTCGTTTTCAATAAGCAACTCTGAAATTGCAAAAATGAGAGCAAATTGGTGGACATGCTTTGGCGGATTTAAGCCAGTTTTTAAATGATAACTCAAGATAATTCGATATAAAGTAAACCGTTGTTTATCGATGTTTCACTTTGATCTTATAAAAGAAATAAGTTTTGGTAATTATTGAATAAATGAAATATGTCTGTTCGTTTCTTCTGTACGTGATTTTAGTCTTGAATAAGAACGAAGCATCCAAAACAATTCAACATAGATGCTTAGGTCTACACCAATCGTAAGTTAACGATTGAGAAGTTGAATGTCATCTTCTTTGTCACAAAATTTAGTTTTCTGTTTGTTGTTAACTTCTGTGTTCAATAGAATGTCCAAATGTGAAACGTGTGGTCGGAACATACCACATGAGCTAATGTTTACCTCTCTATTCCCGACTTAGATTTTAAAAAGATAGAAAAATAGTTTTGTTCTATTTCACTCTAGCTCTTTTGGTTCTCATACACAAGATTTCAATTCCATCATTTTTAATCAACCAATTCTTTATTCTCCTTACCAATAGTATAAAGGGATTGAGAAAATACATACAAGTATTCATACAAATATACAATATGATGTGTTTACAATATATACATATATACAATCTGCAGCAATCACGATAAAGTTGATATGTTTTTATAATTTTCAAATGACATACAATAAGAATTATCACCAATCAATATACAAAATCACTGTCATGACCGTGTGCAGGATTAGACAAAACAAGATGGCAGACGGCAGTTCCAAACAAAGGTAGGCTCTTAAAACTCTTCAAGTCGGTGAAATGAAGAGTTTTAAGAGGATTCCCAGTTTTAATCGCTTTCCAACGTGTCTTTCTGAACACTTTTACTGATACATTTACACTCATAATCATGACTGATATTGAAGCTGAGATCAATAATCACCCAGTGCATATATATACGTATAATTACTAGTCAATTGACGAGGTTGATTACAACATCGATTGATTTTTATGATGTCCATTGTTTTGCAGTAGGATACCCATCGTCCCAAAGTATTCCACATTAACTGGGAAAGAAAAACACAATTCTCAGCAAACTATTCTGACATGTAACAGACTAGATCATTTCTCATACAACAGTGCATAACTAATCGCATTATTGAATCTTCATACATATTTTCATGTCTTAATTCTTGTACAAGAGACGGATTTTAGGGACTGGTATCGCATAAATTGCCTCTCTCACTAATATGTAATCGATAAAAAATTTGCATGGTTAACCTTTTTTATTTTACCTTTGCAATTGTCTTAAGTAACAGACAAAATGGGTAAATGCTTATCAACACAAACGGAGGTAGTTTTCTTCTTCTGACTCAAATATCAAATATGTTGTTTTATGAAATATACACCCACTGAATTATAGAAATGTTATTCAATTCCTATGAATATGTATATGAATATACGAACGTTCTACAACATTCGATCTACATATGAATTACTCTCAATTCGATATACATGGTTAGTGCCTTAATCTGCTATGAGTTTTTTTTTCTTCAAGGAAATATATCGAGGTAAGAATACCGCATCTACAACGACATTCTATGAAAATGTGATAACGAACAGCGATCAATCTCATAAGTCCATTAAGGAATGCAAACTTAAGAGTTGGGAAACACTAACGTATGTATCTTTCATATCATTCACAAATCAAACAAGCATTCTTTTGCAATACTGAGCAGTGTCTTGTATAGTTTTCATCCATGTTTGGCATGCACAAATGAGGATAACGAACATTGACCAATCGCAAACTGAGATTAAGGCAAACACGGAACCCTGGACACACCAGAGGAGGAGGAAGAGGAGTAGGTATCCCGAGTTGACCGGTCACACCCGCATTGATCTCTCTTTTTTTGATCAGATAAATGGAGTAACCCAAAGTCAAAATAAATAGGACAAATGGTCAAACAATAAGTATGAAACACGTCAGGCAGCATTCGACCTAATAACAATTTTTGTTTGTAAATTAGATCAATTATAAATAGGCCTTCCATAAAAATGCTCATATTAAACAAAATCGTTGAAATCCCAATGATATCAGTAGCCTGCCTCGATTTAAGAATTTACAATACGGAGAACATGTCCTCGAGTAGTGAATTGTTTCAGATATATAAACACTATATCCATGTGATACTTGAATATTGATACATAAAAATGGGAATTTCACGATGAAGAAGCTGGTCATCCCGTTTCTCATAAAGTTGAGTTGCTAGTTTGCCGCTAACATCTATGTTCAATAAAATATCTAAATGTGAAGCAGATATGGAAAATTATTGAAACCCCTGCAACATGAACTTCTTCGTCAATAGCCTGCCTCGATTTAAAAACTAATCACACACTCAACAAGCTCGTGCGTATTGAATCAGTTGAGAGACATATACACCATATGCAGGTGATAATAGAATATTGCTATACAAATATGGGAAGTTCACGATGGAGAAGCTTAATATAGTTTACGACTGATTAGTTCAGTTCAATCTCGACGCTCGATCAGAACAGACTTTTCTATTGCCCCAAACCTGAAGGAGATGATAGTAGGGATTATTCCTCACGATAACTTAAAGACTAGACTTTTTGACATTATAGACAGTTGCTTCTTCAACAAAATTGGAAATCGGAAACATTCATAACTAGTGATCAGTAATCCAAAAAATTCCTTTGTTAAACGCCACTCTGATTCCACGCACAAGTATTCTGAAGTTGAAATAAAAAATATGCTAGCGTTCCTCATTGACAATATCTTCGTGTTCTTTGGTGATCAGGTCTTCCAAATGTCTGTTGGAATTCCCATGGACACGAATTGTGCTCCTTTGTTAGCTGACCTGTTTTTATTCATATGAAGCAGAATTTATTCAAAAACTTCTACGTGAGAAGAAATCAAAGGCCTTAAGGGTCTCAGAGTCGACGTGCCTGCGATTTCCAACAAGGTTTGGGGTATACAGCACCGTCTTATAAGCTTTAATTCTTAATCTTTAAAGTATGGTAAAACATCCGTATTATGCTTAACTGGATATCTATGGAAATGCACCGTCACGAACTAGGAACACGACACATCGGCTAGAGGAATTTACCCATTCATAAAGACTTCAGAAATTGTGTGAACATAAAAGATCAAAGGTCACTATCCATTGTACTCAGCTCTTCTACATGATATGATCATTTATCGATACTTGTATGTCAAATATCAAAAGCCTACCGCAAAAGACAAAACAGTAACAGTCTGGACACAATTTGTAGCAGGAATCGATACAAATTATTCTCTTGAAGTCTTCACTGTTTACATGAAGTATTCCCGCAAAAATGTATCACGAGCGTATGTAGATGATGTTAACTCATTTGATGTTTATCTATTTAAACAAAGCTAAGATAGAATTCGTTAATTCATTTCAGATATATTTTCGTCAGAATTCTATTAGAATAATGGATTTACATGTGGAATAACACTGCGAACGTGAGTGTAAGGAATGATAATTCTGGGTGTACCTAACGTATTCATGCGCGTTCACGTTGTCTGCAAACCAATCCTAAAGAAAATATTATTGCAATTAAGTAACACTGCTTTTAAATGCAAGAACACAATAACCAATACTTTGTTTAAACCAAACACTTTGATATGCACAATATTTCCTATATTTTGCTAAAATGATTAAGAACTACTTGCTTTATCTCGCGTAAGTATCAACAAAGGTCCGAAATGTAGTGCCGATGATAACAAGGGTCTTCTCGCTATCGCGTGCCAACTCATAAATCTCTTACTGTGGCCTTTAATTCGACATTTAGATATATCGACGACGTTCTATCTATTAACAATAATAACTTTCATTCCAGTGTTCATTCGATATATCCCTGTGAGCTCGAAATAAAAGACACCACAGAGTCGTTCACTTCTGCTTCATACTTAGATATTTCATTAAAAGTAAAAATGTTTTATTTTTTTATTAGCTATATATATGTAAGACTCCAAAGTGCGATGGTCGCTCCAAAGTGCGATGGTTTGTTAAAATTACGGACGCCAAAGTGCGATGGTCACGCCAAAGTCCGATGGTGCGGAGTTCAGTAACGTTTGTGATGTCACGTCATTGTGACGTCATTCTTAACGTCTTTCAAAATGAAACGAATAAATGCAACACGGACGACAGCAACGGCAAGGTTTACACTGTTGAGGATAGCGAGAACGGCAAAATACATTAGTTGTCGAATTATCTACTTCGTCCAAACATTCTTTAATTCATGATCATTTATTACTTGTGACGTACACATAATAAAATCCTGGGGATATGCGATAATGCAAATTTAACATTCTTCACGATTTGGCGCTGGAAAATTTTGTGTTTATTAACACGACAACTAGATGGTAACGAAATAAGTTGAACTTCTTATTTTTTATGCATGGATTTTGCATTGATATTTTAGTGAAACAACATATGGTTGGTACAGTCTGTACCAAAACACTGTGTCGTTTACAAAAACCAATGGATTTCGGCATGTCACACCATCGCCCTTTGGCGTGTCACACCATCGGGGTTTGGCGCAGACCATCGGGGTTTGGCGTGACCATCGCACTTTGGAGTCCCATCGCACTTTGGAGTCTTATATATATATATATATATATATATATATATATATATATATATATATATATATATATTATATATATTATATATATATATATATATATATGAGCATCACTGAAGAGACATTATTTGTCGAAATGCGCATCTGGTGCATCAAAATTGGTACCGTATAAGTTTTACATTATGACCCCTGGATCGAGGCCTCTGCTGGTGGACTGTTAGTCCACGAGGGTCTCTACAGCCCAGTAGTTAAGTACTTCGTTCTAGCTTCAAAATACGGATGTATATTGAATTGCTGTTGTAAAATTTAGAAATTCATATCAAAATTAAGGATTATCTCCCTCACGCATAGCTCGTATCCTTAGACGAATTTGACTCCACTTTTTTGGCACACTGTATTCTCCTATAATAGCTCTAAAACTTCATTGTTATTTCGGATTTTAAACATTTCGGTTGAACATCACTGAAGAGACATTATTTGTGTCGAAATGCGCATCTGGTGCATCAAAATTAGTACCGTATAATTTTTACACACACACACACACACACACACACACACACACACACACACACACACACACACACACACAATATCCAACAACAATGACTAAGTACACATGATCCACATTTAATTAATTACACTTAGCGCTTCACCGTGTAGTTCGGCTCTTCAGAGTGTAACACTTTTTACAGAAAGAGTACAATGTACTTGTTATGACATTGTAGTTAAGACGTCGTTATTGTGACGTCACAGAGGCAGCATACTAAATGATTTTAAATCAGCTTATGGATAATAATTTTTACCAAGAAGTATCTTCAAATGAGGATAGAAAAACCATGCGTAAAATGAAGAATTTTACGTCAAAATATACGGGTACTTTAACCGATAAAGAAGTGGATTATTGAACAAACTTCGAAATGAAAATTAGTAACTTTTACGGTCTCGCAAAGATTTATAAGTCCAAAGAAACACAGAACGGAATAATAGGTAAAAATCGTCTTATGTCAAATTACTCCAACCATCAGATTTAAAACTAAGATCGATTGTACCTGGATCCACTTGCTCTACGCAGACTCAGCAATCTGCTGGATATACTTCTTAAACACTATGCCAGCTTGTACCGAGCCATATAAAGAACGATTTAGATTTCCTTAGCCATATATCAGATAAGATTAAGGACAATACCAATATGGTTAGTTTTGATGTAGCATCTTTATATACCAATATACTTCATACTTTAGGATTAGAAGCAATTGCCTTCTGGATCGATAAGCACTACAGTGAAAGTAATCCTAGATTCTCCAAAGATTTATCCTAGAGGGATTACAATTAGTCCTAGAGAATAATTATTTCATGTTTGATAACAAACACTTCTTGCAAATAAAAGGAACTACCATGGGAACTAAAGTTGCTCCAATATACGCCACCCTAGTATTAGCATTTCTAGAGGAGAAATTAATTTAAAAAAAACCCAGACAGGTTATTTGGAAGTCAATTTGCTCAATGCATAATATCTTATTGGAAGCGATATCTAAACGATTATTTTATTTTTTTGGCCAAGATCCTATGAGTAATTAAAAGACTTTCATAATGTGTTAAATGATTTACACCCCTCAATTAAATTTACGGTGGAAATAAGCTACACAGAATTACTTTGTTTTATATCCCTATGATAAAAGAAGATCGGAAAATTATAACAGACTTGTACTACAAAAAAACTAGATTCCCACCAGTACCTTTTATTCATTTCTTGCTATCCCTCACATGCAAAACCCAATACACATTTTAACATGGCGAGACGTGTCTGTACAATCGTCTACAGGAAATAAAAAAACATTTTTATTAAAACAGAAATATCCGATAATAATGGAATAACTTCACAAATTTGTCGTTTCTTCACAACTTAACCCGAATCTTTCTATCTAAAGTATCATCACTCTTGAATGTTATTTGCACAACTGCCACTAGCCAATGATTTCGGGGACTGTCCTCCTTCACTAGCACAATGTTACCTTTGTTGATATTCGGTTCTTCACTCTTCAATTTTCTGCGCGGCTGGAGTAAGTGCAGATAGTCAGATTGCCATTTTTTCCACAACTGGTTTGCAAGACCCTGCACACGTTTCCAATCGGCCTTCAACATGTCTTTCACACCTATGTCACCAAACTCTAGGAAATCAGAATCAGAAGAATATTTTTGTGTCAACAAAATGTTAGGTGTTAGAACGAACGGAGAATCTGGGTCCGACGACACTGGGGTTAGGGTCGAGAATTTATAATTGCGGTCACCTCCGCCATCTATGTGCAAAGAATGCCATGTGTAATGTTCTTGTTGTTTGGCTCCATAAATATGGCGTCGAAAATGTTGCGCACAAGTCCAATCATTCTTTCCCATGCCCCCCCCCCCCCCCTCCTTGAAGTGTGACTAGTGTGGGGAATTAAAAATCCACTTTGTTCCGGAATCGTACAGAAATTGTTTAAAGTATCATTTTCCACGCTGACGGTGTCAATTCTCAGGTCATCTGTTACTCCAATAAAATTAGTGCCTCTATCGGACCGAAATATTTTCACCTTCCCCCTTATACTTGTAAATCTGCGCACAGCATTAATGAACGCTGATGAGCTCAGGGAATCAACTACTTCTATATGAACTACCCTAGTCACTAAACACGTAAATAAGACGTCTCATCGCTTTGACGATGCACTTCCACCTAGCGTCCTTCTGGTGACGATCTGCCATAGTCTGAAGACATCGACACCTACGTTTGTAAATGGAGGTGCTTGTTCAAGCCTGTCAGCTGGGAGGTCAGCCATAATTTGGACTGCATGTTTTCCTCTCAGAATTTCACATATAATACATCTGTGAATCACTGAAGACACAAGCTTTTTTCCTCCTGTAATCCAGAGTCCGGCTGATCTGATTGCACCTTCTGTAAAGTGACGTCTCTGGTGCCCAAGTAGTTGATGATGATGGCGCACTTGTAATGTAGCGATGTGATGAGAACCTGGGATAATGACTGGAATCTTCTCGAAGTCGTCTAACTTTAGTTTGTTGAGTCTTTCTCCTACAAGCAGGGTGCCCACTTCATCTAGGACTGGTCCTAATGCTTGAAGTGGACTACCTCTTGGTAGACGTTGGCTCCTTCTGATAAATGGTATCTCTTCACCGTAAACATCATGCTGAACGAGATTTACATAATTTTTTTTCTGCTTCACTGAACAAAACCAATAAACCCTCTGTTGTTTTCTTCTTTACTTGTCGTGCTCTCGTTTTCAGCCTTCCAAACGCATGTACAAGTCTAGACCACTTCGAGAACTGCTTAAACCTACTGACAATACTTCCAGGCTCAGATTCAGAACTAGATACTGGCTCAACTTCAGACAAGTAGGTATTCACATCAGACTGACAAGTATCCATAATAGAAGTCGTTCTTGGCACACTGATTACAGATAACTCCGTTTACTTGATCAGGATACAGGACTCACGGCGGGTTTGACCGGTCGACAGGGGATGCTTACTCCTCCTAGGCACCTGATCCTACCTCTGGTGTGTCCAGGGGTTCGTGTTTGCTCAACTATCTATTTTGTATTGCTTATAGGAGTTATGATATTGATCACTGCTCGTTATCTTCACTTTCATCAGATTCCGCAGGCTGTTTTGTAAGAAATTCAACAGGTCCTTGGATCCAAACACTTCTTTGAAGCTTGTCAGCCGCTAAGCCCCTCGTTTCAATGTCAGCGGGGTTGAGAACTGTTGGAACGTAATTCCACTGTTTTGGCGTTGAATTTTTAAGAATCTGTTCCATATGATTCTAAACATAGATAAAAAATCTTCTAGTCTGGTTGCTGATGTATCCTAGAACTACTCTACTCTCCGAGTAAAATTTCAGTTTCAAATTCAATGTTCAGGTTCTCGTCGGCTAGATGATAAATTTCAACTTCTAAAAGGGCAGAGCAAAACTTCAGTCTTGGAATCGTATGTCCATGAGGGGGAGCAACCTTGGTTTTTCCGATAAAGAATCCTACGAAACGTTGATTTTCCTCATTAAACACATGCAGGTAGGCGACTGCAGCTATTGCCTTCTCAGATGCATAACAAAATACGTGAAGTTCATTTCGAACACTTCCTTCAAGAGAACATGGAACATATTGACGGGGAATTGACACATCTTGAAGACCAGATAAAGACTTCCTCCACATTTGCCATTTCTGTCCTTCTATGTCAATAAGTGGTGCATCTCATCCAGTGTTTCCATCAGTCAGTTGATGTAATAATAATTTCCCTTCAATTGACACAGGTGCAGCAAATCCTAAGGGATCATGTCCAGGGGTCCGTATTTGCCCAACTGTCTATTTTGTATTGCTTGTAGGAGTTGTGAGATTGATCACTGTTCGTTATCTTCACCTTGCATCTACTGTTAATAGTGGAAAACACTCCACGTCGAGTCAAGGGTATCTCGTCATCTGAAATCTGGAACGTAAATGCATCAGTGTTCATGTTCCAGCAAAGTCCTAAGTTCCTCTGAGCATGTAAGTCGTCGTCAGATAGTTCCAAGCTTTTCAGTTCCTTGGAAAGATCATCTGGAGAGAATTCACGAAAAACATCTTTGCTGTTGGAGGCGATCTTGTGCAAACGCAAGTTACCATGGGTCGCTAATGCTGGTTAACAAATTGTACGGAGATCAATCCATCGTCCACATAGAAGTGGTTTAAAACAAAGTCAGTGACATCTGGTCCAAATGTATCCTTAGCTTCCAATGCTGTTCGGTGTAGACCATACGTAGCTACTGAGGGCGATGACCTATTTCCAAACAGATAGACCCTCATTCTATATTCCTGGAGCTTTTGGTTAAAGTCATTGTTTTGGTGCCAGAAGAATCTTAAGTAGTTCCTGTGATCTGGTCGTACGTAAAAACAATGAAATATCTGTTGGATATCAGCTGTTATAGCTATTGGCTCCTTGCGAAATCTGATAAGCACCCCCGGGTAAACTGTTGTTGAGATCTGGACCAGACATCAAAACATCACTCAAAGTCCGTGAAATGTAGCTGAAGAATCAAACACTCCTCTGATCTGGTCCGGTTTATACACCAAAAATGGTAATTACCACACTTTCTCATCCTTCCCAACAATCGATTGTTCGGTAAACATGGGCGTTAGTTCTTGAACGGTAGTGGAGCCTCCCAGTTACCTTCTTGAACTCTCTGTCCGTTCCTTCCAGAAAAACTTTATCTTCTGTAAACATTCCTTGCTTGTTGTCATGAGGTGTGAGTGGGAAAATATTGTCACCTATGTAGTCCAGAGAATGTTTGGCAGGTACCCTCGATGTAACCACCTCTTTCACTTTCAGTTCACTTTCGCAAGGTTGAAGTAAAGACGGTCGTCCATTGGACAATACAAATGTCTTATACACATTGACATTATTACTGCGATGCTGAAATCCAAGACACACATCATCGACTACAGTTCATCCTAGAGGTGATCGAAGTCCAATAGGTGCATCAGGGTGACCAACTCTCTGGTCAAGGATGCGGTTCACATATGGTACATCTCTGCCGAGGAGCAGCAAGATTTGACAGTTGTCGTCTACGTTTTTGAGTCCTATGTCACGTAGGTGTGGATGATGTCTAGTGACTTCCTGTGATGGTATCTCGTGTTTATTGTTAGGTATATTGTCATATTCAATGAGAACAGACAAGTCTACGTGTACTTGGCGATCACATGATTCCAGTGTGAATCCAGAGGCACGTCGACCGGAAGTCATAATATTTCCGTTGCACGAGTTCATAATGTACTCTTCTGATTGCGAATGAATCTGATACAAGTCAAAGAATAAACTCTTGGCAAGTGATCGATTACTCTGGTCATCCAGGACTACATACATTTTAACACAGTTGTCAGGATATCTCTGGGGTACACAAACACAGGTAAGATTTTGGTGCATGACTTTCCATAGGCAACATTTCCACAGATCTCGGTGCACACGAGGATTCTATTACCAGCGGGTCAAGTGGGGTTCTGTGAGTGTTCTCCCCGCCATGAACTTTAGGGACGATGTCTCCATGCATCACTGTTGTATGTTTGTCACTATTACAAAGTGTACATGCAAGTTTTTCTTTCCAATGTCTGCTTTTATGCGCAAAGTCACAACACTTGAAAAACAATCCCTTTTCTTTCAATAAGCTTTTCCGAGCCTCCAGTGACTTGGCTTAGAATGCACGACACTCACTAACTTGATGACTTGTCCCATGAATTGCACACATTGGGGTTTTATCCTTTGAATAAGATGAAATATCTGTTTTTGCAGTTGCTGCAGTAGGGACTTGAGTCTTTGATGCTAAACTAGTTGAACGAACATATTTCGTTGGTGGATTTCCAGTCTCATTGTAGGAGAAACGTGGGTCATTTCTCACACGACTCATCTCCTTCACAAAATCAACAAAGAACTTGAATGGTGGAAAGCATTGTCTGTTTGTTTCTTTGTATCTGGCAGCCCAAGTGACCCACTCTTTCTTCATGTAGTTAGGAAGTTTCTCAATAATGGGGTTGACTCCAACAGAAGAATCAAAATAAGCAAGCAGTGGTTGGTACATTGGTTGTTGCTTTAGACTCAGAATTTCGCTAAGAAGATCAGCAAGTTCATTGAGTTTGAAGCTATCCTTAAAGTTGATCTTAGGAAACTTTAAGGATTTACAAGAATCAAGTATGTATTCCAACAATACCATCAATTACTTATGACTTAAAGATAATCAAGTTGACTCATTGACTAAACACATGTATGCGTATGCTTGACACAACTAGATTCGATGTGCAATAATTCGTAAATGTAAACAATAGATCATAATTGAAAATACAAATATACCAGCACGATAAGTATATAGGATTTACAAGTAAATGTAAATACTTACACCGTGGCGAACCAAACAGAAAAGATGAATGCACAGAATGCTCCAAATATTTCTGGCGCGAAGAAAAAAGTGCGTCGACTCAAAATACAAAAGAGTTCCATACTCTATTATATAAATAATTCGTACATATGTAATTCATACGTAAAGCGAAT
This sequence comes from Ostrea edulis, assembly GCF_947568905.1. Lineage (NCBI taxonomy): Eukaryota > Metazoa > Mollusca > Bivalvia > Ostreida > Ostreidae > Ostrea > Ostrea edulis. The sequence continues at coordinate 86,902,728 of NC_079167.1, forward strand.
GTTTCGTACGTTGATTCAAACATATGAAACGACACTGCTAGTACTTTCGCCTCACGCCTCTTCAGTCAGTTTGTCTTGAATGACAAGTTCAAGACAAACTGCCTGAAGGGCCATGAGGCGAAACTACTAGTAGGAACTGATCGTTGTTTGCTATGTGATCATTTTGGATTTTTTTTTAAAATTATATATATATATATATATATATATATATATATATATATATATATATATATATATATATGATCAAAGCTCGTGATTATAGGTCAAAATTTAAACAACACCAAAGTTCAGCACAACCAAACAAGTTCAAAGTTCACAACATCAAAGGTCAAAGTTCATTATATAGAAAGCATTGACCCTGGGAGGTGCAGAGGTCAGAGCTTGCTTTATGATATTTACATCCAGATTGCCGCTTTTATGCCACAGGTTCACTGAGACGAGGTTCAGAGTGAAAAACGGTCCAGGGAACTCCGCCATCAAGGTGGGGGTAAAGCGGCATACAAAAACAGCCGTACCCGACCCCCCCCCCCCCTCCAGTTAGGAAAGCAAGATGTCCTTGAAGAACGATGGCTTCCAGTCCTTCCTGGAGAGAGTTAAGGTATATGCTATTCCCAAAGAAGACATATGTACCCCATCTTGAGCAAACAAAGCTGAATCAGGATTAATGTCTGTATGACATATTATAGCACCCCCGGAATGCAAGACGACTGTACCAATATGAGAAAAACACGTTTGCATGCTTTATCCATAGCTGAATTTTGCCATTGTAACCGTGAGAGGATAACTGACCATATAACTTTTATGTTTGGAAAGTTATTCTTATAAACAAAAGCAATTGCTTTGCAACAACTCTGATTCTCCAAACCGCAAACCGCCGCGGTGACCGAAAGGTTAGAGCGTTCGCCCCGCATGCGAAAGCCGGGGTTCGAATCCCGGCCGCGACAGACCGAAGTCGTGAAAACAGTTAGTGACAGTTCCATTGCCAAACGCTCGGCATCAGGTGTGAATGTCACGGGTCCTCTGAGATGACCCTTAAAAACGGATGACACGTGTCACAGTAGGTGTGGCACGCTAAAGAACCCTTCCTGCTCAGTGGCCGTTAACGCCGCGCATAGGCCTAAATTTAAAGCCCTTCACCGGTCTTGGTGACGTCTCCATATGAGTGAAAAATTCTCGAGTGAGACCTTAAGCAAGATGCAATCAATCAATCAACCAAACCGACAACTTACCCAAATCCCCAACCCAGTGTATTCCATTTAGAATGAAATTAGGTACAGGACCCATGTTTGTCTTGTTTTTCTTAACTGGAGGCCACTATATCCCGCCACCACAGAGAGATGTTTTGTCTTCTAGTGCCACCTGTCTTAATACAGCTTCCAAAAATGCATGTTTAATTATTGAGGAACCCACCAACCATATTGTCTGTGTATCCAAAATGAATTAAAAACTTTGGTATGCGAATGTAGGATTTATAAGATTTCCAACTCCCAGATCCCTGAATATCATCAGATGAAAAACCCTTTAAAGCAAGCTCAGTGCTTGCACCAATACGTAAAGAATGTGATATGTATCGTGAACTAGCAGGCAAATTCACGTGCTTAAATGCCTTACAAAGTACCCCTGTAAATTGGTATCGAATGGGGATAAATTAAAATGTTGAAATAGCGGGCCTGAACCCTTTGGATGTATGGCGACATATTTGGTTACAAGCTGATTTGGACAAGCTACACCATGCTGTTGTCTATTTGTAATACGTGCCCTACGAATCTGGTCCACTTTCGAAAAACGGATAGTCGATAAGAGATTGTGTGTTGTGATTACAGACAAATTGTGTATTTGAATTGTGTTTTGGTGATGTCCTTTGCATGTATTAACGGGTAATTCAACTACTCTTAAAAATCCGTGAAAGGCCCAAGAAAATGCAGCAGAAAAAAGGGGGGTTGGTTCAAAAGCATTGGAGATTATGTGTGTTTTCAGATATTGAAGCGTCTAAAAGCAAACTCAGACTGGAGATTATCCTCTATATTTGCTGTTTGTATTGTTGGTTTGTGGACGAGAACTTTGCTGTCCATACAACTGAATGGTTGAATTTTGGGGGTGAAACGTTTGAGCGGACACATTGCTCAAAACTAGCGAGGCGCAATGAAGCATTGAATGGCTACTACCACAACGAATACAGTTATGCTTATACATGCATGGGAATTTATCACAAGGACCCTTGAAATTGAAATTATAACATTTGCCAATATCGGGTTTTGATGCATTTGAGGATTATGAGCAGGCCCAGGTGTCATATACATAAGCCATAACTCTCAACTCCCCCCCCCCCACCCAGGAAGAAGCAGGATTTTGCTCTTTACGTAGCCTATATTGAGTATCATAATCTTTCCAAGACAGGGCCCCCTATTTAAACCATATGTATATACTTTAGCAGATCAAGAGTTTTAGCGGGATGTGCACTCCAGTACACACTTGCATAAATGAACATAAGATCAGTCCATTGTTCTATAGTTTCCAGCCTTTTAGGGTTCGTATCCTTAGAACTTATTCCGCCCATATTATTGATGACCAATGTCTTTTCAATATCCCCAAATTTTTGTCTGGCTAGAATAGCCAAATCAATAAACTGCCCACCAATAATGCGTTGTTTAATTGCATTAGTAACGTGCATACCGATGATATGGATTGATGGAACAGGAACAGGAGTAGTGTTAACAACTGAGGAAGGGGAAATTGTTGGTGCCATGCCAATGGGTCATGAGTTATTGGTTTAGGACTTGTGGAGGTCGCTGGCTGTGTCTGAGCATTCACTGTGGACAGTCCCAGAGAGGTATTTCCCGACGCCTCTGGAGCAGTCGCAGCTCTTCGTCTCTTAGATCTCGGTGGCATTGTGTGCATTATGGCAAGAAAAAGAAAAGGAAATCAAATAGCCAAACTATTTTTATTTTTTTATATTTTTAAATGAAGTCAACTTTACCACCCGGGATGGGCATAATTTTACCTATCTTGGAACATACATATGATGTTATGATTATTAGGCTAATTTTGATTTTTGGTTGCTTTTTTAAATGTTTAGCCAGGGATGAATTACTTAGATACGTAGATTTTTAATTGTTTTAACGTTACTTCCTTTGATATATAAAAAAACGTGTCATTGATACAAAAATAGATTAATACGTGCAAATATTCGAAGCAATGTAATAAATCGTGACGATCCAGTCATCTATCACCTTAATACACATATCCAAGAAAACTAAATTCTTGAAGTGCTTATCAAAATCTTAAGTCGTGAACTAAATATAAGATGGCCACAAAAGACCCTAGCAAATTTGGCAGCGACAAAATCAAGGATCATCGGGAAATCAGGAACAAATGTCAATAAATTGATTGCAGCAAACCAAGACCAATTATATTATAAAAGCATAGAAATGTATTATATGCATTAAGTAGTTTTTAAACTTGTCTTATTTGCAAAGAAAAAGTACTTTACATTTACACCAACCTCATTCAACGAGTCTTTAATTGAAAAGGAGGCAGCGGAGGCTGACTCAGGGGGAATAACTCTATTTGTTATTTAAAGTTTATAGGCGGATCTACAAATACTATTACTCGGGAAATTAACACTTTCTTCGATAAAAACCTCCAATTCATATCGAATATTGGATGCGATTATATATATATATATATATATATATATATATATATATATATATATATATATATATACTCTAAACAATAACTCGAAATATTTCGACCGTGTTACCGGTCTTCTTCAGTCGTGTTTATCTGTCATAGCAACGTAACGCAAGACTACATACAAAAAGGTACTATGATGTCACAGTAAGTATTATACAATTGAAAGGTAACGTCAAAGTTGATAATGCACAAAAACATTTGAAAGAGGTAAGAGTCTAATAATGCAAGGTGAAGATAACGAACAGTGATCAATCTCATAACTCCTATAAAGGTGAAGATAACGAACAGTGATCAATCTCATAACTCCTTTAAAATGAACAATACTCACCCGACCTGATGGACACATCCTAAAATATGACTATGCGTACACTTAGATATTTGGTAAGTAAGGTAGCAGAATTTTAGAAATGTTTGTTCACAAAGCAGTTAACTTCTGGCGTACGTGAATACAAACAAGAACTATTTCAGTAAGTAGTTAATCGTAAATACATCAGTATTGTTAAAATGAGTTATTATAACACGTTCTTTGCATACAAGACATTAATTATTATTATCAAAAATGTTCCCTTTTGTTTATTCCGAATCTACCATGAACCAAACAAAGAGTATGATATCTTTGCGTATATGGAAATTTCTATTTATTTATCTATCTCTAACACTGAAATATCAATCATTGTATTGATATCAAAGGTTTCATATTTTCGTGTTTTAATTAGAGCGTCCAAACCTGAAACTTATTACTCCACCGGAGTGTATGCTGTACAGAGGAGCCACGGTGAAAATTGAATGTAGTGGAATTCCTGAAGACGTTCAAGAAATAAAATGGTTCAAAGATGGGACACCGATTAAAACAAGTTCATCTGAAGTAGGAATTTTGAAGGTGGCAAATCTGGATCCAATCAATGATGGAAAATATAGGTGTGAAATCACACAATCATCCGGAACCAAAATATCATCAAATGAAGTGGACATTGCAATCAAAAGTGAGAATCTGCTATAATCGTTAAATCTAATTACACTGGGTGACCAATTCAGCATGCGCCATTACAACCTATCATTGGGTCAAATGCTGTCTGACGTGTTTCATACCGATTGGTGAGCCGTTCTTGACATACTGATTTTGACTGCGGATAACTCCGTTTACCTGATCAGGATATAAGACTCACGGCGGGTGTGACCGGTCGACAGGGGATACTTACTCCTCCTAGGCACCTGATCCCACCTCTGGTGTGTCCAGGGGTCCGTGTTTGCCCAACTATCTATTTTTGTATTGCTTGTAGGAGTTATGAGATGGATTACTGTTCGTTGTCTTCACCTTTCATAGACTCGTTACATAACCTAAAGTTCATGTTTTGAGACCCTGTTTTAAGTTTTTATACTTGTATATGATTGTATGTATCAAGTGGAAGGCTCTGGGGAAGAAAAGTACCTGCACTAATCAGGGCACCTTCTTGAAATAAAGTATTATTATTATATCATTATCATTAAGGTGTACTTGCAAATAAGATCAATACAATGACAATATAATTTGCGACATGCTGACATAAACGGGACTGTTGAAATCCTTATAACATCAACGTTTTTGTCATTAGTATGTCGTTGTTTACAAATCAAACATTCGCAGAACATTATCGAAAGTATCGAATTCTTTCAGCGATAAGAAGAAGCTTACCATATTCAGGTAATGATGGAATGATGCTTCATAAAAAGGTAAATTTGCGGTGGAGAAGCTATTCATGACCTTTTTCATAAAGTTGAGTCGTCAGTTTTCCGTTAATGTCTATGTTCAATAAAATATCAAAATACGAAGCAGATATGGAAGACTGTTGGGTTTTTTTAAATTTCGGGATTACTTCAGCTCCTCCATCGTGAACTTCCCATATTTATATAGTAATATTCTATTATCACCTGTATATGTTGTATATGTCTCTCAACTGTTTCAATACGCACGAGCTTGTTCAGCGTATGAAAAGTGTTTAAATTGAGGCAGGCTATTGACAAACAAGTTGATGTTGCAGGCGTTTCAGGAGTTTTCCACAACTGCTTCATACTAATATATTTTATTGAACATGTTAGCGGCAAACTAGCAACTCACTGGATGACGTCGCTTCTCCATCGTCAACTTCCCATGTCCATGTAGTAATATTCCATTATCACCTGCATATAGTGTTTATGTCTTTCAATTTATTCAATACATAAGAACTTGTTCTGCTTATGATCAGTTTTTGAATCGAATCAGGCTGCTGACAGACAAGTTGATGGTAAAGGGATTTTAACAGTCTCGATTGAAGTCAGCATTTCGCAAATTCTATGGTCGTAAAGCGATCTAGTTTGTCAATACAACCTATCATTGGGTCAAAAGCTGTCTGACGTGTTTCATACTGATTGGTAAGCCGTTCTTGGCACACTGATTTTGATTGCAGATAACTCCGTTTACCTGATCAGGATATAGAGCTCACGGCGGGTGTGACCGGTCGACATGGGATGCTTACTCCTCCTAAGCACTGGAAATGTCTTTATTTATCACACACACTGAAATTTTGATCATTGCATTGATATTAAAGGCATATTTTCGTGTTTTAATTAGAGCGTCCAAACCTGAAACTTATTACTCCACCGGAGTGTATGCTCTGCAGAGGAGCCACGGTGAAAATGGTATTCGCCGACGACCGTTACCGGTTCTAAAAATTATGTCGTTATGGGGGATACGTTAAAACGCTTTATTTCACTTAGACGCTTGTAAACACTGAAATGGAAAGAGAAACTTACGTAAAGTTTTCCGTCTCTCGACTCAAAGACGAGTTAAAGAAAAAAGGAGCCACCACGAGAGGCAGAAAAGCCGACCTTATAGACAGGTTTGTAGTTTCATACCTCATAGCCGTTATTTTCGTTTGTAATATTTCAACAAATTCGTAGCTCTGCACCCATGCAGACGACGGAGGATGTTTACGCCGGCATGATTATGCCTAGATATTGTTTTGATGCTCAGTGCGACAATTCTTTTATCAAAATGCATCAAAATTCAATAAATTAATGTGATATAAGTTATATTTATGTCATCAATTATACGTAATAATTATAGTACTATACGGACTGTTGTTATTGTAATACATGATACAATGGCATTCACTGACATGTACTAGTACGTCTTGGTACCTAATATTTTTTTTATGGGAAGTGGACATTGTACAGTACTTTATTGTAAGCTTAAGGCATATGATAGAAATAAAGATTTCAAGAATGACCCAATTCATATACCTGAGCCTTTGGAAGTTGATTGGCCAACGAGGGGATTTCAACAGCTCCAGGAATCACATAAAGAAGAAATCCCAGAGATATGCATTGAACAGATAGACATGTATTTTGTACATAGATTAGCAGGTTTGTTCTTATAATTTACTTGTATGATTAAGAACAACATTTTTGTAAAACATACATCTAACATTAGGAGTCATTTAATGAATGTGCAATATCTTATAGAATAATTTGTACATATATATAATTATGTGTTTATGAGTAAATAAATTTTAAAATCATGAGCTTGTACTTATGTGTAGGTGACAGACAAAGCACTGGTGATGTCAAGGCTATCGAGAAAGGAAGGCTGCTTGTTGAAAGTGATAGAGTCTTGGCTGTGTCATATTTAAAGGAAGATAATTCCCTGTTCTTTACAGGCATTGTTGGCGCAGCCATGAAAACAAAGGCAAGTATTACATTTAATTTGTGGATATAATATACATTGTAGTACTAATTGTACGTACCATGTATGTTATCAGTTATTTTCTCTTACTTTATTACTTTGTACTGAGATATTTTTGTAAAAATAACTAAAAAAAATTATATTACCCAGAATACATGTATGTATTTCAAATTAAAGGTAACATACAACTTCAAATTAAAATTTGACAAAAACTCGGGAGACATCTTGAACAGCCATTGTGAGTGTCCTGCAGGACGAGGTCCCCATGGAACTTGCAAGCATCTTGCTGCTGTTGCCATAGTTTTACCCTCTTGTTCTGAAGGAAAAGGTTTGAGGATTCAGAGATCATGCACAGAAAACCTGCAGACATTTCATAAACCCAAACATTCATACTCAGGTAAAAATACATGAATATTATGTGATGTTCCATGATGAACAGAAGCAATAGTTTTATGACCATATATTGAATCAAGTACAATAATTTATTTTTTTCCACATGTTTAACATATTCAAATTTTGATATAGGTTCACCAGTCAAAGCTGAAGATCTGCCCAAGAAGCGGAATCTGACTGATGATTTTTTAAATGATCCCCGCCCTGAACATCTAAAAGGTGTAGCTGGTTACCCGGATAGGGTTCGCAATATGGTCTTAAACCATTGTGCAGAGACCTCAGACAATCTGACATACAGATATCTCATCGAGAAAGCAAATATTCAAGTAAACATAAGCATAAGCATGAAAATGCATTACTCACACAAGCAAGAATCTCACTTAATGTCCCTGTACATCGCTAATTATAAGCAGCGTCAAGTCAAAAGTATCTCGCTAGTGAACTTATAGCAAGCTATATTAGTAATGCATATAAAATGTTGATTTTAAAATTATAAGTCTGTTAATCTAAAGCAGTAAGTAGTGATGGGTAAAACTGCACATATAAAATAAAGTGTTTAATAACAAACAAACTGTAACACCTTTTGTTTCACTAGGCAGCAGTATTAGACCATGATTATTTGGAAAGACCCTTCACAGAGTATTGGGTTCAACGAGCTGTTGAGGTAGGTCTTTTGTTAATTGGCTCAAACTGCATTTCAACAAAATTAAATTTTATGACATTTGTGCAAATGTTGTATATGTGTTAAAATAAGATATAATGTGCAATGTAAATTGATTGCAAGGATTTTTTCTCATGTTCATATGTATTACTAATACCATGCAATTTTATACTACAAAACACAGTACAAGATATATGGTTTTTGTTATATACAATTTTTTTAAGGTAACAGCAGATAAAGTAGTTGCCATTGAGGAGCAGACACGTGGACAAGCCAGCTCAAATAATTGGTTCAAGGAGAGATCATGGCGGATGTATTCTATGATAAATTTTTCATGCCATACTTGTCATCCTTGCTGTAAAGTGGAAGCATATATGCAAACTTGTGTAAAAGTTTCTTCTAAATGATTTATCGAGACAGTTCATTTTTTTTATACAGAATCTTTTTTGTATTCATGATTTGATTAGAGTCTGCAAATGATTCTTCATGTTTTTTTGCCTAAGTTTCTGCCCAGAATGCCAATCAATTTCAGATGAAATACATTGCATATCCATGATATGAAATTTTCTGTATTGACAATATACATGTAACAATGCATAGATGTTGGTTATATAAAGTGTTAAACTTTTTAAATTGATTTTTAAAAAAAGATATTGTACTTTGACCCTTTCAAGGTAAATAGCTTTTACACTTAAAAGTTGATATGTCTACCAAGATCCTTGTATGATGTATCCCTTTGAATATTGACAGCACATGTTGCATAAAGGATACAAAAAATGTACGATACATTTAAAACTTGTAAGCAGAAATATGAACACAACTCTCAAGGGATTCACTGTATGTGCAGGGCATACATTTATTAAACTTAGACATGTATGCATGTACATTTTGATATACTACTGGCACATGTTTAAGCACTTTTATCAACAATGCAATTCCTAAAATTTGACAACATAAAACAAATGTACACAATTCTGGAAGCTAGGGGGATTTTTGACATTGGTAGCTCATGTTTCAAAATTTTGAACCTCTTTGCAAGCCCAATCACCCTCTCTACATGAATACGTTTTGAGGCAACTCGCCTATCTCTAACTATTTCTTCGGGGTCAAGTTGGCTTTTGCCCTTGAGAAACGTAGGTGTATTAATAAAAACATTCTGATTCTCAAATAAATCTTGAACAAGAATTCCCCGATCTGCCATAATGCTGTCACCAGCATCAAATTTGCCTACATCTAGCAGAGTAGAGTGTTCAATGATTTGTCTGTCAGACACAGAGCCCCCATAAGTAGAGGATACATAAGATACTGCTCCATTTGGATTTACAACGTGTTTTTGTGTTTATAAGAAGACCATGTTTTGGATTGTGCCTCAACATTTGATGGTTTGTGAATTGGTTGCTCGGTTGCATCTAAAATTACGCATGTATTGGGAAACTTTTTAGCAAAATCTGTTGGCATATGTTCTTTAATGATGTCTTTAGAAGGCCAGAATTGTTCCTCTAACTCTTTTAATTGAAAATACAAAAAGTTAATCCAAGTTGTTACAATTTTAGAAACAGTAGATTCACAGACTTTAAAGAGCATAGCAAGTTCCACATCTTCTTTTGCTTGTCTGAGTTTCATCAGAGTTAAAAACAACTGATCTTGTGGACTTAATAAGCCACATTTGTAATTCAAGTCAAAAGCTGCTGGCCCAAGAATATTAAAGAGAAGCATGAAATGATCATAGCCATTCAAACCAGTGTAATAAGAAAGCATCTTAGTGTCCAGTTTCATACCTTCAATTGAAAATCTACCTAAGGTAGGTATGTCACACTGGATTTCTTTCTCAGCTGTTGAACACATTTCTTCTGGCATGGATGTGGACATACTTGTAGATGACTGATCTACGACAACTTTGTGATGTACAATCAATTCATCCATATATATGGGCAGGTCTTCAATCATTGGAGTACATGTATCTTGAGTAGACTCTCGCAGCCTCTTTCGCTTAGCTCTGTCAGATTCCTGGGTAGTACTGGTATTCTTGAAGTCAAAAACAGAGGGCGCAGCTCCATACTTAAGTCGTCTTCGTTCACCTGTCACAAATTGAATATGTTATATTACAGGAATGTTGGTTGTAAGTTATACTTTATATTTAAAAGCTTTAAGATTTGCTAATTATAAACTAGATTTGTTATAATTGATTTACATAAATAGTCATGTAGCAAATTCAACCTTGCATTTTTAGCAGTCACTTCTACTGTAAAAAATATTAGGTGGGGGGGGGGGTCACCAAATATATGAAAATAACACCAGAAAATGGTGATTGTTAATGTGGAGACCCAATCTAATTAAAATTAGATCTTCCATCCGCTCCCCAGTTTGGGGAGCGGATGGAAGATCTAATTTTAATTACATTGTGTGGAGACCAGGACTCAGCTGGTTATATGTGTGTATATATATATACATATATGGTATCATAGCACTCTTTCATCCTGTAACGTTTTATCAAAGCAGTATATGTCTCGTCATATAGCCTAGTATTATATTAAATGAATACTGTGATACATACCACATGTCAGTAGTATGAAAAAGAGTAAAAACAAACCACAAAGCAACGCATTCAAAAATGTAAAAAAGAACGTTATCAATACACGAATACAAGACAAAATGAAGAAACTTTATAAATCAATATTTGAAAGAAGGAAAAATTCAAACAATTCAACAAATCAATTGACGATGCAGCTTTATATAACTGATTGATAGGACCTCGATCTAACCTGATTCGGTGATTTTGTAGTCATCTTCTGTGAAGTGTATATGGCAAACAACGTCTTCTTTTCCTGGGTTCCATAATTTTTTTGTTTTCCTATCCATCCGTTTGATCGCTACCCTCCATTTCAAGAGTAATTCCTGATCTGTGGGAAACTTGTGACCCCCAAAACCACCACAAAGTGGAACACAACAATATTTCACATTGTTTACTTCAAGCGTCTAATTGATAAAGCGTTTTCAGTATCCCCCATAAACCGTGACTAATATTTAAAACCGGAAACGGTGCTGGCGTAAACTATTAAATGTAGTGGAATTCCCAAAGACGTTCAAGAAATAAAATGGTTCAAAGATGGGACACCGATTAAAACAAGTTCATCTGAAGTAGGAATTTTGAAGGTGGCAAATCTGGATCCAACCAATGATGGAAAATATAGGTGTGAAATCACACAATCATCCGGAACCAAAATATCATCACGTGAAGTGGATATTGCAATCAAGGGTGAGAATCAGGCATAATCGTTAAATCTAGTAACACTGGGTGACCAATTCAGCATGCGTCATTACTTAACCGAAAACTTTAGAACAATGTTTACTTCTCTGGAACATGTTTCTCACTCTAATTCTGTATAAGATTTTTAATTGATTAATATTCCTTTGCTTTCTGATATTTTCTGGAAGTCACTCCAGAGTGTTGAAATTTGAATATCGAAGGCTAAATATAGTTCTTTGAAATATAACAATATGTCCTAAAACACCTGGTGGTAATCCATATAATATTTTAAAAGTTGTTTGTGGTCATATGTATACGCGGACATGGTATGACGACGTTTTATATATTAACAATAATCCTTTTCATTCATATGTTGATTCGATATATCCCAGTAAACTCCGTCGTTATAGTGACCATAGAATTTGTGAAATGCTGACTTTAAACGAAATTGTTGAAATCCCTGTAACATCAACTTGTTTGTCAGCAGCCTACTGCTTCAATTTAAAAACTGATCGTAAACTGAACAAGCTCTCGCGTATCGAATCAGTTGAGAGATATAAACACAATTTCCAGGTGAAAATGGAATATTGCTCCATAAATATGTAAAGTTGATGGTAGAGAAGGGAAGTCTGCCAGAAAGTTGAGTTGTTAATTAGACTTTATCACCAATGAAATATTTATTAAAATACGAAACAGATGTGGAAGACTAAGTGGTGTCTTTTATTCGAATTTTTATATGATTAAAAAGGATTACTGTTAATAGATAACACATCGTCGATATATCTAAATGTCGAGTTGAATGTCATAGGTAGAGAATTTTTCTTCTCATGTACACGTTTTTGAATAAATTCTGCCTCATAAAAACGGGTTAGCTCAGAAAGTTGCCCAATTCGTGCCCATGGATATTACAACAGACTGTTGGAAGACCTGACCTTAAAAGCCTACGAGGATATTGTCAATAAAAAACTCCGTTATATTCAATATCAACTTCAGAGAACGTGTGCGTTGAATCATAGCATGAAAGGTGAAGATAACGAATAGTGATGAATCGCATAACTCCTCCATCGTCAATTCCCATATTTCTCTAGCAATATTCCATTATCACCTGTACATGGTTTTTATATATCTCAACTGATTCGGTACGTAAGAGCTTGTTCTGCGCATGGCCAGTTTTTAAATCGAGGAAAGCTACTTCAAATAGGTTGATGTTACAGGGATTTCAATTGTCTCGTTTAAAGTCAGAATTTCGCAAATTCTATGGTCGTTCTAACGATCTAGTTTGCTAATACAACCTAGCATTGGGTAAAATGCTGTATGACATGTTTCATACCGATTGTTAGACCGTTCTTGGCACACTGATTTTGACAACGGATTACTCCGTTTATCTGATCAAGATATAGGGCTCACGGCAAGTGTGACCGGTCCACATGGGATGCTTACTCTTCCTAAGTACCTGATCCCATCTCTGGTATATCCTGGGGTCCGTGTTTGCCCAACTCTCTATTTTATATTGCTTATAGAAAGGTGAATATAACGTACAGTGATCAATTTCACAATTCCTATAAACAATACAAAATAGATAGGCGGGGAAACACGGACCCCTGGATACACCAGAGGTGGAATCAGGTGCCTAGGAGGGTTTTTTGATTGATTAAAATTTCTTTGCTTTTTCTGGAGGTCACTCCAAAGCGTTAAAACTTAAAAGTAGTTCCCTGAAATATTACAATATGTCCTAAAACGCCTGGTGGTAATCCATATGATATTTTTAAAGTTATTTATGGTCATCCTGTGTATACGCAGACTTGGTATGACGCCATTTTATCTATTAACAATAATATATGTCGATTTGATATATCTCAGTGACAAAGAATTTGCGAAATGTTGACTTAAAACGAGACTTTTGAAACTCCTGTAACATGAACTTGTTTGTCAGTAGCCGCAGCCTGTCTCGATTCGAAAACTGATCATACACAGATCAAGCTCTCGCGTATCGAATCAGTTGAAAGATATGAACACCATATATCAATACATGTATGTAAAACTTATACGGTACCAATTTTGATGCACCAGATGCGCATTTCGACAAATAATGTCTCTTCAGTGATGCTCAACTGAAATGTTTGAAATCCGAAATAACTATGAAGTTTTAGATCTAAATATAGCCAAAAACAGCGTGCCAAACAAGTGGAGCCAAATTCGTCCAAGGATAAGAGCTATGCATGAGGGAGATAATCCTTAATTTTGAAATGAATTTCTAAATTTTATAACAGCAATTAAATATACATCCGTATTTTCAAGCTAGTAACGAAGTACTTAGCTACTGGGCTGTAGAGACCCTCGGGGACTAACAGTCCACCAGCAGAGGCCTCGACCCAGGGGTCATAATGTAAAACTTATACGGTACCTATTTTGATGCACCAGATGCGCATTTCAACAAATAATGTCTCTTCAGTGATGCTCAACCGAAATGTTTGAAATCCGAAATAACTATGAAGTTTTAGATCTAAATATAGCCAAAAACAGCGTGCCAAACAAATGGAGCCAAATTCGTCCAAGGATAAGAGCTATGCATGAGGGAGATAATCCTTAATTTTGAAATGAATTTCTAAATTTTATAACAGAAATTAAATATACATCCGTATTTTCAAGATGTATATGATATCATTTTCAGATGAACAAGCCATTACGTTGTCCACACTGGGTGATTTGCAAATTGAAGGTGCAGAATTGGAAATAAAGTGCAAATCTAGCATTCCAACACCAACAGAAGTTTGTTGGTATAAAGAAAATAAAGAAATAATAGACAAAGGAAGGTTCCTCAACGGAACGTGCCAAGATCCTTCTTTGACGATTTCTACCCTCACTCTAAGTGACAGTGGCGCCTATAGGTGTAAGATAACCAGTCATTTTGGATTTGCAGAGGGCACTATTGATATTGATGTGAAAGGTATTTTTTTTTTTTAAAATCTAATGTATTTAAAACTTATACGGTGCCAATTTTGATGTACCAGATGAGGATTTCGACAAATAATGTTTCTTCAGTGATGCTCAAGCCGAAATGTTGGAAATTATTCCAAACTTAAGCCCAAAATCACGGTGGGTGTGACCATTTCATATTCTTTAAGGGATTTATGAGATTTATCACTGCTTGTTATCTTCACTTTTCGTTTCGAGTGACAGATGTTTCAATATGATTTTCATTCAGTATCTACAGTTATAAGATGAATTCTAAATTGATATAGCGATTAGTTAACTGATCGAATAAAAAGAGTAAAGATTGTAAAATAACAAAAGTAAGACTGTAATTATAAAAATGAATGAATAGGTAAAAATTACGAACAGTGGTCAATCTTAAAGATCCTATATGAAGACAAAATTGAGAGCAGGACCAATCAGGACCCCCTAGAAACACTAAAAGTTAGACCAAGTATAGGAGTAAGTATACCTTCTGGAAGGTTACATTTGATAAGGTATACTACGAAAAATAAATATTGACATGAAAATTCAAATTCCTGAAAGAACAGTTACTATTCATGAAACATCATTGTAACATGGAAGCGTTTCATTAAAGTGACAGTATTACGTTGAAACATATTAATCCATATCATATGTACAACTGTTTTTGACGTTAGTGTTGCTGCGATTTTAAATGTTTGACGATTCGTCATTTTAAAATGGCCTACACAGAGTCGTATAAAATTACCACAATTTATGTATATTATGTATCCTTTATCTTTATGAATTTCAAATATTTGTCATTTTTATGAGAAAAGTTTAAAGTAATGCATATTGATAATTCATAATAAAATGATACTTTTTTCAAAACCAAGTATTTTCAATTTTGCATTAACTTATCCTTTTCTTTTTATCTTAATTTAGAACAATCCATATTTGTGAAAGAAGTTGTTAATCTTGTAATGGAAGGTATGATATTATTAATGTATTAAAATCAATGATGAATCAACATTGAAAATTTGTTTATTTTAATTGAAATGAATTTGAAAATCTGACATTGACTCTTTATTCACATTCCTATGTTCTATTCATGTTGAAGTTGAATTTTGTTAAAGATTTCGTTGGTGTTGTTTAAAATTTTGGTAATATTTCATATATATATATATATATATATATATATATATATATATATATATTATTCGCCTTCTTATATAAGTTTTTTCGTTTAGGCTTGAAATTCAATATGTAAAACGCAACTATAATATAAAAAAAAACATCAATTAGTTTTCTGCATTATTAATTCTTGAACTTTATCCTACAATGCAATATAAAAATAACTTTTAGAAAAATCACAAATATTCAAATTTCCGTTATGATTTGTAATTCAATGAGAAACCTACTTTGATTTCAAAATTTTAAATTATGCTTTTTAGGCACAGAATACTTTTTTCCATCTCGGGAAATATCAAAGTTCTTACCAAAAATTATAAATGGAGTTCACCAACTTTTAAGCAGTACCCAACGAAAATGTATACTGTCTATCACAAATAATGGCTGCAGGAAATTATCAAACCCCAATATTAGTATTATACAAGGACGTGAACATCATCCACTTGCAAGTATTGCCGGAGGCAAGGCAGGGATTTTTATTTTTACTACTGAAAAAACTAGTGATTTCTCTACTTTGCTTGGGGCAGGTAAGTAAACATACGAGTATATCAGAATATATAAGTAAAATTAAAACTTTTAAAGCATCACTTCAAGCAAAAAGTTCTTAAAGTCTTTAACCACACTGATGAAACATTAACACATTTAGAATGTTTATTAGTGCTAAGACTTTACCAATCGTGGTGACTCAATTCTTAAAGTGTAATTTTCGTGAGGGTGATGCTGTGGGTTCGAGCCCCATTCGTACGTTGACCGCGATATATCTACCAAGTAAAAAATAGTGATTGCTCCTTTGACAAACTGGAGGTGAGAGTCGCAGGTTTACTAAGGTCATGTGTCGCGGCAGGCGTAGTCAAGATAAAGAACCCTCATTGTTAAGGGCCTGGACGCCATGCATGAAAAAGTGAAGATAACGAACAGTGATCAATCGCATAAATCCTAAAAGGAATACAAAATTAAGAGTTGAGCAAACACGGACTCCTGGATAAACCAGAGGTGGGATCAGGTGTCTAAGAAGAGTAAGCATTACTGCCTACCGTGAGCCCTATATCTTGATCAGGTAAACGGAGTAATTCGTACTCAAATCAGTGTGTAAAGAACGGCCTAAAAATTGGTATGAAACACATCAGCCAGCATTTCATTCAATGTCAGGTTTCACTGGAAACATACGTCATCAGAGGTGATTGACCTACAGCTGGCAATACCGTAATATGAATGAAATATTCCTGAAATGACGTTAACAGTTCAATAAACCGATTGATTATGCCAGGATTCATTGATACCATTACTTTGTTGAAAGCTTTACTCTACTTCCTTTCAAAATTATTCCTGACAATCTCATCAATGAAAGACCAATTCAAATGAATCGTAATAAATTATCCTTCTAAAATATATCCCCTTTTATGTTACCCTATCTTGTTAAAACAGATATTTATAGTCACTGGTTGCAAACTTTATATCAGTTTCAATATTTTTCAAGGGGGTCACTGGAAAACAAAAGGTGTATTGACCTTTGATGTCGAGAAAACAGATCAACAAATAGCAATTTTGTGGAACGTCGCACAGAAAAGCAGAAATCGCTTTGCAATTCAGGTATTTCATTATCTATATACTATTGTGTAATACCTATGACAAGATCTTGGACGCTCAATATTTATAACGAGATTTGAAAGATAATGTATTGCATGCAAGGTGAAGATAACGAACAGTGATCAATCTCATAACTCCTACAAGCAATACAAAATAGATAGTTGGGCAAACACGGACCCCTGGACACACCAGAGGTGGGATCAGGTGCCTAGGAGGAGTAAGCATCCCCTGTTG
Source organism: Ostrea edulis (assembly GCF_947568905.1). NCBI lineage: Eukaryota > Metazoa > Mollusca > Bivalvia > Ostreida > Ostreidae > Ostrea > Ostrea edulis. The sequence goes on from NC_079167.1 coordinate 86,920,371, forward strand.
ACCGGTCACACCCGCCGTGAGCCCCATATCCTGATCAGGTAAACGGAGTTATCCGCAGTCAAATCAGTGTGCCAAGAACAGCTTAACAATCGGTATGTACTTGATTGCCTGCATTGATACACTTTGTAGAAATGGTATTCTCTAGCAGTTCGTTTTACTATTTGTAGCCTATACATGTTTTGTTAGTAAGCACTGTGGGGAATAAGGATATTGAATTGATAATGTCCAGATTGGACTTAACGGCTGATTTGTTACAGCGTCTGAATTCAACTTGACGGTAAACAGAATCGGACATCGTTTTCTGAAATTTTCATTAGATCTACTGTAAACAAGTAATTTTTTATTAATAATATATATCTGTATATGAAAAAGTGAAGAAACCAAACAGTAATCAATCTCAAAATTCCTATAAAGAATACAAAATTAAAGTAAGGCTAATACGGACCCCTGGACATACCAAAGGTGTGATCGGGTGTCTGGGAAGAGTAAGCATCCCCTGTTGACCGATTTACACCCACAGTGCAACCTATATCATGATCAGGTAAACTGAGTAATCTGTAGTCAAAATTAGTATTCGACCTAATTGCAGGTTTATTTGTAAATCATATTGTTATAACGATCATAGAATTGCTAGATGCTGACGCTGAACGAGATTGTTGAAACCCCTATACCATCAACTTATTTGTCAATAGCTTGCCTCGATTTAAAACCTGCTTATACACAGAACAAGCTCTTGCGTATCGAATCCGTAGAGAGACATAAACACCATATGCAGGTGATAATGGAATATAGCTACATGAATATAGGAAGATCATGGAAAAGCTAATTTCGTCCCATTTGTCATAAAGTTGAGTTGTTACATTGCCGTCAACATCTATAATTGTTCAATGAAATAATCCATGTGTGAAGAAAATGTGGAAGACTCTGGTATCTTTCATTTAGCGTTCACTGGGATATATCCAATTGACATGAGTGATAATGAACATTATTTAAAATAGATAAAACGTCGCGTATACACTGAATAGCTAAATGTCGATTTAAGGAGGTCTGCTACACCAGAGAAATTTAATATGGGTGAAAAGTGGAGGATATGTACAACAATATTTTGAAATTGAAAACTTTCAAATCTACTTTATTTAGTCAAAAAATGCAGTTTTAGTTGAAAGCAATCTGAGAAAAATTTAAAACCCCTGCTGGATTCGAGCACGCGATCTACAGTTCAGCAGTCGACGTGTTTTTTTCCCTCTTTTATTTGCAGTCGACGTGTTAACCTACTGAGCTACTCAGCTAGGCAATGATTTTGTAAATGAATAGGCAAATATTGCTGATATTTATATTTTCATATATGTTTTAAAAGGAAGTCAGCCATTATCACGATGTAGAGTACCCCCTTAAAGGCTGCAGCAAGGGAGTTTATCTTCTCACCAGGGATGTGACTGAATTCCTCAGAAATCAGAGGAAAACTGGTCAGAAAGGGAGGAAAACATCCCACCCTACCTGGAAAAATATCATTTTCTGCCACTTTAGATCAAATCCAGAGTGTTTCATTTTTTCGAAAATTGAGCAAATCAGAGGATTTCCTCTGAAAAGAGGAAAAATCACATCCCTGTCTCATGTAGAAACTTTTGAATACCCTTTGCCTCATAAGAATATAAAAGGGTCAGCCAATAAAGGAATACGATTCGTGCTCATGGGAATTCCAACAGACTGTTGGAAGACCTGATCATCAAATACGACGTAGATATTGTCTTTGAGGAATTCCAGCATCTTTTTAATATCAACTATCTGTTCAATACAAATGACAAGATAACGAATAGTGATCAATCCCATAACTCCTACAAGGAATACAAAATTAATAGTTGGGCAAACACGGCCACCTGGATATACCAGAGGTGAGATCAGGTGTCTAGGAGGAGTAAGCATTACTGTCGACCGTGCACCCCATTTTTTTGATCAGGTAAACAGAGTAATCCGCAGTCAAAACAGTTTGTAAAGAACGGTTTAACAATTTTTATGAAACTCGTCAGACAGCAATTGATTGCTTGTATATTGCTTAACATCTCACTCAGGGATTTTTCACTCATATAGAGACATCACCATTATCGATAAAGGGCTGCAATATTTAAGTGTATGCTCAACGCTTACGGCCTTTGAGCAGGGAGGGATCTTTATCGTACCACACTTACTGTGACACGGGACCTCGGTTTCTGCGGTCTCGTCCAACGGACCACCCCAGTCGTCTCTTAAGACTAGCAAGGGGTACTGAGGATCTATTCTAACCCTGATCCTGACAAACTTTATCGTTATATAACGACCATAGAATTTGCGAAATGCTGACTAGTATAAGAATTGATAAAATGTTCATTTTTTGTTATTTTCACTTTGAGCTGTACTATTAAGTATCATGTCTTAACTTCAGATAAGGTCACAAGATAGTGAAACTGCAGATCAGCCTCTATATGAACATATGCTTCAGCAAGCAGCCTCCGCTGGGACACGCATTGAGAAGGAAGGAACTGGGTACAAAGTCAGCGCGACTATGAGTAACGAAATAACAGCACATCTTCAAATAACAATCAACTGAAAATCCACGAGGTCGTGACAGCAACAAAGAGGATTGATATTATCTTAAATTTATAGAATTAGTAGAATAGAAACAAAGAAGGTGTTGTATAGAAGCGGGAACTTTCCCTAATCGGAGCTCCATGTCACTACTCATGACGTAGAACTGACCTTCATCCATATTTATACTCTTATTGCCTATCTGCCATTTAAATACAGTCTGTAGGATTTCCCAGTACTAAGATTGATTGACTGAATATTGTTAAACGTTCCTCTCAAGAATATTTCACTCATATGGGACGTCACCACTACCGGTGAAGGGCTGCAAAATTTAGGCCTATGCTCGGCGCTTATGGCCTTTGAGCAGGGATGGATCTTTATCGTGCCACACCTGCTTAGGCACGGGACCTCGGATTGTTTTTTGGGTTTTTTGGCGGTCTCATCCGAATGACCGCCCCATTTAGTCGCCTTCTACGACAAGCAAGTGGTATTGAGGGCCTATTCTAACCCGGATCCCCACGGGACCCCAGTACTAAGGACAAGCCTAATACATTTTATGTGTCAATACATTATACATATAGTCTAAACATAATTTTTGAAATCGTGAAAATTAAATGGTCTTTTTTCTGAGTAACAGTTACAATGTATACGGTTACATGTTACGAGTGTATCAAATATTTAATATTCTATACTGCTACAGTCTAAAAGCTCTTATACTCGTATGTATTATTTTCTACAACCAACAGTTAGCAACTGTATATGACTCTGACCACAAGACAAATATGGGAAGTTTAATACGCATTAAAGTTCAACATGATTCGCAGCACATGTACCTGAAAACATTGATTCACTGTAGCAATTTGCTACTGGAATACATGTCATCTTATCCACTCAACCTGTTTAACGATTATTTACCTTGTTTGGCCTTGAAGCTTTTCTTTCAAAGCTTAGCAAATTTCACAATGTTTTTTTCGTAAAAAGCACCATGCCTTTGTCAACACCTTTCACTCAGAAAAACATACAAGTTCTAGTTAGCAACCTTGACTATTGAAACACAAGTATTGCATGCTGTATTCGGCGTGTTTGTTGCGAGCCCTTTTCACAAACTAAACGGTGTCCAGGTTGGAAATACGGGCAATTGCATTTTTGGGGTCGAATTACTAATAAGTACTCTTTAATAGTGAATTCGACCCCAAACGATACAATTACCTGTAGTTGGAAGCTAATTGCAAACTCGGTATATTGTAATAAATAGAGATTTCACATGAAACATTTATAAAACCTAGAAATGTGTTTCAGTTAAGAAAAAATTATGGAAAACGTAATATGAAAAAAAAATTGTGTTTGTGAGGGATTCGAACCTGATCGATTTGAAAAAGAATACATATTTAAGTCGATGACCTTACTCACTGAACCCAATCGGATCACGCGCTCGTCTTGTTCCGTAACCGGTAAGAAGACTCGGACGTGGATCGGCACAAGAATTGCATCAAATCGATGCATTTCTTCGCCGGAAACGCGCATATGGATGAAGTTAAAAGGCTAGAACCGAATCTCTGTATAAAGTGTTCTTTAAATTTTCACCACATATTCAGTTTTGGTGTCATTAACGTCTTATTCACTCTAATAAATAAACATTTAAGTGGAAATTGATAGGGGTAGAATACCTTAGATATGTATAATATCTTAGATCTATGCATTTGAAAGCTCGCGTTTCATATTGTAACGTACGACTATGACGTCATAGTTACATTTGTGTACACATGGCAACCGACTCTGATGGCGTCGATCCACATATGAGGTTCATTTGCGGTTACGGAAATAGCCGAGTAGTTACGATTGCCACTGAACCACGCAGTAGGGAACACTTCTAGATAGTATACCGGTCCCCAAAATATAGCGCTAAAATGTGTGCCGCCGAAGGCGGTTTAGAATATATATCAAACTTCCCGTCGAGGCCTCATCTACGTATAGACCTCTCCTGACTGACGCAGTACAAGAAACAGATTTGTATATTGTGGGTCCGCGGTTCTCACATGGGCAAATAACACTAAAGAAGTAGTTCGTAGTTAAAGGATACAACGCATGTTTCTAAATTTTTCATTTTTTCAGCAAAATTAATTCTTTTCATTCCTAAAACTGCGTTAAATGTGTTTTAAATGAAGTATTTTGCGTAGTTTTCGAGTTTGAAAGCGATGAAATTCAAATCTTGCGATATGCATATTTACTTTCGCTATTTTACGCGCCATTATACGTGACGTCATATGCACCCTTGGGTTTGAAAACATCTATTAGCCATTTCATAAACAGATTAGATTTAATCGACAAAAAACCAATTATCACGTTAACAGCTTGTAAATAATATTTCATTAAAGGGAAAGGCAACCCAAAACATTTTTATATGATAAATGATAGGATTAATCATATGATAAAGATTTGTCATACAATTCTGTTGATATATGGCCTAGATATGCTTCAGTACTAATTTGAGACCGTCAAATATTGAAATTCCCGCGATCTATAGAGGCTGCCATGATGTGTAACTCTTTTGTATTCAAGACCACAAAAATCAATAATTTTGACGTCACACCGTCTGTTCCGGTTTTGATGAGATTCTAAGATCATCCACAGGTGCTTGTGTTCACCCCCTCCAAATAAGCTACATGAGTTGATTTAACTATATTTTTTTTTCTTGAAAATATTTCTAATGCATGTCAACAATATCTTACATACTCATAAAGTCCAAAATAAGTCCTTTAAAAAAAAATACCCTCACTGGTTATTGTAACAGAACTTATGATAACCAGTGACCTAAGATATTTTTTAAAAGGGCTTATTTTGAATTATTTTGGACTTTATGGGTATGCAAGACGTTGTTGACATGCATTAGAAATATTTTCAACAAAAATTAATTAAATGAATTCATGTAGCTTATTCGGAAGGGGGGGGGGCTGAACCCAAGCACCTGCGAGATCATCAAAGATGTACATGTGGTAGATCTTACGAATAAATAGGTTGATGCCTTCCTGGCTAGCAGTTAATACACTAATGCAAACGGTAGGTGTGAAAAAGGGTTATTTTTCGAAATTCCCGACTCAACCAAGTCATTTGAAAAAAGACTACGTAAACTGTGGATCCATGATTTGCGTTATGACAAGATGAGGTTCGAGACATTTGTATGAAGAACGTGTACCGTCTGCCTGGTCTGCGACTTGACTGAACGTCTTCTTTTTTCAATTTCTTCTTGCGAAAGAACGGGCTCAAATATATACGGCTCCAAACTTAACTGTTCGTGACTTGTCATGTTTACAGTGCTGCTGATGAAATAAACCGAAATAGACGGTGTGACGTAATAAATTAAACTCCAATGGCCACTCTCTTAGCGGCGGGTAATTTAAAATACATGATAGATTAATATTGATTTAATTGTTAAGCAAGGATTGTTCTAGTTAAAGACTGTCAAATTACGATATCAGTAAGTGATACTTTATTCATAAAAGCAACTATGTGGTTAGGGTTGCCTTTCCCTTTAAGATGTTTTGTGCCGTGCTCGGGTGCACTAGTTGTCGGTTGAAAGGATTTAGACTGAGTATTTTTCAATTTTTCGAAGGAAGGTACGAGAAGAAAGACGTGGATAATTTTTTGTTGGAGCAAGAACTTTACCTTTAAAACACACCCAGTCACCTTTTTAAAGACCGCTTGGACAGAGACCCTGATAAACTGCGAGAAAATGGATATATGGAAGCTAAGCACAACATAATTCTGTTCTTCAAATTCAATACACACTCGGATCAACTGACCTTCACCTTGTAACAACATACCTGATATAACTTGTGCTTCCAGTTTCTACCGATTGGTAGATTTACAAAAAATTTAAAGATACAAAATAATTGAATTTTTAATTATATGAATAATAGAATATTGTATTTCTTAACTTTAAATTTAATTATAAAATTATTTCTTCATTGAACTCGTAACATCTTGAGTGCGTCAGTATAGCACCGTGTTCCCATTTCCTAACGACGTGCTGATCACAATTCAAATATAATAATAAGATTGTAGCTTTATCAAAATAAAATAATGTGATTTCCACTTTAAATTTGATCATTTTTATTGATTTCTGTGTGTTTTTCTTTTGACAGTAGCTTGGCATACGGCCTAGTTGTAAACAATGTAACTTATTATAATATGTGTAATCCAAAAATAAATAATAATTGCACTGTTTATTTTAGAAAAACAGCACCAATTACAGATGTATAAAGGAATAACATTACCAAACAGTTTGTAGACAGCGACCCATATCAACATTAAAACTCGGAAAATTTGTCAACATCGATTTAAATGTTGCCCATGATGAATAAATTAGGCTCCTAAAAGCTTGAGTTTTTAATAATATTTCACACTACTTTCACAATCAGTTGATCGATGGGCGCATGTGACGTCACTGTACCACGTGACTACCTAACTAATTAACTAGACTTTGACATCGGGGCTTAGATTTAAGTCTGCATTGTGGTTAATTATCGCAAAATTTCGGCAAACGAACTATTAGAATTAATTACTATAAGCATAAAGAAGACAAAATGCAATTTTGTATACTTTGAAAACATGAGATGTGTCCTTTAAGGAGGTATGTATTGTCGCAAACCACGGTTTTGAGTCCACCCACCCACCCACACACACGCACACATGCTCCCTCAAATGATGATGGAAAGAATCGATTATAAGCACCCGTGGGTAACTGACGATGGAAGGTATGTTACACCAGAAAAAATAATAAGGATGAAAAGTGGAGGATGTGTACAACAATATTTTGAAGTTGAAAACTTTCAAAGTTCCTTAATTTAGATTGAGTAGGAAGAAATCTGGAAAAAAAATTAAAACTCCTGCTGGACTCGAACCCGCGATCTACAGTTCAGTAGCCGACGTACTAACCTACTGAGGTACTCAGCTAGGCGATAACATTTTTAATGAATAGAGAAATATTGCTGATATCCATATGTCCATCCATGTTTTAAAATTGTCGAATTTACAGACAATTGATAAATATCAAAACAATGCCTATTCCAAAGTCCTCTACAGATACCATATAATAGTATTTCATTAGTATTGTACATTTTTTATATTAAGGTAACCTTTACATCGCCTAAATAAATTATCATTATGTTTGAAAAAATGTTATTTTCATTTTTATACAAATTTTAAGAAGTTTGTATTTCTGCACTTTACAAAACCCAATACAGTGGTTGCTATGGAAACACAAATGTTTTAATTTCCATGGCAACCATTGGCGCACAATGTTTTTACTCTGCGTGTCTTCATATATCATTATTATGAAGAGTTATGGAAAGTTTCATGAAAATCCAAGATTATCAATGTGCCGCCTTCTGCATGATTCTTACATGGACTGCTACTTAAAAGAAAGTAAGCCATTATGACGATGTAAAGTGCCTTCTTAAAGCTTGAAATATTGACATTAAGAGCATTGATATAAAAGTATGGATTTTTAAACATAAAATGATCAAAAGATCACTAAGAAGTAGGGAGACTCTGTTCCAATTATAGAGGGCGAAGTCCTCTCACGGCCCGAAGGGCCGTGAAAGCGAAGCTTTCCCTATAGGTAACACGTATATATACATGTTTAAAAATAAAATATAGAAACCTAATGAAAAAATAAACCATACCTATGGAACCTAAATTCTTGGTCCCAATATCGTCGATTCGAATACTAGCGCGTGGACATGTATTTCTCCATTTTGAATCAAGTTCAAGTCCTTCTGAGATGTTGCATTAAATCCGTAAAAGCATGTAAATCTTATTTTCTTAATCATATAATAACTCCTCGATTAACGCGATTGTACCATGTAAGTTTGTGAATTTGCTAAACACCGACGCTGAATATGACGTCAAAATGAACTGTTTACATCAGTTGCATAGAGTTTCCAGCGTTCAATGAATATGGGGATAAAAAATGTCTAGTTAGAATACTTTGATTGGGCTCTGTTTTTACACGTTAGGTTTTTTTTTTTTTGTCCTGTTATGGATCTAGATACAATCTAATTAGATATGCTCACAGTCGCTATAATAGGATCTGACATAACCCTATAGGGGGTCATGTCCACATGACCTTTCGCTTGGAATATTCATGAGAACTACCAGCCAGCCAGATTGCGCCAAACAGACAATGGTGGCTATTTAGGCGGCTCCTTGGAATTCGTAAACAAATTGCTGTAATCTCTCTCCCACGAAGTTTATTCCACACTGTAAAATTGTATATTCTCCAATAACAAATTTCAAACTTTCGCAATGCCTAATATTTTCCGTTCATACAAACAACAAAACGTACGATATGAAATACACCCAATTAAATTAATTGTGAATTCCGATTTATATATGAATAGGGATGGGTACGATTTGAATAGTTTTCAAGATGGTTTACTTAAGGTACCCGATCCATAAAATCCCTTTTTTAAAAATAATTAATTGTTATGTAATGCAAAATTTGGTATCAATTAACATACACAGTGATTCATCAAAAGAATTTTCAAAAATTGACAAGACATATTAAGAAATATCTGTTACAGAGATTAACATTAATCCCTATGAGAAAAACAAGTTTCTGACATATAAAGTCAATTAGAATATAATTTCCAAAGAAAGCTTATGGTGAAAAGATTCATATTACCATGGTCTTTCAAAATATGCAAAGAAAAGTAAAGGTCACCATACAAATTATGAAAATATTTAATTATTTCTACAAGGGGAGATAACTCTGACAAAAAAACTAATTATCTAAAAATAGATGTGGCATCATCTACTCTTTCTGCCATCTTTTTCTCACTAAAAATCAGGCATTTTGTTTTCACAAAAGATTTAGTGCTACAGATATTGACTTTTTGCTAAAATAAATGCTTTTAGGGATCGGATACCTTAAATAACGCGAGGAATATAACGCCAGTCGACGTAAACGGTGCATTGTAACGTCGCATCTAGCTGCGATGTGTTTTCTTTCAAACTAAACAATCGCAGTGATTTTCCTTGAATTGTGAACACTCAAACTCCCCGTCGAGGCCTCATTACGTCACCTACGAATAGACCTCTCCTATGTGACGCAGTACAATATACAGATTTGTATATTGTGAGTCCGCGATTATCACGCAGGCAAATAACACTAAAGAAGTAGTTCGTAGTTAAACGTTTGAAGATAATGACATTAAGAGCAATAATATAAAAGTATGGATTTTATTTTAAACATAAAATTATCAAAAATCATTAAAAAGTAGGGAGACTGTTCAAATTATTGTGTAAAGTAATGAATATGATGTTTACGTTCTTGTTTGAAAGTTGTTTACGTTTGACGTTATGTTTTTTCGTCATTCTACATTGACGTCACACAGTATACGCGCCCTAAGAAATCTATATCCCATAATGCCTAAGTGGAAGAGTTTGGTTTATGAGCAAACGAACTCTGGCGGAAGTTTGGTGAACACCAACGACTTCATAGCCGACGCGCTGATTGGCTAACATAAAGTTCATATGAATATGACCCTTAATCGGGTTATGTGAGATCTTACGCAAAGTATACGGCGCGGATCTAAGAACTCTGATTTTAATTAGATTGGATCTAGATACTAATGCCAATACTTTTTGCTTCGCTCTCAGACACGGTCAGGTCGTAAGACATATTAGCGAGAGAGCTCACTCCAATGATTACACAATTGAGTCACGTGAGTTGCTCTTCATCAGCTGAAAATGATGGGGACTATCCATAATGCTTCCGGAAAAATGTCGCCGTCACTGCGGTATACTTCATTGACAACCCCGTAGATAAAACAAAAAAAATAGTTCGGAAAGTACCACAAATGATTTTAAATTCCATACAAGCTTTCCCATACCTTCGTACGTTTTGTTGCAGGTAATTGCTTGGTTTGAAAGAAAAACAATCGCAGCTAATGATGACGTCACAATGCACTGTTATATTTCCCGCGTTGAATGAATTTGTAAGATAGTATGGGTCTTCGCTTGTCTCAACGGTCACACCATAAACATATAAGTGTAAAGTAATGAACTTGATGTTTACATTCTTGTTTTGAACTGTTTACGTTTGACTTTATGGTTGTTTTTTGGTGTTTTTTTTTTTTTTGTTGTCATTCTACATTGACGTCACACAGTATACGCGGCCGCGTGGTTATGTAGTTCCTAAGAAATCGCTATCTCATAATGCCTAACTGAAAGACTTTGGTTTGTTAAACTGGTACCTTGTTGACCTCGCTTCTCTCCAATCGTAACAACTCGGCAATTTCCGTAACCGATTATTTGTCGGTTACGGAAATGGTCGAGTTTTTACGATTGCGCTTCTCTCGTATACAACAGGGGTGTGTGTGTGTGTGTGTGTGTGTGTGTGTGTGTGTGTGTGTGTGTGTGTGTGTGTGTGTGTGTGTGTGTGTGTGTGTGTGAAAGCGCTAAAACGGGGGGGGGGGGGGGGGTCACAAAAATAAGCCCAAAGGACTTGAGCCATGAACCACCAAAAATGGCCTACTCTTAGAATTTGATGATTTTTACCATGGATGCTCTGTAGGGTGTTAACTTTCATTATACAATGGGATTTAATGAGTTATGAGTTGTCATGGTTTCTTATAGCGCTCTAAAGTTGAAGATGCTGGAAATGTCATGAAGACATTTTACAGTACTTAAAGAACATATCCATCGCTTATCATAAACAAAATCATCAAATAATACATAATTCGCTGGTTAATTTGATATATTACTCAAACACATACACCAACGCTTAAGCAAGTTATCGGTGAAAATCGAGTTTTACACACCTTGATGCGAAGTCTAAAAATAAGAATTTCCGGATGTTACGTCACATTAGTGACTCTAAGGTAAACAGTATACAGTTATTGACTGGGTTCGAGGACAACAGCTGTTTTGTTTGACCCGAGAACGGGTCTGTTGCCCGAAGCCGTAGGCTGAGGGCAACCGATCCGTTCGAGGGTCAAACAAAACAGCTGTTGTCCGAGGACCCAGTTAATAACTGTTTTGTTATACACCTTCATTTTTTAGGTTGTTTTTACTAGGTGCACATGGTTTGTTGACTTTAAACAGGACAGTGTAATTACATACATTTATCACTCATTCCACTAGTTTAAAAGAAAACATACTCAATATCCTAATTGATAATTATATTTTTCGTGTATCTGCTCTGCTTTTCATCTAATAAATTCCGTATTTCATCACCAGTCAAATCAGTGAACCTCACCATTATGTAAACAAATATGCAGACCAAGAATCATATGACTTGCGTATAACAGAATTAACACGAATAAAATAAAAATAAGTAAACTTCATCTTATACAATTGATTCTAGAAAATGATGAAGAAATATTTTTTTTTATGTTCTTGCTGTCCGTACTTTGAAGAATTAATTGAATTTCATCTTCCGTTGCTGTCGCAAATTATGAATCCGCTACTTCGTTCTTTGAACATCGGAAGGCCTCGGGTACCAGGCTACCATTTCTCTTTATCCAAACGGCACGAAAAGATAACTCGAGTTAGCGCCATATGACGTCATCGGTCAACAGTCTTTTTTAACAGTCGATTTTAACAGTTCCCGGTCCAACAGTCGCCAGAACAGTCGAAATGTTGGACTTTTTTTGTAAGGATTTATATAGGAACTGTTTTATAGGGGTATAACAAAGCTCAATCATGCCGAAAGAAAAGAAAAGAACCGGGGAATATTGTGTCGCAGCGGGTTGTACATCAACTAATGCTGACAACGTTTCAATACACGAATTTCCTAAGGAATCTAAACGTGAGCTACGGCGTAAATGGATTGATTTTGTAAGAACAAAACGTCAAGACTTTACTCAACCAACGAGATTTTCAGTGTTATGTGAACTTCACTTTGCGCCTGAAAGTTACCCAGCTGAATACAGGATTAAAAAGTCCCTGGGAATTGAAGTGAAAAAGAAACGTCTGCTAACTGATGCTGTGCCAACCATCCATTTAAGGGGATCTAAACCTTCTACATGTATTGAATGTCACACACGTGTCTGACATAGGTTCAGCTGTAGCTGCATCAACACCAGTGAGGGGAGCATTAAGGAAAAGGGAATGCCTACGGGCAATACACAAAACTTGTTTGGTTTATATAACTACAGAAAAAATATAATAAAAAACTAGATATATTTATATCATATATCTTACTGATTTTATTATAAATCAACCTGTTTCAGTTACTAGATAGTTGCACACAAAACGTTGAATATGTTGAAGAACAATATGGAGATACAAGACGTATAGGATGGATTTAATCAGAATGAGGTTATAGTCTTTTTTATCAATCAAAATTTCTTGATTAAATAACTAAAAATGTATAAAGTTTGTACATATAATTTTGAAATCTGTTAATAGAATGCATGTTTAGTGGAAGTACAATTTACTGGACGGAAACCTCGTCCAAGAAAATACAAACTAAAATAAAGCAATGCGAGAAAGGTTAGTATCTTTGTATTTCGAGTCTTTATTGTTCATTGCAAAGAAATAAGTATAGATTAAAAATATCAGCTTATTCACCCCTACTAACGTGTTCGGAACATAATCTTTATCGGTGTGAAGTAGAGCGTAAAATCAGAGACTACCGAATGAAATCTAATCTCGCTGCTCCGAGACTCCGACGCGAGCTACCTGGGACCCGGTGAATTTTCTACCGGATATGGATGTGCTTTAAGGAATTCCAATGTTAATGTAAGTATTAATTAGAAATCATGGTATATTGTGCTTTATTTGTTTATACAATATATAGATCTACGTATCAATGCATTATTTTCCTAATGCCATTAGCTAATAAAGCTTGAATAAGAAATGGTAAGAAAGAGTTATCGTCCTTAGATTTAGACCTAGGCCAACTTTGAAAGAACTCTTGATTATCGTGGAAAAAAAAATTGAGAGGGCATCTTTCTATTTCAAAATGCCATATTTAAATTTTAATGTTTCATAACGATTGTGTTCAATTTATTAAACACTGAAATTTTGCATACAATTTACTATTTTTACGCAGAAAATAATATAGTCTGTTTCATGTTTGAGGTGTAATTGTATCTGTGAATGTGCATGTTACAAGCAAAGAAAGACGCATCGCAAGTATCTTAAAACTTCTAAACTTAATATTCCTTTGGTGGAAACATAATCTTTTTCCTGATTTAGCAGTATAAATAAAGTGAATTTATTTTATGAAGAAAGTAAATTTTATTGATTGGATCTATGGTGGTGTGGGGTATACTAACCATTCATAATTTTTTGAAATGTAAAGATTCTCTTAATTAAACTCATTGATGCATGCAGCACACCTAAGAAAATTAGAATGAATGAAAAGTACATGTCATGTATTTGTATGCTAATCATTTGGTACATATGTAATCAAAAATTCCAACTTTTCCTTATACATGTATGATACGATTTAATGACCAATTATGGATTGTTTTAAAGTGGAGGGAAAGCAACAATAAAAGGAAATTAGAACATGACTAGATGTAGTACAATGCATATATACCATTGCCAAAGCATGTTATACATATGTACCAGTGATAATTTTAAAAGTTGATCACAAAACTGCAAAGGACATCAGGGGACAGTGCATTATATTTAACAGGATCCTCCCTGTATCTAATGCAGGATTGTAATTGTCAATATAACATGTGTATTAAATCTGGTAACAAATGCGCATAAGATACCAGGGGACAATGCGTTAATTAAAAGAATTTTATCAGATCATGCAGGGACCATATATTCTCCTTATATGTAGCAAAAAAATCACAGTATTAATATAAAATCATAGTAGAAAACATTTAAAATTCCTGAGTGGTGCAGGTCTCATACTCATTCTACAGATTGACAGTCTATAGCTCTGACTTAAATTTCTGTAATCACATGCATGTATTACTAATGTTTATGATATATATTAATCATTAACTTGTTACATTAATGTGATGGGACTATATACATCACTGATACATCAAGCAGTAAATATTTTAATTAAGTCATTTCTTAAAATTGTTCCCCTTTTATGAATGAAATACCTACATGTATTTCTCTTTTTAATTAATTTAGATTTACTTATTCCAATTACAAACTTATAATTACAGAAACACACCTGTAATATATCAAGAATCTTTTTATGCCCCCGAGATCGAAGATCGGGGGCATATTGTTTTTGTTCTGTCTGTCATTCTGTCATTCCGTCATTCTGTAATTCTGTCTGAAACTTTAACCTTGCTAATAACTTTTGAACAGTAAATGATAGAGTTTTGATATTTCACATGAGTATTCCTTGTGACAAGACCTTTCTGTGGGTACTAAACCTTTTGACCTTGACATTTGACCTACTTTTAAAAAAATTGACATTGGTCATAACTACTAAATGATAAATATTAGAGCTTTCATATTGTACACGATCATCCCTTGTGGCAATATCTTTTTACTGGTACCAAGATATTTGTCCTTGTGACCTTGGCCATCTTCGGAATTGGCCATTATCGGGGGCATTTGTGTTTCAGAAACACATCTTGTTCATATTTAGATTAGTGCATGTATCTGTACATTAGAGGACAACCTGCACAAAAATTTAAATCTTAAATCAAATATTGAATCATCGTTGGTTACCCACGGGTGCTTCAATTCGATTCTCTCCATCAGGGAGCGTGAGTGGACTCAAATTCGTGGTTTGCGATGATGATATTGAATCCACAATTAGAATTACATTGCATGACACTGTAATTAACTATTGTTTTTAAAATATTATACATCAACTATATTTTGTCTGTAAGAAACCTTTGCTGTTTCATTTATAGTATTACATTTCTCAACATAATTAAACAGTTAAGTCTCAGAAATCAAAATTGATCTGTGAGTCAGGCACTGTTCTAGAAATTTAGGAGAAGAAATTATTTTGCATGATCATGGAGTTTTCCCCCAAGTTTTACCAAGTTAGGATCATAGTGTGCACTGAGTATTATGTAACCTAAAGTAAAGAATTTTGTAATTATAAGCTCTCTTTAATGAAAAGCTGACTGTGCAATGTTAATTATTTTACATGTTTTAGTTTGTGCTATATTTAACTGAATAGCCTTGTGAATTAAATACAATTGTAACTGATCAAATATATTGCATGTTGATGGAGTTTTAAAATTTTAAAAGCATAATTAAGGTGTCAAATAAAAATAGTTGTGTTTCTGACCCTAAATTAAACACACTACCCCTAGTTTTTAAGATTAAACATATATTATTGAAGAGATCATTGAAGAAACATTGTTTGGGGGACTTGACATCTGTAATTCAATTCATCTATAATAAGTACTTTTAATCAAACTAAATATAAAAGTTGTATTGACAAGTAAAAAATGAGCCCCTCATGTTCAGTAAGACATTATGATTTGTTTAAATTGAGATTGTGATCAGATGTTAAAACTTTGTTTACAGTTAAAAAGATATAAATTATATACCCCAATCTGAATTAAAATTAGACTGGTATATTCTACTCGTCTACGGTACACGTACCTCACGTATACATGTACCTTAATACAAGGAAGTGTATCGTAGAGAAGTTGAATTCTTTTTATCCTTAACCAACTTGTCATTATTTTGCCTTAAATGTTTGAGGAAACACAGCAATTTATATTTTTAACCTAAATCATAATACATATTTGTGCGTTTCTGTTTTCGGTGTACTTTTTGGGAAATTTGAGTGATTCACCACCCTTTGAACAAAGGTATTTGAGGTCCTCAAAGGAATCCTAGATTTGTCAAGGTATCACATCTTCCTACATGTACTATTGAATGTTTAACGATTATGTTTTCAGGATTTTACGGTAGATTTTTCTGTGACCTACAAAGCAAGATATTTTTTTCAGTCCTTATAAAGTTTTGGCCAAGCTTAATACACTGTATGCAGATAATTATATTTCTTTAAAAATTGTTATAGTATTTAAACATCTTTTTATGGTTGTATATGTACATGTAACAGAAGTTATGAAGTATGTGTTCAGTGTTTTATTATGTTAAATCTACTTAGGAGTACAACTACATTTACAAATTATGTACATGCATACAAAAAGGAACAAACACAATTTCTACCTCAAAACTTTTATCAGATACAAGTCAAAAAAATTTAAGATTATATGATAAAGCTAATAATTGTACATTTAGCAGATCTTAGAAATATTTTCATGAAGAGATACATTATTGCTTATGCTATCACTTTGCCTGTCTTTCTGTCTTGGTTGAGTGTAGTACACTTGCAGATGACACACACTGTTTCATAGAATACTGAATCTTAATTATTGACAAATCATTTAATTTCATAATATGTCATGTATAATACATTTTTAGGTCACCTGAGTAAACTCAGGTGACCTATTGCAATTGGTTTTCGTCCGTCATGTGTTAACAATTGAACATTTTGAACTTCTTCTTAATAACTACCGGTCCAATTCTTTTCAAATTTGGTATGAAGCATCATTGGGACAAGGGGGGCATGAATTGTAGGACTCCAGCATAAATGACCATTTTTCAATAATCTTCTCAAAAAACCACACACATCCAAGAAAAACTAAATGAATAGGGACGTAGATCAGGAAGACCTCTACCAAAATTGTAAATTTCATGATCCCCGGGGTAGGGGTTATGACCCCAGGGCGGGACCAAACTTGTTATATAGTGTTTATGTGTAAACACTTAAATAACATTTTCTTTATTGCTTTTGATACTAAATTGAAACTAAATATATAGAGCAGGTAGTCTTTTACCAAAATTGTAAATTTGATTTCCCCCAGAATAAGGGTTTTGGCCCCAGGGTGGGGCCAAACTTAGTATATAGTATTTATGTGTAAGTTTGCTGATACTGTATAAAATCTAAATGCATACTTAGGAATAGCAGAAAAGGATGTACAAAAAATGGTGAATTTCATAACCCAGGGTTATGACTTTAGGATGAGTTCAAATTAGTCATATATATTGATGATTTAATGTTAATACACCTTTCATCAGTGTATGCACTTTTGAGGGCAGTGAAGTTTTAAGAACACATCTTGTTTTATACTGTTGCTGAATTTAGCTTAAATACTCAGAACAGGAATTGTTTTTCCAGATTTCATAGCCCATGGAAGTAGTGATACCTTTTCACTAGTATTTAGGTGACCGATAAGGCCTGTGGGCCTCTTGTTTGTTATATACTGAATAACTGCATGATTTTTTTTCCTATTGGAAGCCAAGTTATGTTTTAATTGCTGCCCAACAAATAGTACAGTGTTTTTGTGTAAATTATAAGTATTCAGTGTCTTAGTATAAATCGTAAGTACATGTATTTTGAAGCATGATGTTACAGTTAGTTTATTATGTCTCCCCTCTTCCAGTGGAATACATATTGTTTTTGTATTTTCTGTCTGTCCGTCTGTTTTGTCACAAATTCTTGTGAACACTTCTCCTATATGGCTTATCGGATAGACTTGAAACTTTGTACAATTCTTCATTGCAATGTGTAGCTGTGCATATTGTTGGGACGAAAAGATCCAATTATTTTCCTAAAAGTTATAGTGGATCTAAGAGGGGTGCAAGATGTTTAAATAGCTTGTGAATGCTTTTTCCTCTGATATGGATTCTCAGATAGATTTGAAACTTTTCACAATACTTCAATGCCATTTGCAGATAGGCATATTGATTGATTGATGTTTTCTGCCACACTCAACAATTTTTCAGTTATCTGGTCGCGCCCAGTTTTTATTGGTGGAAGAGAGAACCCAGATACAATGTACATGGGAAGAGACCACCGACCTTCCGCAATTAAACTGGGAAACTTACTCACTTACCGGCGCCAGCAGGATTTGAACCCGGGCCGAGCAGAGGTGAGAGGCCGTGCGATTTTGAGCTATGCCACGGAGGCCCATGATGGGTATATTGTAGGGACAGGAGGATCTAATTGTTTTCCTAAAATATGAGGGGTGGAGGGTATAAAATAGTTTGTGAACACTTCTATATGGCTTATCAAAGTTCACATTGCTTGTATGCTCCTGCTCATGCTTTCTCCTCCATACCATGCAGTACAATAAGGGGCAGTTTCATTTGGAGAACTTCCAATCTGGGGAGCTCAGGGAGAGTTTTGTATGTCCTAAAACAATCTCTAGTTTCAAATTGTGATTGTGGTATTTTTGTTCCTCTACTATAAAATGTTAATTATATTAAATATCTATTTTGAAAAAAAATATAAAATATATATGTAAAGTTATAATGAAGATTTTTCTTTCTGGTAAAGGCATAGAGTATATACAGCGTAGATAGAAATAAATCACAAAGCATAGATAAATTCCTACTCAATTTTAGCTCACATGAGCTGAAAGCTCGAAAGAGCAATTCTGATCACTTTTTGCTGTCATCAGTCCATCTGTTCAACATTTTCGACTTCTATTCCAGAACCGTAGTGTCAATTTCAGCCTAACTTGCAACCCTTCACAGGGGTAGATAATCACAAAAATAAGGTGGGACATTTAAAAATCTTCTCAAGAACCACAGGGCCATAAGAGCTGAATTTACTTGGAAGCTCCCTGGCTTAGTGTAGATTCAAGTTTATTAAAATTAGATTAAAACCATGACCCCTAGGGATAGGATGGGGCCACAATAGGGGATCAAACTTTTACATGCAAATGTATAGGGAATATCTTTAAAAATCTTCTTCTCAAGAACCACTTGGCCAGGAAAGCACAAATTTACAAGAAAGCTTTATAACATAGTGAAGATACAAGTTTGTTAAAATCATGGCTCCCGGGGCTAGGATGGGGCCACAATTGGGGATAAAATTTCACATACAAATATGTAGGGAAAATCTTTTAAAAGAACTTTCTAAAGAATCACTGTGCCAGAAAGGCTTACATTTACGTGAAAGCGTCCTGACATAGTGCAGATTTAAGTTTGTTAAAATTACCCCCCCCCCCAGGGGAAGGGTGGGGTCACAATAGGGAATTAAAGTTTAACATACGAATATATAGAGAAAATCTTTTTCTCAAGAACCATTGGGACAAGGAATTTTACATTAACTTGAAAGCTTCCCGACATAGTGCAGATTCAATTTTGTAATAATCATGGTTACGGAGATAGGTTGGGGCCACAATAGGGATAAAAGCTTTACATGCAAATTTACAAGAACAATCTTTAAATATGGGCCAAGGTAACTCATGTGACCAATGTGGCCCATGGGCCTCTTGTCTTTAATGATATTGATACTAAATTGAAACTGAATAGATATTTAGAAGGAGTAAACCTTTACAAAAATTGGAATTAATTTCATGATTCCAGGGGTAGGGACTTTGGTTCCAAGGTGATTATTGTCTTTATCATTTGAAAGACTTCTTTAAGTTTGCTGATACGGTATAAAAAGTATGTGCATGATAAGGAAAAGCAGAAAAGGATGCACCAAAGTTGTGAATTTCACAAACCCAGGGTTTTGACTTTAGGACGGGTCCAAATTAGTACATCATGTTGTGTTCATTTACATATATTATATCATGCAAAGTCTTTTAAGTTGGTACTATAGAGAACGGTTCAACCCTCACTGCTACAGCCCTGAGCATTAAAAATAGATCTAAATTCGTGGTACCTCACCTACTGCTGGTGAAGTCTCAATATGAGTGAAAAATCCATGACGGATGTAAAACACAATCAATCAGTATTCATATTTCATACCAATCTAATTAAAATTAGATGTTAGATCCGCTCACATACTCGCTATATATGTAGCGAATATGTGAGCGGATCTAATATCTAATCTTAATTAGATTGATTTCATACTGGAAAATAAAATTTAGAAAGCTTATATTGATCATTGTGAATTTTTTTTTTCAGAGATTCATTTTGAGGAAATAGCTGGTGTGCAGTACACATTCCTAAATGCATTCATCAGTTTACATTAAGGATCTACCTTCAAATCCTGTAATATGGTGTCTGGGATACTCTAAAGTGCATGTCACAGACTAAAGTTAGAAAGATAACTTCCAAGAATTTTAAAGAACTTGTTATAACTTTAAAATGTATGTATATATACTACTGATATTGAATTAAATTTTATAAAATTTCAGCATCTGATATATATATATATATATATATATATATATATATATATATATATATGAGATTTTCCACTCTAAAGGTTTAATTTCTTTCATTTTTAAGACTAAAAAAAACTTTTATTCAGATACAGTGGTGTAACATTGTCTTGCTTTCTGATCAATACATATAGATAACCATTCAATTTCCATTTATGAGAAGTAACTTGTACATACATGTAGTACTTCTTAACCTGCTTGCATGAATTGCAGAGCACAGCCGTAGTAATGATATACATTTGCTGATGAATTGCTTTTAAAGTTAAATTAGTATAAAGAGTAAAATTGGTACGTTAAGTTTTAAATTTATGAAAATGCATATTAGGCTTTTCATGGATATTTCTTAAGATATATAGAAAATATATATATATATATTCACAGAATTTGTATAAAATCCTGCTAATCTAGCTTCTTCGTAAATGAGGTGTATGGCACGCCATATTTATATCTATTCCTGTAAGGATTTCGTATATAATATATGAAATATCTTCTATTTCTGATAAGATATCTAATAAATCTTATAAAGATATCTCATATAATTTACAGTTAGATATATATCATAAATTATGTAAGATATCTCCTAGGCTTTATAAGATATCTTGTATTGTTTATGAGATATCTTATAAAAATAGAATACATCTTAAATTTATTGTAATATGATATCTAATGATATATTAAATGTTTTAAAAGATTTCTCATAAACTTTATAAGTTATCTTATATGATATCTCATAAACAATTTTAAAAAAAATATCATAGCTTTATGATATATATTTTAATACATGCAAGATATCTGATATGTTTTATGAGATATCTCATAAAAGTAAATTCATATGATACATTATAAAGTTTACAAGATATCTTATAAAATTTCGTTTTCGAGATATCTTACATATAAGATATCTTATTAAATTTGAGATATCTTAAAAGACATTAGATATATGTTTTATAAGATATCTTATAAAATATATAACGTATATTGTGAAGAAAAAAATATAAAATATATCATGATATATTTTATCAGATATCCAGTTATAAAGGATACAATTAAGATATTTCATAAACTTTAGAAGATTTCTTATAAGATATCTTGTAAGTTTTATAAGATATCTTATAAAATTTATGAGATATCTTTAAAGAGGAATAGATCTAAAAACGGCATGCCATAGAAGTGTAGTAATTATAGTATCTAACAATAATTTTAATTTCATTTTTTCTGTGACGTTGACTATTTACTTATTTTGTGTAGTTTATATGATTCGCAAATATACTGTAAGTGGAGAAATCACACATAAGTTCTTCACCAATTTTATTTTCAATCCAAAATGTTCAGTTTTTGTAAGCAAAGCTGAAGTTGATTTAATTTGTTAAAAATCCTTGACAAGAGAAAAAAATCTTTTTGTCCTGTGACTTGCTCACTCTTCAAAATCCTAAATCGGGGAGGGGGAATTTTTCTCCTAAGTTCGAAAAAATTCTTGATTTCTTAATTCGGAGAGGAAGGGGGAGGGTTGACATATATACCAGTGTTAATATGGAGAGCTCCGGTAAGCGTCGCGTCACTCGATGCAAACTTCCGTTGCTTTCGATAAGTAGGGGCAGGTATCGAAGACGTTTCGGGTCACTGGATCTTTAATATATGTAGACATAAGCAGACGATAGGGAGAAGTCGTTGGATCTTTTTCCAACATAGATCTCGCCAGAAACCGGTAGGCAGAGAGTAGAAATTGTTAAAATAAGCCATGAATCGAGGGCCCCCCAGAAATCCAAGATGGCGAGTGTATCACTTTACTTTTTAATGTACACATGATACACCTTTTTTTAAACCTCGAAAAAAGCGGACTTTGGTGGTGGATTTTATTTACATAATCAATTATTCGGACACAAATCATGCAAAACTTCAATTTATCATTCGGGAACAAATAATACAAAACTTCAATATCTGACAACCGAGTCCCTGTGATATATACAACTTCTCCATCGATACATGCATACATGTTTGCAGTTCTGTCTTTTGCCCAACTACTCTGAGTGACCAAAAGTATTGCAACAAACATGGCTTACGTCATCACAATTTACTCGCTTCTTATTTTTATTGCTGACACCTAACAAAGTCAGCTTTGGTCGTGATGTCAGGTATGCGAATTAACTAGGGCATGAATTATATGGGGAACCGTTTGTACTTCAAAGTAGCACACGATTTCCGGTAAGGTATCGAATGAAAACAATGTCGAAGAATGAGAGAGAATTGTCAAAGGACCTAAAGAAACGGATTGTAATTATAAATTCAAAGGGATTTAATGACAACAAAATTAGTGAATCATTGGGAATCTATCGAAGCACTGTTGGACAAGTTTTGAAAAAATTCCGTCAAAAAGAAAGTATTGAAAACGATCCCCGGAGTGGAAGGCCCCGAGTGATAGATGAGAGGGGTGAACTAACAGAAAACAATCTCTTCAAGACTTTACATCAACTTTTAATAAAAATGAAGGTACAAATGTGTCCAGGAGAACTGTTCGTCGTAGGTTACACCAGGAAGGATACAGGAGGGGAAAAATTCAGAAAACGTTTACAATTGCTGAAGTCAACAGACAACACCGAATTTTGTGGTGCCGAGGTAAAGAAATTGGAAACCTGAACAGTGGTAGAAAGTTACTTTCTCAGACGAAACACTGGTAGTCATTGGACAAAATAACTCTGGAAGTTTGTGGAGAAAATCGTCCGAGAAGTGGAACTGGAAACCTTACCATCTGAAACAACGCAAAACGCCCGTGAGAGTAAGTTGTATGTTTTAAGGGCTATTACCTATGATGGTATTGGTGTTCGTGTACCTGTTGATAGAAATCTAAACTCAGCAAAGTATATTGAATTGCTGGATAATCACTAATGGCCTGTTAGTTTTTGGAAATTTAGCAATTTATTTTCCAAGACGATAATGCCACCCCCACTACTTTAGACAGACCAATACTTGGAAACAAGAAAACGGTATTCCAAATTCAACTGGCCTGCACAGTCCCCAGACCTTAATGTCATTGAAAATGTCTGGCGTTGTATCAAAATCAAACTGTCCCATGAGTTTGATGATATTAAAATCCGAGATGACCTAATGGCTACAGTGACAAGAATTTGGAATGGCCTCTCCGTAGCTTCTACGACAAGTTATCATCCAGAAAGGCTTTACAACAAAATAGTACAAAAAAGGGTAAATAAATAATGTTTATTTCATTTAAAGCTGGGTTTTTCCATGCAGATGATATTTACATTGTGATGACGTCAGCCATATTTGTTGCAATACTTTAAGCCACTCAGTGTACCACTATAAATGAAAATGGAAGAGAGCAGTGACCCAATTTCTCTATTTGCATATGTTAAAAACAATTGAATTATTACCGTTGCCCCCCCCCCCCCCCCGAAGACAAGAGAAGAAAAGACCCCAACCCCCTCATGACACGACAGTAAGACTAGACTAAATATCAGTTAAACTGCTTTTCATCAATATAATCTAGATCTTTAAATGACTTTGACTTCCCGAACTTTACACTATTTCACAATCATCGCCGGTAATAACAGTACTTAATTTTCTACGTAATTTCAAAGCATTGATGATGCATGAATATTATATAGAAAATGGCAATAGTAAATTTAGATAACAATAACGTTAGTAAGGGTGTAAATATAACCATTGATATCAATGAACCTTTATTTCAGTTATGAAGTAATCAATAAACAGCCTTGTGATCACATGTTTACATGATAACTGCAAGGGTTAATACCAAACTGAAAGTTGAAGAAAATAGTGAAAGCATCCACTTGGTAAGCAAAATTTAAAATACATCGGGGAAAGTTGTGTTTCAACTGTGCCTTTTTCATTTATCACGATGCTCATCAAAAATATCTGATGGATGTTTATTTTTTATTTTGCCAAAAATACCATAGTAAGTTTTAAGCATTTTTTATATCATATAAACTCCAAATGACATTATCATCGAGTTGATACATGCTCAGCTGGGTCTAGAAAGATTGGTAAGTTGGGTCTGGGTTCGAAAGGCAGTTTCATCTGTTTTATCTATTCTTGTAAATTCATAAATATTGCCAATAAACCCCAAAGCGCTTGCCTCAGTTAATGCTTGCACCTTCAATATTGTTTCATATACATGTATGACATGAAATCCGTAATCTGTATATCGTGAAATTAATTAGAAACGTACTTTCAAAAATGAGAGCCAAGTGGTAAACATGCATTGGCGGATCTATATGGAAGCGTATTGCTACCAATTGATATAATTTTTGGTATGTTGTACATACGATATACTAAGTCGTACGTAAGAGATACTAAGTCGTACGAATGAGATAATGAGTCGTTATTACGAGATAATATGTCGTACGTACGAGATACTAAGTTGTATAAACGACACATACTAAGTCGTACGTACGACATAATAAGTCGTTATAACGAGATAATAAATTTTATTATATGATTGAATAATTCCTAGCTCTCTAATTGGCTGAGATCCAACAATGTAGAAATCATACTACGTTATGGTTACCTGCACGTGACATTCCAGGTGAACATAAGGAATTATTTTTTCCACATAAGACCAAAAATAGGTCGGGAACTTCCAGTTTGACGCGATCGATTATACTTATTTTTGCCGTCCAATGAAATTCCGCGTTTCTCACTGGGTTCAGCTAAGAAACTTACAATTAAAGCAAAGAACAATCTTGAAGGGTTTTTTAATCATTTAATCATATGATAAAACAATTATTGCTGTTTTTGAGGTCAATACGATGATTTAGCCACCTTCGAAGTACAATATTCACCTCGCCCTTCGGGCTCGGTGAATATTGTACTCATCAGGTGTCTAAATCATCGTAGTGACCTCAAAAACAGCAAAATTGTATAGTATTTACGAGATAATAAGTCCTACGAACGACATAATAAGTCGTAATAACGAGATACTAAGTCGTAATAACGAGGTAATATATGTAACTCGTACGTACGAGAAACACTACGTCGCACAAACGACATAAGTCGTTATAACGAAATACTAAGTCGTAATAACGAGATACTAAGTCGTAATAACGAGATACTAAGTCGTAATAACGAAAAAAAATGGCGTCCGATGGACAATCGCCTGGGTGTACCCTCTCTAGAGAAAATGGAAGTTTACTACCAATTGGAGCTCAACAAGGAAATGAAGCACATGGAATTGAGAGCATAGTATTAGGTAGTGAGTATGAACCACAAAATACTGATTTTGTAAGTGCATTAACCGGAGAAACATTGAAATTTGATATTGTGAGTAGTCATTCAGTGTCAGATAGCAACCCGGTAAATAATATCCGGGACGAACAAAATCAAAACTGGACCGACTGTATTGATGCCCAACTTATGTCACTACCAAAACAGTTGTATATAGAAACTTTGCTCAGAATTACAAAAAACAACGAAGAATGTATTCTAGCTTATAGAAACATTTTACTAGGCAGAGCGAGGCTCATTGAAGGTTGTCCAAAAGAGAGACTAATAAATCGCAGAACAACAAACAAAAGCCCATGTACAAATAAGAGCGCCTCGGACTGTTACATATTGCAAGCATTTCTTGAGGGGGAGGATGTTGGTATGCAAGACATTTTTAGCAAAACTAAGTTAGAACAAGACATACCAAACTCACCCAGTGTAGATTCCACTCATTGTGTTCAATCTTCTGTATTAATACACAAATTAAACGAGAGAATTACTAAGCTTGAGGAAATTTTGGATAAGAAAAATGAAAATGAGAAAAAAATGTCGGATAAGATTAACTCTCTAGAAAGGAGAATAGAATCTATTAGGCTTGAAAGTGTGAAAAATCAAGAGGAATTGGCACCAAAGGTGAGTCGCATTGGTGAACAATACCGAGTTGAGACAACAAAGATAAAGAATCTTGAAACAGAAACAGAAAACATCACTACAAACCACAAACGACTAGAAGAACGTGTCAAACAAATACAAAGTTCGGTTAGCGGCGTTCAAAAATCGATAACCAAAATCAATGACAAAATTAACTCTAAAATACAAAACCAGACCCCATTAAACTCAGAAAAAAGGGTATTTGAGGAAACTAGTGTACCCGTGGTGAACCTCATACATGAGAACAGTAAACCCGAAAAACAACCAGACCGTGACGGGGGGCACAGAGATCAACCCAAGAAAGCAGTGGCATACAGAGGAACATCAACAGAACCTGAAAACCCGCTTTCTAAGTTCACAGGGAAGGATCTGGGCCGTACGGAGCAAGAAACCCGATCGAACACGGCCAAGTTGAGTAAGATACAGTACAGTGTTGAAGCGATCTCAGAAACGCACAGCAATAATGAGGGCGTTTTATCCCGATCTGACAATCGAGAGCACACAGACGACGTATCGGAACCTGATATTTTTGAAGGTGTGACCTACAAACGTAAGGCCCGTTATTATATAGCAGGAATTAGTTCTCGATCTACGCGAACGAGACTGATGAACTATGTATCAAGAAAGGGGGTTAAGATCACTCATTTTGTCCTGTTTAAACCAAGATATCCAGGAGCCCGCTTGGCAGCCAAAATTAACATATCACCAGGAGATTCAGAGATATTGGAATCGAGGAGCTTCTGGCCTGAGGGAGTGAGTTGTCGAAAATGGTTAAATCAGAGAGCGTGGCAGGAGAAGATCGAAAGCCAAAACCAGAATGAAGATGATGAGGAGCAGGAAAATGATGGAGAAGAATATTAAGGCTTACAACGACTCAACTGAAACAAAAAATATGATCAATAGTATATGTTTGTATCTATTTTTTGTGTTTTTGTTTATGCAGCTAAAATTAATGACATGGAATGCACGAGGGCTAATGTCCTCTACTATGTGCTTAGCAAACCTGTTACGCGAGAATGATTGTGATTTTGTTGTTCTAAGCGAACACAAGTTACCACCAATGTACTCAAAGTATTTAAACAGTGTAGATAATAATTACCTTTCATTTACAAACTGTGAATCTCAAACTGATAATGAATTGCATGGCAGAGCAGGTATCTCAATTTTGCTAAAAAAGTCCTATATATTTAGTGTAAGAGATATAGCGATTAACTCTTCAAGAATTGTCGCAATAGAATATAATGTTAATACAAACGAACTTCTGTATATATTGGGGGCTTACCTCTCACCAGAAAACAATATGGAAGCATATAAAGACGAATTGTCAATGTTACAAGACTTTTACAATTATTATTCAAGATATGGTCATATTGTAATAGTTGGTGATTTTAATGCAAGTTGTTTGGAATTAGACAATGAAAAGTGCAATTTGTATAAATCAAGGGAACTTAGAAATTTTGTAAAACGAAACCACCTTGATCATATGTTGGGTGATGATAAAGCGCCGGAATGTAAATATACATTTACGGGTACTGGGACTATGTTAGATTATATATTCTCAGATACACACATGTACATGTCACTCAGTTCCTATGAAATTCTTGGTGAGGGGACCTTCTCAAGTACATCTGATCACCTTCCCGTTTTAGCGGTTTACAATATACATAGCAATCAACATCATCTTACTGAACTTTACCAACAAAATTCCAGCATGGCACAAAATATCTAATGACTCAAAGCAAATCTATGAAAGAGAAGTTACCCACCAACTAGAAAAGGTAATGGGAAATAATGTACCAGAGACCCTCAAATTCAATCCATCCAAGACTAAAGCTGTTTATTTTTCGAAAAAAGATAAATCTATTTTATAGAAATTATTTTTCCAAGGTGATAGATTGGAGTGTGTTCCAGTCCATCGTCATCTAGGCTTATTATTTTCACATAACCTCAGTTGGTCTTTATACATTGATTCCATAGTTGATAAATATTTTTAAAAATTAGGGCTTTTAAAAAGGCTGAAGTTCAAAATTGGCAGAAAACATCTGTCAAAATTGCATATAGCTTTTATTAGACCTACTCTTGAATATGCTTCAATTGTTTGGGATGGCTGTTCTGTTCACGATACTGATAAGCTTGAAAAAGTACAATTACGTGCAGCTAGAATTGTTACTGGTCTTCCTATTTTTTGCATCTAGAGAATCCCTTTATTTAGAAACAGGCTGGCAAACTTTAAAAAGTAGACGTTATATTGCAAAAATGACTACCATGTTTAAAATTTGCAATGGTAGCGCCCCTGATTATTTAAATGAAATTATTCCACATAAACATGAAAATATATCCCTTTATAATACTAGAAACAATGATAAGTTTTACATTCCAAAATGCAGATTAGAGTTATTCAAAAAATCATTTGTACCTGACTCTGTAAAACAGTGGAATTTATTAAATGTAGAAGCCAGAGAAGCCATCTCAATCAATTCATTCCGCAAAAATATAACAGACATTACAAGACCACCATCATATTACTCTTTTGGAAAACGATATATCAACATTATTCATATAAAGCTAAGATACAACTGTATACTTAATTATGATCTTTATAAATTAAATATTACAAATTCTCCGTTTTGTACATGTGGACATATTAATGAAGATGTATACCATCTCTTTTTTGCTACTAAAAATTACTCCAAGGCTAGAAATGATCTTTTTAATCGCCTTTTCATGCTTGACTTGGTAAATATTGATACAAAATTGTTATTATGCGGTGATGTCAATTTACCTCTGCAAACTAATATAACTATTTTTTCAGTTTTTCATAAATTTATAGAAGAAACTTGTATTATCAATAAAATATTTTCAAAACAAAACAGAGACCCTCCCCGAAATTAATGAATTTTGCGTGTCATTTGTTAAATGTATCACAACAAGTGCAATTACTGTCATTCCCGAGTTAAATTCAACCCCACAGTAATCCGTATTGGTCAAGAGAAGTTAAGGAAGCTCACGCGCAAGAAAGGAGAATGAGAAGCATTTGGGTTAGGAACGGAAGACCCCGCGGAATGCATCACATATCATATTTTAACTACAAGCGCGCGAAAAGGCGGTTTCGGAAATGTCAATCACTAGCATTTGAACAGTATATAAAGAAAACCTATGCTGATATAGATAGCACAGCCGGCTGCGACACTAGACTATTTTGGAAACTAATAAGTAGACAACGACCCCGGCAAAGCAGGGTATATCCGGAAATTGAGTACGGTAGTATAACTGCAAACACCCCTCAAAGTGTAGCTGATGTATTTGCAACATACTTTGAAATTATATATGCTCCTAAAAACAACAGCAACTACGACGAGGAAAACTTGCAAAACATCACTAAATTATATGATATCATCAAATCTGAAAACGAATGCGATAAACGCCTCGAGTACGAAATTTCCGAATCGGAGGTAAACCAAGCTGTTAACTCCCTTAAATTGCGCAAAGCACCGGGTATTGATGGTATCCAAGCGGAACATCTAAAATATGGTGGATATAAAGTCACTTTTTATCTATGCAAATTATTTTGTGGAATCATCAAATGCGTAATGATTCCCACTGTTTGGAAAAAAGGTATAGTTGTCCCTATATACAAAGGGGACAATAGGATTAAAAACTTCCCTGATAGTTACCGACCAGTATCCTTATTGTCATGTCTTTTAAAGGTTTTTGAGAAAATACTACATGATAGAATTTCGGATGCAATAATTAGTGAAATTAGATTCCCGAATCCCAAGCAGCAAGGTTTTCAGAAGGATCTGAATTGCATTACCGCAGGTTTTAATTTACATGAGACAATAAGTCATTACATTGATCACGGAAGTTCTGTGTATGTTGCATTTTTAGATAGTAAGAAAGCTTATGACACAGTCTGGAGAAAAGCTCTCATGGCAAAGCTTTATAAATTGGGGTTAAATAGTAAGATAAGAAAAATAATAGATGACTGTCATATCGGTAATGAAAGTATAGTGGCTGTAAATGGTACCATGTCTCAATGGTTTGAAATTAAGCAAGGTGTTCGACAAGGCGGTGTATTGTCTGAATTTTTATATTGTGTTTTCATTAATGATTTATTAAATTGCTTAGAAAGTGTAAGCAGTAATTTCGGTGTGTACAATGTAAAGTCAACAAACCCGACATTAGCTGACGACATTGCATGCTTAAGTTCAAGTCCAACTAGCTTACAAAAAATGTTAAACGTTGCATTTAAGTATTCATGTTTATGGCGCTTTTCTTTTAACGCTCAAAAGTCTAGCATAGTTATATTTGGTAAGGGTAGACCCCCAACACAGCAAACTTGGAAATTAGGTGATGATGAAATCTTGATCAATGATAGCTACAAACATTTGGGTATTATTCAACATTCTCGATTCAAAGCCATTGACCGGACAAAGGACAGCTGTAACAAAGGCAGGAAGGCTTACTTTGCAATACGGAATGATTTGTCCCACAACACAAACCCTTTAACTCTTGTTAAACTCTACCGGAAAATAGTATTACCTACCGTATTGTATGGATGTGAACTGTGGAACAATCTAAAACAGATTTCCAAATTTTAAACAAATTTGAACATTTTGTGACAAAGGATATTCAAGGCATGAAAATTTCAACAAGATCGGATATGTGTGAGAGCATGATTGGATTACATCCCATCATTTCGGAAATAGACAAAAGAAAATTAGTATTTTTGGAAAGCTGTGTAAACGTGACACTAACTCTCTGTCAAAGAAAATTTTCTTATTTAGATTATATGACCTTTTGCAGGGTGACATCAAACAATTTTCTGGATTTCTAAAAGATGTATACGAAATTTTAATCAAATACAACTTACTACAATATTTACGATCATTTGTTGAAGTTGGTCAATTCCCTGGAAAAAAAGATTGGAAATATATAGTTAAACAGTCGATTCATCACCAACATACGGAGGAATGGAGAAATCGCATGGAAGCCGATCCAGACTTCCGAATATTTAAAATTTTCCACAACATAATATCTCCTATTAAACTCTGGAAATTTGGCTTTTCATTTGATGAAGTTCCACTCATTAGATTCCTAGCTAAACTCTGGACCATTCCACCCGTTTCTTTAGGTCAAACCTGCAGAGTGTGTCAGGAGACGTACGACAACCAGTATCAACATGCTGTGTTGGGGTGTCCATCCACAACTTGCATAAGAGATTCTTTCGTTGACAACCTAATTAATAATTTCGATGTCCATTTATATGTAGAGCTTTCGCAGCTCAGTGAAGATATTTTATATTACTTGGAGGAGTAGAACCCACAATATTATTAGAGAAAGAGAGCAAAAAAGAATTTATTTGTCATTGTGCAAAATTTGTGTGTGGAGCCACCGCGTGCTATAATAGAGCCTTGTCGCAAAATTTAGAGTACAACTAAAAGTATAATTATGTAAACATTTATCCATGTACATTCGTTTTCTTTGTTATAATTTTGTATCTCTGTTCTTTATATATATATATATATATATATATATATATATATATATATATATATATATATAATCATTTTGATTTTCTTTATGTATTTTAAATATATGTAAATGTTACAACATGAAATCTCCGCAAGAGGGAAATAAAGATTGAATGGATCTCCGACTCGTAGTCAATCACAAGCATTCGTAAATCACTCGTCGGTATCCATGTCTGAATCGTAACAATCCGTGTACTTTTATGGATTTGTGGAATACGTAAGGATCCGTAAGAAAAATCCGTGAATGTGAAGGTACCATTAGCCATTGTTCACACACGTATACCTAGGCTGAAGGCGGACACGCTTACATAGCGAAATAAATGTACATTATATTTAGGTTGTAAAACAGTAGTTCTAATTCATAAAACAAAAACCCAATCAAAGATTTACCGTTATAACTTTATTTACTTTTTCCACGTAAATATAGTTATGTATCGTTATATAATTTATTTGCGCAATACACACGCACGCTAATGTCAAATGACGTCAAAGTGCATTTTTATCGCGTTTAACTTGTAAAATGCATTACTTACATGAAGAAATAGGTCTATGACACCTGCCCGTACCTAAATATGACCGTAAGAAAAAATGAAGCAAATGTTTCAACCTTTCCGAATATGATATACGTTGTTAAATATTGTGATTTTTAGAAAAGATTTTACTAACAGAATATAACACAATTTTTGTCATTTCAGCTTAATTTTCCTACTTTCCGGTAACGATGTGCGATTTTAAATGCATGTTTTCAACTAGTTCCCAACATCACACAGAAAAACTTTGATTAGAAAAATTGTTTAGTTTTACTCTACTTTTAGAAAATATGATTTGTTTCATTATATTCCAATTATTAACAAAACGCCCCCAATTTAATCCCAACGGCACATAAAAGGCGCCAAAAGGCGTCACTGGGCGTTAAGGGTTTGAAGCTAGGTTTTCCCATGCAGATGATATTTACATTGTGATGACGTCAGCCATGTTTCTTGCAATACTTTTACCACTAAGTATACCATTATAAATGAAAATGGAAGAGAGCAGTGACCCAATTTCTCTATTTGCATATGTTAAAAACAATTGAATTATTACCGCTGCCCCCCCCCCCCCCCCGACAAAAAAAGAAAAGACCCCACCCCCTCATGACACGACAGTAAGACTAGACTAAATATCAGTTAAACTGCTTAAATTTATCAATACAATCTAGATCTTTAAATGACTTTGACTTCCTGAACATTACACTATTTCACAATCATCGCCGGTAATGACAGTACTTAATTTTCTACGTAATTTCAAAGCATTGATGATACATGTATATTATATAGAAAATGACAATAGTAAATTTAGATAACAATAACGTTAGTAAGGGTGTAAATATAACCATTGATATCAATGAACCTTTATTTCAGTTATGAGGTTATCAATAAACAGCCTTGTGATCACATGATTACATGATAACTGAAAGGTTTAATACCAAACTGAAAGTTGAAGAAAATAGTGAAAGCATCCACTTGGTAAGCAAAATTTAAAATACATCGGGGAAAGTTGTGTTTCAACTGTGCCTTTTTCATTTATCATGATGCTCATAAAAAATATCTGATGGATGTTTATTTTTTATTTTGCCAAAAATACTATAGTAAGTTTTAAGCATTGTTTATATCATATAAACTCCAAATGACATTATCATCGAATTGATACATGCTCAACTGGGTCTAGAAAGATTGGTAAGTTGAGTCTGGGTTCGAAAAGCAGTTTCATCTGTTTTATCTATTCTTGTAAATTCATAAATATTGCCAATAAACCCCAAAGCGCTTGCCTCAGTTAATGCTTGCACCTTCAATATTGTTTCATATACATGTATGACATGAAATCCGTAATCTGTATATCGTGAAATTAATTAGAAACGTACTTTCAAAAATGAGAGCCAAGTGGTAAACATGCATTGGCGGATCTATACGGAAGCGTATTGCTACCAATTGATATAATTTTTGGTATGTTGTACATACGATATACTAAGTCGTACGTAAGAGATACTAAGTCGTACGAATGAGATAATGAGTCGTTATTACGAGATAATATGTCGTACGTACGAGATACTAAGTTGTATAAACTACACATACTAAGTCGTACGTACGACATAATAAGTCGTTATAACGAGATAATAAATTTTATTATATGATTGAATAATTCCTAGCTCTCTAATTGGCTGAGATCCAACAATGTAGAAATCATACTACGTTATGTTTACCTGTACGTGACCTTCCAGGTGAACATAAGGAATTATTTTTTCCACATAAGACCAAAAATAGGTCGGGAACTTCCAGTTTGACGCGATCGATGATAGTTATTTTTGCCGTCCAATGAAATTCCGCGTTTCTCACTGGGTTCAGCTGAGAAACTTACAATTAAAGAAAAGAGCAATCTTGAAGGTTTTTTTTAATCATCTAATCATATAATAAAACAATTATTGCTGTTTTTGAGGTCAATACGATGATTTAGCCACCTTCGAAGTGCAATATTCACCTCACCCTTCGGGCTCGGTGAATATTGTACTCATCAGGTGTCTAAATCATCGTAGTGACCTCAAAAACAGCAATAATTGTATAGTATTTACGAGATAATAAGTCTAACGAACGACATAATAAGTCGTAATAACGAGATACTAAGTCGTAATAACGAGGTAATATATGTAACTCGTACGTACGAGAAACACTACGTCGCACAAACGACATAAGTCGTTATAACGAAATACTAAGTCGTAATAACGAGTATTACGAGATACTAAGTCGTAATAACGAGATACTAAGTCGTAATAACGAGATACTAAGTCGTAATAACGAAAAAAAAATGGCGTCCACTGGACAATCGCCTGGGTATACCCTCTCTAGAGAAAATGGAAGTTTACTACCAATTGGAGCTCAACAAGGAAATGAAGCACATGGAATTGAGAGCATAGTATTAGGTAGTGAGTATGAACCACAAAATACTGATTTTGTAAGTGCATTAACCGGAGAAACATTGAAATTTGATATTGTGAGTAGTCATTCAGTGTCAGATAGCAACCCGGTAAATAATATCCGGGACGAACAAAATCAAAACTGGACCGACTGTATTGATGCCCAACTTATGTCACTACCAAAACAGTTGTATATAGAAACTTTGCTCAGAATTACAAAAAACAACGAAGAATGTATTCTAGCTTATAGAAACATTTTACTAGGCAGAGCGAGGCTCATTAAAGGTTGTCCAAAAGAGAGACTAATAAATCGCAGAACAACAAACAAAAGCCCATGTACAAATAAGAGCGCCTCAGACTGTTACATATTGCAAGCATTTGTTGAAGGGGAGGATGTTGATATGCAAGACATTTTTAGCAAAACTAAGTTAGACCAAGACATACCAAACTTGCCCAGTGTAGATTCCACTCCTTGTGTTCAGTCCTCTGTATTAATACACAAATTAAACGAGAGAATCACTAAGCTTGAGGAAATTTTGGGTAAGAAAAATGAAAATGAGAAAAAGATGTCGGATAAGATTAACTCTCTAGAAAGGAGAATAGAATCTATTAGACTTGAAAGTGTGAAAAATCAAGAGGAATTGGCACCAAAGGTGAGTCGCATTGGTGAACAATACCGAGTTGAGACAACAAAGATAAAGAATCTTGAAACAGAAACAGAAAACATCACTACAAACCACAAACGACTAGAAGAACGTGTCAAACAAATACAAAGTTCGGTTAGCGGCGTTCAAAAATCGATAACCAAAATCAATGACAAAATTAACTCTAAAGTACAAAACGAGACCCCATTAAACTCAGAAAAAAGGGTATTCGAGGAAACTAGTGTACCCGTGGTGAACCTCATACATGAGAACAGTAAACCCGAAAAACAACCAGACCGTGACGGGGGGCACAGAGATCAACCCAAGAAAGCAGTGGCATACAGAGGAACATCAACAGAACCTGAAAACCCGCTTTCTTAGTTCACAGGGAAGGAGCTGGGCCGTACGGAGCAAGAAACCCGATCGAACACGGCCAAGTTGAGTAAGATACAGTACAGTGTTGAAGCGATCTCAGAAACGCACAGCAATAATGAGGGCGTTTTATCCCGATCTGACAATCGAGAGCACACAGACGACGTATCGGAACCTGATATTTTTGAAGGTGTGACCTACAAACGTAAGGCCCGTTATTATATAGCAGGAATTAGTTCTCGATCTACGCGAACGGGACTGATGAACTATGTATCAAGAAAGGGGGTTAATATCACTCATTTTGTCCTGTTTAAACCAAGATATCCAGGAGCCCGCTTGGCAGCCAAAATTAACATATCACCAGGAGATTCAGAGATATTGGAATCGAGGAGCTTCTGGCCTGAGGGAGTGAGTTGTCGAAAATGGTTAAATCAGAGAGCGTGGCAGGAGAAGATCGAAAGCCAAAACCAGAATGAAGATGATGAGGAGCAGGAAAATGATGGAGAAGAATATTAAGGCTTACAACGACTCAACTGAAACAAAAACTATGATCAATAGTATATGTTTGTATCTATTTTTTGTGTTATTGTTTATTCAGCTAAAATTAATGACATGGAATGCACGAGGGCTAATGTCCTCTACTATGTGCTTAGCAAACCTGTTACGCGAGAATGATTGTGATTTTGTTGTTCTAAGCGAACACAAGTTACCACCAATGTACTCAAAGTATTTAAACAGTGTAGATAATAATTACCTTTCATTTACAAACTGTGAATCTCAAACTGGTAATGAATTGCATGGCAGAGCAGGTATCTCAATTTTGCTAAAAAAAAGTCCTATATATTTAGTGTAAGAGATATAGCGATTAACTCTTCAAGAATTGTCGCAATAGAATATAATGTTAATACAAACGAACTTCTGTATATATTGGGGGCTTACCTCTCACCAGAAAACAATATGGAAGCATATAAAGACGAATTGTCAATGTTACAAGACTTTTACAATTATTATTCAAGATATGGTCATATTGTAATAGCTGGTGATTTTAATGCAAGTTGTTTGGAATTAGACAATGAAAAGTGCAATTTGTATAAATCAAGGGAACTTAGAAATTCTGTAAAACGAAACCACCTTGATCATATGTTGGGTGATGATAAAGCGCCGGAATGTAAATATACATTTACGGGTACTGGGACTATGTTAGATTATATATTCTCAGATACACACATGTACATGTCACTCAGTTCCTATGAAATTCTTGGCGAGGGGACCTTCTCAAGTACATCTGATCACCTTCCCGTTTTAGCGGTTTACAATATACATAGCAATCAACATCATCTTACTGAACTTTACCAACAAAATTCCAGCATGGCACAAAATATCTAATGACTCAAAGCAAATCTATGAAAGAGAAGTTACCCACCAACTAGAAATGGTAATGGGAAATAATGTACCAGAGACCCTCAAATTCAATCCATCCAAGACTAAAGCTGTTTATTTTTCGAAAAAAGATAAATCTATTTTACCGAAATTATTTTTCCAAGGTGATAGATTGGAGTGTGTTCCAGTCCATCGTCATCTAGGCTTATTATTTTCACATAACCTCAGTTGGTCTTTATACATTCATTCCATAGTTGATAAATCTTAAAAAATTAGGGCTTTTAAAAAGGCTTAAGTTCAAAATTGGCAGAAAACATCTGTCAAAATTGCATATAGCTTTTATTAGACCTACTCTTGAATATGCTTCAATTGTTTGGGATGGCTGTTCTGTTCACGATACTGATAAGCTTGAAAAAGTACAATTACGTGCAGCTAGAATTGTTACTGGTCTTCCTATTTTTGCATCTAGAGAATCCCTTTATTTAGAAACAGGCTGGCAAACTTTAAAAAGTAGACGTTATATTGCAAAAATGACTACCATGTTTAAAATTTGCAATGGTAGCGCCCCTGATTATTTAAATGAAATTATTCCACATAAACATGAAAATATATCCCTTTATAATACTAGAAACAATGATAAGTTTTACATTCCAAAATGCAGATTAGAGTTATTCAAAAAGTCATTTGTACCTGACTCTGTAAAACAGTGGAATTTATTAAATGTAGAAGCCAGAGAAGCCATCTCAATCAATTCATTCCGCAAAAATATAACAGACATTACAAGACCACCATCATATTACTCTTTTGGAAAACGATATATCAACATTATTCATATAAAGCTAAGATACAACTGTATACTTAATATGATCTTTATAAATTAAATATTACAAATTCTCCGTTGTGTACATGTGGACATATTAATGAAGATGTATACCATCTCTTTTTTGCTTGTAAAAATTACTCCAAGGCTAGAAATGATCTTTTTAATCTCCTTTTCATGCTTGACTTGGTTAATATTGATACAAAATTGTTATTATGCGGTGATGTCAATTTACCTCTGCAAACTAATATAACTATTTTTTCAGTTGTTCATAAATTTATAGAAGAAACTTGTAGATTTGTTTAATCATTGTACATTTTACCTGTTAATTATTACTTTGCATGACATATCGTAATATTTTAGGTGAGGGACTTGTAAGTTGTCAGAACTTGTTCCCAATCCTTTTGATTTCATCAATAAAATATTTTCAAAACAAAACAGAGACCCTCCCCGAAATTAATGAATTTTGCGTGTCATTTGTTAAATGTATCACAACAAGTGCAATTACTGTCATTCCCGAGTTAAATTCAACCCCCACAGTAAACCGTATTGGTCAAGAGAAGTTAAGGAAGCTCACGCGCAAGAAAGGAGAATGAGAAGCATTTGGGTTAGGAACGGAAGACCCCGCGGAATGCATCACATATCATATTTTAACTACAAGCGCGCGAAAAGGCGGTTTCGGAAATGTCAATCACTAACATCTGAACAGTATATAAAGAAAACCTATGCTGATATAGATAGCACAGCCGGCTGCGACACTAGACTATTTGGAAACTAATCAGTAGACAACGACCCCGGCAAAGCAGGGTATATCCGGAAATTGAGTACGGTAGTATAACTGCAAACACCCCTCAAAGTTTAGCTGATGTATTTGCAACATACTTTGAAATTATATATGCTCCTAAAAACAACAGCAACTACGACGAGGAAAACTTGCAAAACATCACTAAATTATATGATATCATCAAATCTGAAAACGAATGCGATAAACGCCTCGAGTACGAAATTTCCGAGTCGGAGGTAAACCAAGCTGTTAACTCCCTTAAATTGCGCAAAGCACCGGGTATTGATGGTATCCAAGCGGAACATCTAAAATATGGTGGATATAAAGTCACTTTTTATATATGCAAATTATTTTGTGGAATCATCAAATGCGGAATGATTCCCACTGTTTGGAAAAAAGGTATAGTTGTCCCTATATACAAAGGGGACAGTAAGATTAAAAACTCCCCTGATAGTTACCGACCAGTATCCTTATTGTCATGTCTTTTAAAGATATTTGAGAAAATACTACATGATAGAATTTCAGATGCAATAATTAGTGAAATTAGATTCCCGAATCCCAAGCAGCAAGGTTTTCAGAAGGATCTGAATTGCATTACCGCAGGTTTTAATTTACATGAGACAATAAGTCATTACATTGATCACGGAAGTTCTGTGTATGTTGCATTTTTAGATAGTAAGAAAGCTTATGACACAGTCTGGAGAAAAGCTCTCATGGCAAAGCTTTATAAATTGGGGTTAAATAGTAAGATAAGAAAAATAATAGGTGACTGTCATATCGGTAATGAAAGTACAGTGGCTGTAAATGGTACCATGTCTCAATGGTTTGAAATTAAGCAAGGTGTTCGACAAGGCGGTGTATTGTCTGAATTTTTATATTGTGTTTTCATTAATGATTTATTAAATTGCTTAGAAAGTGTAAGCAGTAATTTCGGTGTGTACAATGTAAAGTCAACAAACCCGACATTAGCTGACGACATTGCATGCTTAAGTTCAAGTCCAACTAGCTTACAAAAAATGTTAAACGTTGCATTTAAGTATTCATGTTTATGGCGCTTTTCTTTTAACGCTCAAAAGTCTAGCATAGTTATATTTGGTAAGGGTAGACCCCCAACACAGCAAACTTGGAAATTAGGTGATGATGAAATCTTGATCAATGATAGCTACAAACATTTGGGTATTATTCAACATTCTCGATTCAAAGCCATTGACCGGACAAAGGACAGCTGTAACAAAGGCTGGAAGGCTTACTTTGCAATACGGAATGATTTGTCCCACAACAGAAACCCTTTAACTCTTGTTAAACTCTACCGGAAAATAGTATTACCTACCGTATTGTATGGATGTGAACTGTGGAACAATCTAAAACAGATTTCCAAATTTTAAACAAATTTCAACATTTTGTGACAAAGGATATTCAAGGCATGAAAATTTCAACAAGATCGGATATGTGTGAAAGCATGATTGGATTACATCCCATCATTTCGGAAATAGACAAAAGAAAATTAGTATTTTTGGAAAGCTGTGTAAACTTGACACTAACTCTCTGTCAAAGAACATTTTCTTATTTAGATTATATGACCTTTTGCAGGGTGACATCAAACAATTTTCTGGATTTCTAAAAGATGTATACGAAATTTTAATCAAATACAACTTACTACAATATTTACGATCATTTGTTGAAGTTGGTCAATTCCCTGGAAAAAAAGATTGGAAATATATAGTTAAACAGTCGATTTATCACCAACATACGGAGGAATGGAGAAATCGCATGGAAGCCGATCCAGACTTCCGAATATTTAAAATTTTCCACAACATAATATCTCCTATTAAACTCTGGAAATTTGGCTTTTCATTTGATGAAGTTCCACTCATTAGATTCCTAGCTAAACTCTGGACCATTCCACCCGTTTCTTTAGGTCAAACCTGCAGAGTGTGTCAGAAGACGTACGACAACCAGTATCAACATGCTGTGTTGGGGTGTCCATCCACAACTTGCATAAGAGATTCTTTCGTTGACAACCTAATTAATAATTTCGATGTCCATTTATATGTAGAGCTTTCGCAGCTCAGTGAAGATATTTTATATTACTTGGAGGAGTAGAACCCACAATATTATTAGAGAAAGAGAGCAAAAAAGAATTTATTTGACTTTGTGCAAAATTTGTGTGTGGAGCCACCGCGTGCTATAATAGAGCCTTGTCGCAAAATTTAGAGTACAACTAAAAGTATAATTATGTAAACATTTATCCATGTACATTCGTTTTCTTTGTTATAATTTTGTATCTCTGTTCTTTATATATATATATATATATATATATATATATATATATATATACATATATACATGTATATACATACATATATATATATATATATATATATATATATATATATATATTATCATTTTGATTTTCTTTATGTATTTTAAATATATGTAAATATATAAACATGAAATCTCCGCAAGGGGAAATAAAGATTGAATGGATCTCCGACTCGTAGTCAATCACAAGCATTCTAAAATCACTCGTCGGTATCCATTTCTGAATCGTAACAATCCGTGTACTTTTATGGATTTGTGGAATACGTAAGGATCCGTAAGAAAAATCCGTAAATGTGAAGGTACCATTAGCCATTGTTCACACACGTATACCTAGGCTGAAGCTTACATAGCGAAATAAATGTACATTATATTTAGGTTGTAAAACAGTAGTTCTAATTCATAAAACAAAAACCCAATCAAAGATTTACCGTTATAACTTTATTTACTTTTTCCATGTAAATATAGTTATGTATCGTTATATAATTTATTTGCGCAATACACACGCACGCTAATGTCAAATGACGTCAAAGTGCATTTTTATCGCGTTTAACTTGTAAAATGCATTACTTACATGAAGAAATAGGTCTATGACACTTGCCCGTACCTAAATATGACCGTAAGAAAAAATGAAGCAAATGTTTCAACCTTTCCGAATATGATATACGTTGTTAAATATTGTGATTTTTAGAAAAGATTTTACTAACAGAATATAACATAATTTTTGTCATTTCAGCTTAATATTCCTACTTTCCGGTAACGATGTGCGATTTTAAATGCATGTTTTCAACTAGTTCCCAACATCGCACAGAAAAACTTTGATTAGAAAAATTGTTTAGTTTTACTCTACTTTTAGAAAATATGATTTGTTTCATTATATTCCAATTATTAACAAAACGCCCCCAATTTAATCCCGACGGCACATAAAAGGCGCCAAAAGGCGTCATTGGGCGTTAAGGGGTTAAGGGGTTGAAGCTAGGTTTTTCCATGCAGATGATATTTAGATTGTGATGACGTCAGCCATGTTTGTTGCAATACTTTTAGCCACTAAGTGTACCATTATAAATGAAAATGGAAGAGAGCAGTGACCCAATTTCTCTATTTGCATATGTTAAAAACAATTGAATTATTACCGCTGCCCCCCCCCCCCCCCCCGACAAAAGAAGAAAAGACCCCACCCCCTCATGACACGACAGTAAGACTAGACTAAATATCAGTTAAACTGCTTAAATTTATCAATACAATCTAGATCTTTAAATGACTTTGACTTCCTGAACTTCACACTATTTCACAATCATCGCCGGTAATGACAGTACAATGTACTTAATTTTCTACGTAATTTCAATGCATTGATGATACATGTATATTATATAGAAAATGACAATAGTAAATTTAGATAACAATAACGTTAGTAAGGGTGTAAATATAACCATTGATATCAATGAACCTTTATTTCAGTTATGAGGTAATCAATAAACAGCCTTGTGATCACATGATTGCATGATAACTGCAAGGGTTAATACCAAACTGAAAGTTGAAGAAAATAGTGAAAGCATCCACTTGGTAAGCAAAATTTAAAATACATCGGGGAAAGTTGTGATTCAACTGTGCCTTTTTCATTTATCATGATGCTCATCAAAAATATCAGATGGATGTTTATTTTTTATTTTGCCAAAAATACTATAGTAAGTTTTAAGCATTGTTTATATCATATAAACTCCAAATGACATTATCATCGAATTGATACATGCTCAACTGGGTCTAGAAAGATTGGTAAGTTGAGTTTGGGTTCGAAAGACAGTTTCATCTGTTTTATCTATTCTTGTAAATTCATAAATATTGCCAATAAACCCCAAAGCGCTTGCCTCAGTTAATGCTTGCACCTTCAATATTGTTTCATATACATGTATGACATGAAATCCGTAATCTGTATATCGTGAAATTAATTAGAAACGTACTTTCAAAAATGAGAGCCAAGTGGTAAACATGCATTGGTGGATCTATACTGAAGCGTATTGCTACCAATTGATATAATTTTTTGCTATGTTGTATATACGATATACTAAGTCGCACGTAAGAGATATTAAGTCGTACGAATGAGATAATGAGTCAATATTACGAGATAATATGTCGTACGTAAGAGATACTAAGTCGTACGAATGAGATAATGAGTCGTTATTACGAGATAATATGTCGTACGTATGAGATACTAAGTCGTACGAATGAGATAATGAGTCGTTATTACGAGATAATATGTCGTACGTATGAGATACTAAGTTGTATAAACGACACATACTAAGTCGTACGTACGACATAATAAGTCGTTATAACGAGATAATAAATCTTATTATATGATTGAATAATTCCTAGCTCTCTAATTGGCTGAGATCCAACAATGTAGAAATCATACTACGTTATGTTTACCTGTACGTGACCTTCCAGGTGAACATAAGGAATTATTTTTTCCACATAAGACCAAAAATAGGTCGGGAACTTCCAGTTTGACGCGATCGATTATACTTATTTTTGCCGTCCAATGAAATTCCGTGTTTCTCACTG
The DNA here is from genome assembly GCF_947568905.1 of Ostrea edulis. Lineage (NCBI taxonomy): Eukaryota > Metazoa > Mollusca > Bivalvia > Ostreida > Ostreidae > Ostrea > Ostrea edulis. Next base: position 86,964,330 of record NC_079167.1, read on the forward strand.
AGTTAGCTAAGAAGCTTACAATTAAAGCAAAGAACAATCTTGAAGGGTTTTTTAATCATTCAATCATATAATAAAACAATTATTGCTGTTTTTGAGGTCAATACGATGATTTAGCCACCTGAGGAGTACAATATTCACCTCGTCCTTCGGGCTCGGTGAATATTGTACTCCTCAGGTGTCTAAATCATCGTATTGACCTCAAAAAGAGCAATAATTGTATCGTAATAAGGAGATACTAAGTCGTAATAACGAGGTAATATATGTAACTCGTACGTACGAGAAACACTACGTCGCACAAACGACATAAGTCGTTATAACGAAATACTAAGTCGTAATAACGAGATACTAAGTCGTAATAACGAGATACTAAGTCGTAATAACTAGATAATAAGTCGTAATAACTAGATAATAAGTCGTAATAACGAGATACTAAGTCGTAATAACGACATACTTACGGAAACGTATAACCGCCTCATGTTGTTGTGTTATACCTCAAAATGGCAAAATAAAATTAGTGTCATCTTCCAATGAAATGTTTATAACGTCAAAACTATGTCGACTTGTACAAGGAGATCAGAAAAAATCGATATACTTTGAATGATTTTACAGCCCTCTTCCAGCTTTATTGGTTTTAATCATGTCATGATAACTTTTTGCGTAATAATATTTGCTGCAAGAAAAAATATGCGTAGAAATATTCTTGCAATTCTATACAAGGAGAATTAATCATGTAGATATGATACCGTTTTTCAGGTTTTACGTCCATATTTTGATAACTTCTTGTCTGTTAACAAGGAATGTCGATTTGAGTTTGTCGTCCAAATTTTGAGCAACAATTTCACTGTATTTCAACTCTCGCATACTAGTACAGTGTATATAATTATAGAGCTTTACAAATACTAAATACCTGCAAAGCTCCATTGTAGAAGGATGATCAAGGTGAACTTGTCCCATATAGGCCCTATAAATCAATTTAAACTCGGACTCCTTATGTGGTTCCACCTTGGCCCCAGGGAAACGTTTTGAATAAGCTTCAAGCAGTTACTGTCCTACCATTTCTTTAAGAATCTAAAATAACAAAGTTTTGCTACAGGAAACATCAACTATCTCTCTGATGTACACATAAATTAAGAGGTGCAAAATGGCACTATGTAATAAAGATTCTGTGAAAATTTAAATTTATTGTCTTCAGTTGTGTAAGAGGAGTTGCTGACAAGTGATGCTACCTCCAAGTGTACCAAGAAAATCCATGTTTCGCTATTGGAAACCCCAAATAACTGCCCCATCGAAAATTATTTTTTTTAGCCTGCTAGCTCTTGTTGAGGTTCTAATTTTTTCAACATATTTTTCTATTAGACTTTGAACCCCCATTTTGGAGGTCCCTGCCCTAGGGATCTTGACTTGCGTAAATTTGATTCTTCCTTAATATTTCAATGTAAATCTTTCAACCCCTTTTATGGCCCCATCCTAGCCCCTTGGGCTATGATTTGTGCCGATGCTTGCATGTAAATTTGGGTTTTTGTAGTCTTTTTGTTCTTCAGAAGAAGATTATCTAAAAGTTCTTTTCCTGTATTCTCCTATATGTTAAACTTTGCACCCCCATTGTGAATCTAGCCTAGCCTCGTGCGAGTTGATTCGAATTTATACATTTGGATTTTATTTGAGGATGTTAACGTGGCATGTTGTAACATTGTAGGTGAGAGAAAGATTTTAAAATATGTTTCCCATGTAAAACATTTGATCTCCTTTATGGGCCCATCTTAAAAGTGGGACTTTCGAATTGAACCACCTTGAATCTTCACTACATAAGAAAGCCCTGAAATGGTGTTCGAGTTTTCTGTCCCACTGCTTCTAGTGAAGACGATTTTTTAAATGATCTCACCATATTATTGGTATTTCTTAATGAACACCTTTAATAGGGGGGGGGGGGGCGGCTCACTCGAATAAACTTTGTGGCGAGTTTAGTTAGGAGTGACCAAGTTGTTACAACCATATCACTCCAATACTAAGATAACTACACTGGTTACCTGTGCAGTATAGGACTCAATATAAGATACTTATTTATACTTACAAAGCCTTACATGATGAGTGCCCAACTTATATCAAACAATTACTAGAGGTATATAAGCCTACCCGAAATCTTAGGTCTATAAAACAATCGGTCACTTAGTTGTTCCAAAAAGTCGAACCGTTACGTACGGGGATCGGTGTTTCAGAACAATAGCTCCAAAACTGTGGAATGCCCTTCCAGAACATGTAAGGGACTGTAGAACACTGTGTGCGTTCAAGAAGTCACTGAAAACACATTTTTCCATCAAGTTTTCCAGGACTAGTTTCTATCATTTCAGTCATTCGCGTTTGCTGTTTCAGTGCATTAAGATTATCTGATCTGTTTTGACTGTGTGTCTTAGTTTTCGAGTACCATTTTGTGATGTTTTATTTTTAAAAAATTCTATGTTTTAATGTATTATACCTGAGACATTATATGCTGTGTGAGCATGTGTGTATTTCATTCTTATTATTATTTTAATACGGCCTGAAACTGATGTTTATTCTCATTTAGCATATTTATGGTATCTTGAGTTTTCAAGTTTAATATGTACAATCAGGATAGGTACAGCTACGGACTCTTTACATGTGATAACGCCTTTTATATCATTGCTTTTTAATGTTTTATTTATTTTCTATGTATGTGTATAACATTCTGTTGTAAGGTATATATGCATTGTAAAGCACCTTTGAGCGTACATAATGTATGAAAAGGGTGCTATATAAATATGGTATTATCATTATTATTATTATTGTACTGTACACAGGCAAATGTGCCTCACGTGAATTTCACGTGAATTTCTGTTCACGTGAAATTCACGTGAACCGTTCACGTGAAATTCATGTAAATTTCACGTGAATTTCACGTGAAAAGTGATTCACGTGAAATTCACGTTAATATGCTCACATGAAATTCACGTGAATAACTTTTTACGTGAAATTCACATGAAAATTTTCACATGAATTTCACGTGAATCACTTTACACATGAAATTCACATGGATTTCACATGAATCAATTTTCACGTGAAATTCATGTGAAATTATTCACATCAATTTCACATCACCAGTGATTCATGTGAAATTATTCACATGAATTTCATGTGATAAGTTATTTACAATTATTATTAACATGAAAATTTTCACATGAAATTCATGTATATATATACAGACATGGAGAAAGCGCTAGCAGTAAATGATTGTTTTTTATGGAATGTGTCATTCTGATTTTCAATATTTATTTACAACTGTGCCGAATCAACTTCTAATATAAATATATATATATATATATATATACATGTATACAAGGAAGAATTATTGCTTTACAGAACGATAATTATTTAATCTCCAAAATTATATATTCATGTACCTGCTTTGAGGATAAAAAGTGTTTGAAATAATCAAATACTGGTGTTATTACTGAAATATCTAAGATGGGAGCAGTTGTATTGAATTCAGTGTTTTGTGACAAAATGACACCTAATGCTTCTTTATATAAATGTATCATTCGCATGATGAATTTAATGTTAAAAGATTAATCACATGAAATACCTAACTTATAACCAGATAATTTCTGAAGTTATAGGTAAGAAATGGCTCTTGGAATTGAAATTAAACAAAAATGTGGTCTATCGACCAGCATACTGACTGACAGGTACAAAATAATGTGCTCCTCTTCTTTGAACAGGGGCATATTACGAGGAAGTGTATATAAAATTCAATATACAGTTCAATATGGAATTTAAAATTGTGCAGCTTTGTAGTTAATTGAACAGGTGTTGAAGCATTGCTTCTGTATAATGTATACACATATAAATGCTACTATATACATTTATCAAAGGAACACAAATGCAATATTGAAAATATTGTTTTACCATGATCACTTAAATCAAATATATGAAAATTACACAAATGAGATAAGATGTCACAAAGTCATAAAGAAAAGCTTTCCATCTTGTAAAGTAATGTTGACAATAATAATATGTCTTTAAATGGAAGGAGAGACATAATAATGTTTAGTTCTTATGCACAGACATCACTTTAATGTGTAACTAAAATCCAAGCGCTTTAAACTGGAAGTTTATCTGTTAGTTTAGACAATCTAAACTTATTATTGATGAAAATATTTTGAGCACTATGTTGCAAATACAGGTCACTCAAAACGCCCATCTGTTGCTCGGTCCTACTTTTTCTCCTTCCTTTAACAATCCTACATTGACCTCCTTTGCAGTCATGAATGGCATGGATAACATTTTGTATTCTCTTTGACCTTAGAATTGCAATCTCTCTATCAATTTTAATGAGTTGATGATTGCTGTAGAGATCTGAGTCAACAACTTCACCTTTCTTGATAAAAACTACCTCCATTTTGCTGTGTTTCTTTGTACATACCAGGATAAACCGATCAACAATGCCAACCTGGATCTAAAAGAAACAGACAAAAGTGACACATGACTTATAATATGTCACAATGCTATAATATGTGATACTGTACAGTTACATTTCATTTTTAAGAGGAGGCATAAATTGCTATTAACAGTATATTAATCATTTAGTATAATTTTTATAATCCTTCCCTTGTCTACTCTCTAGGTACTTGAAAAAAGTCTCAGGATTGATTTTGTATGAAAAGTCTGAATGATCTATACTCTTCAAATGAATAATCAGGAGATTTCTTTGCCTTTCATTGAGACTTCCAACACAATGCTTTGAAAAATAAATTGGGTTTAGACAAGTATAAAGATAAAATATTGGGTTTTTTTCTATTACCTATCGTATACACTTAGGTAAAAAATTGTTATTTTATACTTTTACCATTCAGTTAGATGTTGCTTTCAAAAATATTTCCATGAAATGCACTCATGTTGATATTACCTGAATCAAATGCTTTGTCAGACCCAGGTATAGGAAGTGAAGAATTCCAATTGGACTATCCCTGCACATATATGAATGTATGTGTTATATAATAAACAATATATGACATGCACTAAATTAACTGCATATATTTTACATATTCCAGTCAATGGGTCGAATGAATATGAGTTACCGTACCTATACTGGATTCCTAAACTACATAAAAACCCTCACAAACAAAGATACATTGCTGGATCCAGTAAGTGCTCTACCAAGCCCCTATCTTTGCTCCTCACGAAAATGTTAACAGCTGTGAAGGAGAAACTTCAAACTTACTGTGCGACTACATATGCCAGAAGTGGTGTTAATCAAATGTGGATTCTAAAAAATTCTAAAGAACTTTTAGTAAACTTGAAATCACAGAATTTTTCCCAAATCAATAGCATTAAAACCTACGACTTTTCAACACTATACACGACCATTCCTCACGATAAATTAAAGACTAGACTTTTTGACATCATAGACAGTTGCTTCTTCAACAAAAACGGAAAACGGAAATACTCATATCTAGTGATCAGTCATTCAAAAACTTACTTTGTTAAACACCACTCTGATTCCACGCACAAGTATTCTGAAGTTGAAATAAAAAATATGCTAGAGTTCCTCATTGACAATATCTTCGTAGTCTTTGGTGATCAGGTCTTCCAACAGTCTGTTGGAATTCCCATGGGTACGAATTGTGCTCCTTTGTTAGCTGACCTGTTTTTATATTCATATGAAGTTGAATTTATTCAAAAACTTCTACGTGAGGAGAAAAAATCTCTCGCTGTGACCTTCAATTCGATGACGTTTTGTCTATTAACAATGATAGCTTTCATTCATACGTCGATTTGATATATCCCTGTGAGCTCGAAATAAAGCACACCACAGAGTCGTCCACTTCTGCTTCATACTTAGATATTTTATTGAAAGTAGACATTAACGGCAAACTGACAACTCAACTGTATGACAAACGGGATGATTTCAGCTTCTCCATCGTCAACTTCCCACATTTATGTAGCAATATTCCATTATCACCTGCATATGGTGTTTATATATCTCAACTAGTTCGATATGCAAGAGCTTGTTCTGGGTATAGTCAGTTTTTAAATCGAGGTAAGCTACTGACAAACAAGTTGATGGTACAGGGATTTCAACAGTCTCGATTGAAGTCAGCATTTCGCAAATTCTATGGTCGTTATAACGATCTAGTTCGTCAATACGACCTCGCATTGGGTCAAATGCTGTCTGACGTGTTTCATACCAATTGTTAAGCCGTTGTTGGCACACTGATTTTGACTGCGGATAACTCCGTTTACCTGATCAGGATATGGGGCTCACGGCGGGTGTGACCGGTCAACAGGGGATGCTTACTCCTCCTAGGCACCTGATCCCACCTCTGGTATGTCCAGGGGTCCGTGTTTGACCACTATCTATTTTGTATTGCTTGTAGGAGTTATGAGATTGATCACTGTTCGTTATCTTCACCTTGCATTTAATACTTTCAAAATAATAGGGCCAAGTGCAATAAGTTACCTTCAATGCTATTAGGGTCGGTATCGTCATTGCTGAATTCCGTCAATGAACCGTCATGATGATATTCCGTCCCATCATTACATTGGTTGCATGATACAGAGTTTTGTTCAGCTGCAAAATCTTCAAGACCGCAAACATCGTTTATTTAATTATTTTCATGTAGATGTATACCAATATTACCATCACACTCGGGATTGTGTTCGTTTTGTTGGTGTCGACGAAAATTTCCCAAACGGTGAGAAGTTGCAAGGCTTGCAAAAGTATTCCTCCTTCTCCTTAAACTTTGAGTTCGAACGTCGAATATTTTCCATGATTTTGACAGCTAATCAATGTTCAATAGTTCTTGGATTGTGCTTGCATTGAAGCGCTACAACGATTCCGATTTTTCTGCACGTGCTTTGCAGACGACAACAGTGGCAGTACGTTATATACAAGGCCTAGTTATGTATGAGGTAAGTTGAAGAAATTATACACAGTGCTATTTTTACAAACTAATAAAATCAATATATTTATAAATTCTACCAAATAGCATTTGTATGTATATTTCAATATACAGTAGGCTCGATAAATGTTACACGAAAAGCTAATTCGGGGCCTAGCACTTGCTTGTTTACATACGTTACGCTCCGCCTACAACAAAAATGGGGAGTGGATCTAAGTACGCAATCTTATCAAATTTCGTTGAACTATGATTGTTGTGTAGATATTTGCCATTTTGGTTGATCTAAGTTTGATTACATTGGAAAACTTAAAGTACTTGGTCATACAGATCTTTCTCAAAGACTTTTTCTATATATTTCGTATAAAACTTTTTTTTCAAAAACAAAATGATATTAATCAAGATTATTTGATACATATTGTAACGTGCTAATGTCCAAGAATAAGGCAGATGTTATATTTACAGTTTATTTACAAATATACACATATTTACACACAACATTTATGTTGAACAACTTCAAATAGTTGAAGTTCAATATACACATCAGTCCATCTGCTTACGGAGCAGAACTGACATCCATCTGTATTAAACTCCAATACAGAACTGACTCAAACTTGGGTATGCCCCTCAAACTTCAAGGTTCCCAGCCAAAATCATAAAGCACCGATAATGGCTAACCTTAATCAGGAATATAAACAATGAACCCTTATATTCCCATGAGAACATCGGCGACCACTAGTGTAGGACGCTGACAGACATATCCCGTTACCCATTGTGATAACAGTATAGAGCAATAAATGCTGAGCATGCATACAAGATAAACTAGTGAAACTCCAAAATTATGACATTGCTCCCTCCTTTAAAGACATGTGCCCACACGTTATTTACAAATTAAAATTGACAGTTTTCTCAATGTACATTCTCAGTTAATTACACTGTCACTTTATAAATCCAATCGTTCCACAGGACGGCGGATTCGTTTACCGCGACCGTATTCTGCATCAATTCCTGCTTCCCAATCGTCATTATAACTCGCATTGTCAATAGAACGTACCTCGTCATCATCACCAGACTGCTATCACTTGACGGCTGCCACGCGTCACTTTCGCCATAAAATGGTTTTAATCGGTTGTAATGCACAACACGCGGTCTGGAATTTGGTGTCTTTTGGATTCGGTACACAAGATCACTAATTGACGTAACTACGCGATAAGGTCCGTCCCAATTAGATTGTAATTTTGGGCTCACGCCGATTTTGCGTTTAGGATCAAAAAGCCACACGAGGTCACTACTTTTATATGGGTTAAATTTCACAGAATAATCGTATCCGGACTTCTGTTTATCACTTGCACTTTTAATATGTTGTCTAGCCGATTCATGCACTTTGCACATTTTGTCCTTCAAGTCTGCCACATATTCAGGCACACTGTTTGTTTCTTCTTTAGGAATACTTCCGTACATTAAATCCACAGGTAAACGTACTTCCCGACCTAACATCATCAAATTCGGGGAATATGACGTTGATTCCTGGTCAGCACTCCTATATGCCATCATTGTCATCGGTAGAATTTCGTCCCAGTCTCTTTGATCTTTAGACATTAATGTTGCAAGCATATTTCCAACCGTTTTATTGAAACGCTCAATCATTCCGTCAGATTGGGGGTGTAAAGCTGTAGTTCGAGTCTTCTCCATTCCTAGTAGTTTTGACATCGAGATGAATAGTCCAGATTCAAAATTTCTTCCCTGGTCGGAATGAATAAGTAAAGGGACCCCAAAACGACAAATGAACTCATCAACGAGCTTTCTGGCTACAGTCTCAGCCTCTTGATCTGGGATCGCGTATGCCTCAGTCCATTTAGTAAAATAATCTCCCACAACAAGAATGTATTTGTTTCCGCGTTCTGTTACAGGTAAGGGACCCATGATATCCAGGGCTACCCTCTCCATTGGAGCTCCCACATTGTAGATCTTCATAGGGGCCTTGTAGGATTTAGACGGACTTTTCCTTGCCGAACACTGTTCACATTTACGACACCAGTCCTTTACACTAGATCCAACATCCGGCCAATAAAATCGTTCTCGTATCCGAGACAAAGTTTTGTTGACTCCAAGATGACCAGCTGTAACGGCATCATGAAGCGATTTTAATATATCTGCGCGATATATTTCTGGCACAATCACTTGTCACGAAATTCGCTTCCCTGTATCATCTTCCCATCTCCGATGCAGGACACCATTCTTGAATTCCAGTCTTTGCCACTGAGACCACAAAGTTTTCACTGGCACACTTTCCAAACAGATTTCCTCTCATTTAGGCTTGGTATGGCTTTGCTGCAATTTTGAGAAAATAACACCTATTGTCGTATCGTCTCTTTGGGCTTTGGCCATTTGAGATTGTGATATTCCATTTATCCAGGAAGGTTGAGTCTTTTTACGGACAACATTGCATTTTCCTTCTGGACGAAAAGTTTGTTCAGTTCGCTCACAATATGAGCAGTCTTGGCAGGGTCGGCGCGACATCGAGTCAGCATTAATATGTTTTGCTCCAGCTCGATGTTCTATTTCAAAGTCATAAGTGCCAAGAACTTCCAGCCATCGAGCTAACTGTCCTTCAATATTTTTGAAATTCATAAGCCACCGAAGTCACCCATGGTCTGTGCGTAGGCGAAACTTCCTGCCATACAAGTAGCAGTGGAAGTGTTTTATGGACTCTACAATCGCGAGTAATTCCTTGCGGGTTACACAGTAGTTTGTCTCGGATTTCCCTAATGCATGACTAAAATAGCCTATTACTTTCTCCTTACCATCTTGAATTTGAGAAAGCACAGATCCAATGGCTTTGTTGCTAGCGTCTGCATCTAGGATGAACTCTGAGCCTTGAGGATCCGGGTATGCCAGTACCGGACTGTGCATTAGTTTAGATTTTAGCTGCTGGAAAGCCGTGTTGCACTCATCCGTCCACAAAAATGGCTTATTTTCTGTCATGGAATTTAATGGACGAGCAACTTTTGCAAAGTTGAAAATAAACTTGCGATAATAAGAGGATAATCCAAGAAAACTACGAAGCTGCTTAATGTTGATGGGCACAGGCCAATATTTTATGGCATCAATTTTTGATTGATCCACTTGAATTCCGTCCGGGGTTACAATATGCCCCAAGTATGTCACTCGCTTTTGAAATAAGAAACATTTCTTTGGACTTAATTTCAGTCCCGCAGTACGTAGTCGCAAAAGCACTTCCTCTAAACGATTTAACGTTGTCTCAAAGTCTTGACCGAAAACAATCACGTCATCAAGATAAACCAAACAGGTTTTCCAAGATAATCCCGATAAGACTTTACTCATTAACCTTTCAAAGGTGGCGGGTGCATTACACAGTCCAAAGGGCATGACCTTGAACTGGTACAGTCCATTTTCGGTCACAAAGGCAGTTTTCTCACGATCCTGATCTTCCACTTCAACTTGCCAATAGCCGCTTTGTAAATCAAGGGTGCAAAACCACTGAGAACCAACTAGAGCGTCCAGTTTGTCGTCAACTCTGGGAACCGGAAATGAATCCTTCTTAGTAACATAATTCACCTTTCTATAGTCTACACAAAACCGAAGGGAACCATCCTTCTTCCTCACCAATACAATTGGTGAAGCCCAAGGACTGTTTGATTTTTCAATCACGTCCTGAGATAACATCATTTCGATCTGTGATGACACCTCAGATCTCTTAGCAAATGGCATTCGACGGGGTTGTTGTTTGATGGGTGTAGCGCCCTGAGTGTCAATCTTGTGTTTGATTACTCCTGTGCGACCAAGTGCTAGTTTGTCGGGTGCAAACACATCTTTGTTGTTGATCAAAAACTGTTTTAGGATTTCCGATTGTTTTCCATCCAAATTGACACATGATTCAGATAGTAAAGTCGAAAGGTAATCCGGAATTTTGCCATCTGGATAAGAACAAGTTTCCTCACTTCGGTCTATTGTTACAGCTTCGCAGTGACCAACTACTGTTCTCGGATAAAGTTTGATTGATTTGTCTGACACATTGAGCACACGTATAGGAACTTTTTCCTTCGACAAATCTACTACAGCTTTCCCTACAATCAGTTTGTACTTTTCAGTGAATTTCTCCGAAGGAATAACAAGGCCTGTCTTAGGTACTGAATCGGTATCCAAAACTTTTCCTTGAAGCAACATCTCACTTCCAGCTGGAACAACACTGGTATCTTCCAGAACAACCCTACAACAACGTATGTAGTTGCACGAGAATGTTGAACATTTTACAATATGCCCATTCAATTTAAACTGACTATTTCCTACATCAAGAACACATTTATGTGCCTTCAAGAAATCAAATCCGAGCAATCCCTCGATGTCCTCATCAATGTCAACAATCCAGAATTCGTGCTGTACAGAAATGCCTGCGAGAGTCACGTTCATTGTCGCGATCCCTTTTGCATGAATACATTTGCCATCAGCCATCTTCATATTCATTTTAGAAGATAGTAATTCGGGGATTGGATTCATTTTCCTGTAGACACTGGTATTAATGATAGAGACATTGGCACCTGTATCTACAAGAAATCGTACAGATTCGGCATCATGTATACATCCATCCACATATATACCAGACCCGTCCTTCGATATTCGAGAAGATCGCGGGGCAACGTTTGAATTTCCCTTACCAGAACTTGATGATTTTTTGGCTTTCGGGCAGTTCCTTCTAAAATGATTCCCACCACAGTTCCAACAACGGATTTCTTTTGTTGATGGTTTTGAATTAGCAGCACATGTATCTTTCGATTTTTTCATTGTTTCTATTTCCTTGCGCATTCAACAAGTTCCTTTGAAATTTCTCCCATACATGCTTTAATGTCATCAGCACTGAATGATTTTTCATTTGCATAGTCACTGACAGTTACATTCCGCACCGCTGTAGTAGCTCGTTTTTCTCGCTGTTTTTCTGCCATATTAAATGCATCCAGTTCCACGGACAGTTTTGTAGCATCATCAATGGTTTTGGACGCGCTTGCTGAATCCTCAGTCTCATGTCGGAGTCAGTAAGGGCGTCTATGAAATGATCCCGACACAATGTTTCCAGTAGATCTCGCGGAGCATTAGGGTAAGCTTTTCTGCTCAATCGTTTTATATATTGAGCTAACTCCGGAAGTGATTGGTCTCTTTTCCGGACAAGGTTTTTTTTAGCTGAACTCGGAACAGTTCAGTTCTGTTCTCGGATCCAAAACGGCGACTGAGTGCAGTTGACAATTCAACATAGGAACGTCGTTTTCCTGGCTCCAGATCAGCTAACACTCCTTGTGCAGCACCCCTTAACGAGGACGCTAAGAACATGGACTTCCTTATGTCGTCCCATCCATTTATCTCCGCCACGAGTTCAAACTGGACTTTATAATCATCCCACGGCTCAGACCCATCATATGCAGCTGGACGTACTAAAGGTTTCATGAAATCCCTGTTACTTTGATGATCATCATTGTAACTATTGTTTCTGAGTGCCGCTGTAGTATTGCGTATTTCTCGATCAAGCGCTGCACATTCTCTTTCTATACGCTGGATCTCATGAGGGGTGGATGTCATCGTCCCTATTCCTGTATCTGACCTATTACGTCTTATTCCTAATAGCACAGTTGGGGTATCTAAATTTTCTGCCATATCACTTGTAATAATAATCCCACCGCTGCCACCAAAATTGTAACGTGCTAATGTCCAAGAATAAGGCAGATGTTATATTTACAGTTTATTTACAAATATACACATATTTACACACAACATTTATGTTGAACAACTTCAAATAGTTGAAGTTCAATATACACATCAGTCCATTTGCTTACGGAGCAGAACTGACATCCATCTGTATTAAACTCCAATACAGAACTGACTCAAACTTGGGTATGCCCCTCAAACTTCAAGGTTCCCAGCCAAAATCATAAAGCACCGATAATGGCTAACCTTAATCAGGAATATAAACAATGAACCCTTATATTCCCATGAGAACATCGGCGACCACTAGTGTAGGACGCTGACAGACATATCCCGTTACCCATTGTGATAACAGTATAGAGCAATAAATGCTGAGCATGCATACAAGATAAACTAGTGAAACTCCAAAATTATGACAATATCAAATAGTCCACAATTAATTAAGATTGGCTAATACAGTTCGTACCGTTTACGAAATAAACCTGGTTCGAACTATCTTGCTTCTTACAATTCCGCCTAACGGGGAACCAGTTAACTTTTCATTTTGCTCAAACCTTAGATTCAACACATTGTGAAAAATACTCACCCACCCAACCCATTTTCTTGTATCATCGAATTGATTTGTGTTTACTTGTGCTGCTGCTTTGTTCTTTATTTCCCAGATTCCTTTCCATTTCAATATTGATAATATGCCTGTTTTCATATCGATGCCAGCTGTCTCCAGGATGCTGTCAAATTACTACATGCACTAATTTGGGCAATTTTTCTTTCTTAATTGTTGCATCTTTCTAGTGGGGTTCGGGACTGGGGAGTGCGTTGGGGTAGTTGATAACTAATTCTGCGCCAAAACCGGCTCTCCTCCCACCTACTACTAAAGCAGAGGGCAGGTATTTCACGTGTACCCTCCAGACGACCATTAAACTAGGTCAAGGGTCAGTGGATATTCATAGAAAATACTAATTTCTTGCATAAGTTGCTAAAGTTTAATTCGTGGGGCTCTCAGCTAGTTCATAGCTGGGGCCACATCCACCTCCTACTCAGGGAGGGGATGCTACAGGCTGGTGCATGTTGCGACAACTGTAGGAGGGTCTACAAGCTTGCTCCGCACTTGCTATTAAACCAGATAGCACGCAGGAGACCGGTGAGATGCACAGAGATCTCTACCTCCCTTAGAACGTGGGGACTCGTTCAGGTTCGGGCACCTATGTTCACATAGGGTCCCCTGTGTTGCCCCTACTTTGGTAGTCAAACTGGCACACTGGCCGCCTCCCCAGTTCCCCACAAAAACTTTGCATGCGACCCTTTTCACCATATATGTAAATTTGCATCCTGTTTCTGATCCAATTAATAAATATTAAACTTCTATCACTCTTGTCATTCCAGCTGCTAAGCAGCCTTTGAGGGATTACAGGGCAGCCAGTTAAGCTTCGACACACCTACTGGTCTATTCAGATATTAGGTTAAGGGCACTGTTCAATTCGGGCAGTAGGTCAGATGTCTTGCGACTTGTTGTGCTGTATATTAAGTTTAATTTAGCACAATAGCTTCTCTAGGTAAATTTAACATACCCTAGGTCAGGCCATGGTCATGAAGCCAATTTTTTTATTGATAATAATGAAAATAAATAAATAAATAATGTATATTAAAGATATAGATCTATTGGGTAACTAACATCACCAATCCTTTGATAAAAGTAGTAGTGAATCTGGCATCAAAATCGATGAAATAAGCTGTAAATTCATGAATAAAAAGCTATTTAGGGAAGTGTAAACAGCAACAATAAATTATTATGCTACATGCAAATTAAAATTTTTGAAATTTAACATAATAATTTTAATACACGTGACCAAATAATTTTTGCATGCATGTCTGTGTATACATCTATAAATCCATGCATCATTTAACTCTACACTTAATTAATAAACCTACATGCAATGCCATTTAATTCAATAACAGAACAATTTTAACAGTCATGGTAATTTAAAAAAAAAAAAATAATCATCCAATAGTAATGTCAAATTTATAATACTATATATCAACTTAGTGCTACTTTTTAAAATATTTTTTAAAAAGTGATTTAGATGTGACAATCTTTTAAAGTTAATTTTCATTGAATTCTTCATTCAGGACAATCAAAAAAGTGGTGAAGGTAGCCAGGACATGTTCGAGTCCCAGGAGTCTGCACAGCTGGCTCCAGTCAATGACGGATCTGGCTGTACTGCACCATGCAGGGGCTGTGCAGAAAACACAAAGCTGCTACACACAATTTGTGAGTACAGGTCTATTGCTCACCAGCTGTATACATGTACTATTCAGGATTTAAAATTAATCTATGTGCATGGTTGATGTACACGTATGTGTACATTTTTAATAATGATCATGCATTTCATATGCATACATTTGATTTTCTGAATATTTTTTTTTTCAAATAAAAGAATAGTCTTCAGTTAGAAACTAGGTGGAGGAAAAATAAGAATGTATGCATATAGCCATCCATCTGAAAAATACCACTAATATCAATTAAGAATCTTCATTTGAAATTGTATAATTTGATGTTGTTCACTGTTGATAAACATTAAATTCTTCACAGTGCAAGAGCTGAGGGAACTCAGAGAAGGGTTAAATGCCAGAAGTGGTGATTATAAGAAATTCGTCATGGAGAATTCAGATATTGAGGTATAACTCTTAACACTGTATTGTGTACATATATACTCGGTCTTTTATATATCCATAAATAACTGGCCAAAGTTATATAGAAGTTTTATAGAAAACGTTATCATTTAATATTCAATGTCTTGATAGGGTGATTTTAATTACCTGAAAAAATTTGTTTGATTGGTGCATCAAAGAAAACCTGATTTCGGCTTCATTGTGTAAATTGATATGTTTATTGAATTTGAAAATAATATCTACATATATTAACAGTTTTTATTAGTATTTGTTTTTCACAATATTCAGTATAATTGCAATTATTAACTTTTATTATGGTTAATTGTAGGCTCCCCTGCTGGAATTCTTGAAGACTGCATTTCTAGTCAAAATGTTTTTAAGCACTGCAGACTTAGAATTGAAAGTAAGTCTGTTATTACATGCAATCTGATTATAGGGGAGTGGTGCCGCTATACACATAACAATGATGGAGCGGATCAAAGATCCGAACCTAATCAGATCATTATTATATGCAATGGAACCATAACACTTGTTATCATTAAAAATTCAAGTCCATAACCAATCCTCATGTTTTAGCTCATCTGAGCTGAAAGCTCATGTGTGCTTTTCTGATCACATGTTGTACATCTTATGTCTGACTGGCTGTCTCTCCATCTGTAAACTTTACACATTTTCTACTTCTGCTCCAGAACTATTGGGCCAATTTCAACCAAACTTTGTAAAAATAATCATTGGGTGAAGGGAATTAAAGTTTGTTCAAAGGAAGGGCCATGCCATTTTCAGAGGGGAAAAATCACAAAAATGCAAAAATAGGGTGGGGTCATTTAAAAATCTTCTCAAGAATGACTGGGCCAAAAGAGTTGAAATTTATATGAAAGCTTTCTTACATAGTGCAGATTCAAGTTTGTAAAAATCATGGTACACAGGGATAGGTTGGGACCACAGTAGGGATCAAATTTTTACATGCGAATATAAAGGAAAATCTTTAAATATGGGCTCAGGTGAGCAATGTGGCCCATGGGCCTCTTGTTGTTAATTGAATACTCATAGAATATAAATTTTGAACAAGAAATTAATTCATTTCTTGTAAATGTTAAATGTTACATTTTTTTATCCACAAGATGAAATTCAAGAAATAATTATACATGTACAACAAATTCCAGGCTAAAGTGGTGTCCTTAGTGCACAGACTAGGAATGAAGGCGGATATGCCAGTGATCATGCGAAGCGTAAACAAAGGACTAAAGCCAAAATTGCATGATTTGGCCCTGTCAATCTTTGAAAATAAAACTTTATATTTATAGAAGAAATCTTAGGCCAGACTTCAATTAGAAATTATACTATTAATTTCCATATCGAGTTTTGTGCAGGAAACAGCACAAGCGTAATTATATGCATTGAAACCGGATGCGGTATGTCAAAAATACCTATTTTTTATAGAAATTCTAAACTTTATTTAATAAATTTTATGGGCGCCACTCTTGAATCACGATGATATTTTATATACGTTTATATCGTTATCTGAGAAATACTGTAAACGAATTATATTTGGCGTGTACGATATTTGGCGGAAATCGTTTTTTTTTTCAACAAGTTAGCGTAGATTTGATTTAGCGCATTCCTGAATTACTTTAAACATCTAGATTTACGGATAGTATTTAGCGATGTACTTGATTTAGCGGAAGCTGCGTTCCGCCAAAGTCGCTAAATAGAATACACAGCCAAATGTAATACATTTACAGTATTGTGTATTAGTTTCGTGTTGGTTTACGTGCGGCGCCATATTTTATTTGATGATTTTGAATTCTTGAAACTTGCCTAGAATTTTCCGGATTACCGTTTTAAGTGGTTAAATTGAGCATGAAATTTGATAGTTTAAATGTGTTTTGTCATGTTTCGAATCAAACAGTAATGAATTCAATGTTAATGTTGATTATCACATTATTTATCGAATCTCACTCGGGTTACGGTAATCGAAGATAGGGAATTTCCAATGCGATAAAAATAGACCCATATAAATATACTGGTTTCAAAGCTGTGAAATTTTGAGACTTTGCTATGGTATTTTTTCTAATATTAGATGGATTAAGCAATTTCATGTACTTCACTTAAGGTTTCCTAAGTAAACATACGTACTAGGCTTAGTGAACACTTTCCAAAATCTTTGTTCCTCAGTTCCTGCATAAGGAATGACGTCGCCTGTCAAGCTGACGAAATTAGTCAGCTCTTCATAACAATGGAGTTTACTCACAGGGGCTTACTCCAATCGGAACACGCTCGGCCTGTCGGTTATGGAAATGGCCGAGTTGTTACGATTGGGGCTTGCTCCCATTAAAACAATACATTTATTGTAAACAATGCTTTATTTTAGCTAAAATATAATTATTTGATTAAAATATTGTTTTAAATGGTAGCAATTTAAACTCTGTTGTTTACTGTAACCATGGGAAAAACTGACGGGAGACAACTCTTTCAAGCTTCTTAATGGGGTGTCTTATAGGGAATTTTTAAGCAAATCTATAGGCTGACTAATCACAACTAGCTTTTCAAGGATAAATTCCTAGTAGGGAATGGTGTTATTAGAAATGAAAAGCAATTAAATCATTGAATTACAAATACATATTTCAAAACTAAAATGATATGCGGTAAAAATGAATGAATTAATTTAAAATGAATAAACATATAGATAAATCATAAATGTGGATAATTAAAAATACAAGGGTATAAGTACATACACAAGAACAATAGCTATCTAGTATATAAAAAGAAATAGACACACAGTAGACAAATGAATAGTATAAATACTGTACATAAAATAAATACAAAGGGGGGGTGGGGTGGTGGTGGTGGTTTCGGGGCCCGGTTGGACCTCTTGCTTTCGTCAGAAAATTGTGCTTTAAAAAGTACGAATAACACATTTTGAAGGTGACCCCACCTTTGAAAACTAAAACTAATGGTAGACACACTCCCCCCCCCCCCTTTTTAAAAAAAATACTGGATCTGTCCCTGACATATCAAATAAATATAAACACACAAGAAGATAAATAATTTGACTAAATAAAAGCATACGGATAATAATAGAAGAAGAAGAAAAATACAGGAGTAAATAGATGAATGAGCGAATGTTAATAAACATGAATAGATTATAAAGTATATTAAACATGAATAAATAAATGCATCCCCGATAAATAATAAAGATGTGTTAGTAGCATATTTAAATGGATAAATAAAAAACAGAAATAATTCAAAGGCATGGGGATATGAACTTTAAAATGTGTACAGTAATGAAAGCCGACAATTTCTTATATTATCATTATTATTACGATTATCATTTTTTATTGTATTTTCATATAAATGATATCGGGCGTAAAAGTGATTGATAGCATTGTTGGTACTAATCTAATTTTATAATACACAACATATTTTCTAAACTTCATCCAACCTTGTTTCATAATGCTGCTGGCTCTTTGTGTCTAGCATCTTTTTTCAATGACAGACGGGCGACGTCTGTATTTATATACCGAAAGGTAGAAGTCTATAGGAAAAATAATTGGCTTATATAATTCTCAATTTGACATCAGATAAAGTGTTAATCGGGGATATATGCATTTGCTCGATCAAGATATGGGGCTCACGGCGGTTGTGACCGGTCGACAGGGGATGTTTACTCCTCCTGGGCACCTGATCCCACCTCTGGTATATTCAGGGGTCCATGTTTGCACAACTCTATTTAGTATTGCTTATAGGAGTTATGAGATTGGTCACTGTTCGTTATATTCGCCTTCCATGCATATGTTAATGTTTTAGCAGAATCGTTATGTACCGATATTCAATCTCTTCATGAAAAATAAATTGATATCAACATCAGTCTTGAAGTTCACAAAAACTTTTCCGAGACACTATCTATACTGTATCAATGTATCCTAATGTCATCATAAATTTTGTTCTAACCAGTAATTGATCATGAAGGCATAATCACCAGGGTGAATTTCAAACACAGAGACATTGTAAGGATTGAATGACAAATACAAATCGAACTCAAATGCAGAAAAGCTCACATCATAGATTTTAAAAACCTAAGCAATGTATTTAGCAAGAAAGTGCCTAAGAATTTTCTACAATTCAGGAGTTTCAGCGAGTTTGGCTACAGTTTTCACCCAAAGTCAATAAAAGCGTGCAATTGAGGGTTTCAAAATCATAGTTTATCGACCATTCAAAATATATATGGTAACATGCGTTTATTAATGGTAAATATCTGTTGAACACTCACCTCAAATTGTTTCAAGTTAAGTATGACAGATTTTTTTTTTACAGTAGGTCAAAGTATGGTATATTTTTCGAGATTTTTCTCACATGTAACCTTCGTTACTGAGTCCTTGACATGATATGTAAGATAAACATTAATTTTCCATGTATTATTCCAGAACTTGCATTGGAATTGACTGAGCATATATTTTTCTAATTTGCGAAAGACAATAAATACAGGTTTTCAAAGAAAATATTTAATCAACACAATAAGAAATTATCTGCTGTAAAAGTCAGCAATAAGATTTTAAGAGCGCAAAATAAACGACTAGATATCACTTTCAATATCTTTGAAATGGCAGAAAATAAAATTGATTAACAAATATTCTCGAACAGTTCAATATATATGAAACATGAAAACAAAAGACAAGCAATAGATATAGAACAATAGGGGTTTTTTTGTATGTAAATGAAGTAGCGCTATAATTCTGTAACGTATGTTTCAACACTTACACAACAGTACATCCATGAAAATAGTATGCCAAAACGATGTCATCATCAGTTATTCTTTACGATTGATGTTGCAAAACCATAACGACATCACTTAATTCAATAGAAATGCCAGTTTTAATAGAAATATAACGTAGACAAGCAAAAAAAATTACCAAATGTGTCTTTTCTTCTGAATTTGTTAATTTGCAATAAATATGCGATTAAAACAAAAGTAAAAGATTGATGTTTCGCTATATAAATGCCCATGATTCTTATAGAAATAACAGACACATATTTTGAAACCTGGATTGCTCTTTGTTATAATAAACAATGAAAGTAACGTATGTTTCTTATTTTTCCTTTCATTACTATAAAACATCATTTTATTCAAAAAATGGAAAGAATCATATTTACATATTTCTAACAATCTGTTTACAATAATAATATAAAGAAAATGTTTAATTTCCCAACATTTTGATTAAATGTATACCGAATTTTATGTTTTTGTTGCTTATTTTGGAATACCTTCCCATAGAAACTGTCAGTATAATCCACCACGCGGTGTTATGAATGAATATTTAACGTGAACCTTAAGACATAGATGTCCCCTATTAATTTTGAGGTCAAAAGGACAACGGTTAAACTACTCTGGACATACGCTATTGTCCGTTGAGAAATCTTTCCTTGATAGACATCAAACTTGAAACACTGGTGCCCCTTATGAATAGATGACCCCCATTGGATTCCAAGTCACAAGGTCAAAGGTCATACAAAATTACTCAAATGACCAGTTGTTTATAAGTATTTTGAGAGACAAAACTTACATGTATCATTATGGTAGCCTTTGACCGGTAGTTAAACCTTTATTTTCACTGTCTATACAGACATTCTACCTTTTCAGTATTGCCACAAGGGGAGCATATAATATTATTTCTAAAACATTTTTTCATGGTTGTTCTTATGTTTTAATACATTTTTTTTTCATGGTAGTTATTCTGTACTTCTGCTCTTTTCTGAAAAAATGAATAAAAAATTAAAAACAAGTAGAATAATATTACGTAACGGACTTCCTGGTAACATACGTTACACTCAGATAAAATATTTTTGAATGATTTCTATATAAGATTGCATAGAACAATCATCAGAGATTAGTCCCTTCATTTCTAAGATATATTATGAAAAGATGCTGAATTCTAGCAAATTGATAAATGTAGAGTTGCATAGTTACATGTATCATAAATAGGACAGTAGCAGAGAAAAACATGGCCTGTATTTCTTGCAGAGGATATCTGTATATGCTAGTGAATACGGGAACAATAACACATTTGTTTCTTCATAACATAGTTGATATTCAACAAACATATCATTAAAGATGATATTTTGTCAATATGTAGTTCAATATTTGATGTCTAATTAAGCATTTCATTAAGTAACATACGTTACTTTGAGTAACGTATGTTACCAGCATTTTACTCAGTGTAATTCTTACACCAGAGGAATTTCGAGATATTTGGAATACGATATACATTCTTTGATATCAGAAGAACAAATTCAGACCAAAACATTCCATCTGCTTAATCAATATTGTATATTAAACATTGCAGTTGCTGTAACAGTACTTACCGTAAGAGAAAATTAATCCCAATTCTCAAAGTTTAACACGTATTGACTTTCAAACTCAAATGTTCATAGTAGACTTTCATGAGAGCAAAAAAACGCCGGAAATTGTTCTATCATTCCCTTTAATTAATTTCTCGGTAACGAATGTTACATCACGAATGTTACATCTTGACACGTTTGTCAAATTTCAGACCAACCTATGACTTCTGCAAAAGAAATGTTTATATTTTCATTCTCTGTACACTGCGAGATTTTCATAAAAGGGGTAACATTTGCTCTGCAAATACGTTTTCATAAAAAGTTTATTGTATCGTATGTTACATTTCTAAAATCAGAATGCAAAATTTTGAGAATAATGATGACTTCTTCTCAATGCCACATCCAAATATCGCTTGATGAATATTTTCCCACAGTTTTTGAATATTTTAGCGCCAAAATAGATCAAAAACATAAAGATAATACGAAATCTTTGTCCATACATCGGGTGTTTAATTGACCCTATGATCACATAATATAATCTGGCGACATGGAGTAATATATACACCACTGCTTAAAATCATACACAAAAGCTGTTAAACTTTTATTGAATGAAAATTTAGGAAATACAAATGATATTAACGCAAAGAAAATTAAAAAACACGCTCTCAGATTTTTATATTTGCTTGTTCAATTTTAAAAATTGAGTCGGCGACAGTCACGTATGTTACAAAATTAGGGTATCTACGCTTCCTACCAAGTTTATAAGTAAAAGGGAAATAAAAAGTATACCATGCCTAGGGAGGCTATGGGTCCATGAATGTATAGCACACAAAATATATGATTTGATATAGCTTATTTTCTAATAAAGTGCCGGCGACATCGATTGCACGCTTTTATTGACTTTGAGTGTTTAATGAACACGGCTACATTCTTCTTTTATTAATTCATTATGCACACCTTTCGTCAGTATTGATGTTTTCTCTTAATTGACCGATATACATATTCTAGCACTTGTGAGTTTATCATCTTTTGAAGCTCACGTGATACTTTTCAAATATTTTTATTAGAGATGTCATCGAGTATTCGACAATCACTCGGTCATACCGATCATCGACTAAATTTTTCACAGTCGAGTACTCGTTAGAATAGCCTTTTTAGATAATGTTCATAAATCCTTACAGCTATATCTCCCGAAAAGGGGGAGAATGTTCGCGACTGTGAATTAAAACTTTACCTCTCCGAAAACTCGTACCCTGATGGCAATCCAATTATTTGATGGTCTATGAAGGAAAACGGCTTTCCTTTCCTGGCAGTCCTCGCTGGTGAGTTTTTGTTCGTGCCTTCAGAGAGAATTGTTTTCATCGACTGGACAATTGGGAGACAAAACTTAGAAATAGGCTCTCGTCCAATATTTGTCGACCAAATTATTTTTGGTTTTGAACAAGAATATATTGTACATGCATTGAAAAAAAAAACCCTTATATATATGTTTACATGATTCTTTTTATGCCTGAGTACACGTACATTTTAATTGTTGCTTGTACAGCATTTCCGTATCAAATTTTTTTTATCGTGTTGGATTAATTACGGTTATCGACAGCCTTTCGTCCCCTGCCGTGTACTTGACTATCAAGGTGCGCCGAGGTGTGACTCATGCATGAGTTAGGTACACTTGTACCATATCAGTTCGTTTTTTGACTGCGTACTTGACTATCGCTCGACTAAAGCGTCCGAGTAAAATTGACATCCCTAATTTTTTATGTTCTGATGAATGTTTACATGTAACTATATTTGTCCAATTGAAACTTAAACTGGCATGTATATAAACAGTGTGATTCGATAAAATAACAGGTTTGTGATAATATTTTTTTAAAACATGATATTTATTAGTTATCTAATTTTATGTTACTCATATTTTTGTTCTTGAATTGCATTATATATTTTTTTTAACTTAGGAAAGCATTGCCCCCTCCCCCGTAAATCCGCTAATGATTACAACACCTTTGTGGAATCTTTGTGAGAATGTCAACAAATCAACTGAATATGAAAGATACAACATTGGCGTCCTCATTGCATTTCACAAGCTTACATGTAAAACACAATGCTTTTTCCATACAATGTCATATTTATTATCAAAATGAATACTCATTGTATCTGAAAATCCACGAGGAAATTTAATGAAGAACTTAATAATATTAAATGATACAGTTTTTTCTCCTTTAAGCCATTCGAGTAAATATTGACTTCGTTAATTAACTACCTTAGCAATACAACGACGTCAAAATGACGTTACAATGTAAATGCATTCATTTCATTGCTATATTTAGAAGCCCGTAGAAAGAAAGTGCGTAGAGGAAATCGGATAAAATTAATTGATTTAGAAAGCAAATTTTGTAGCCTTTTGACCCCCAAAAGATTTTAAATTTTGGAAACAGGGCCATTTTTCATGATTTCTGGCTTTAGTCCTTTGCAGCAAGGAAGTTTGTTGACTTCCGATCACAAACAAAAGTTAAGGTTTGTACATATTTGATGAAATCAAATGATTTTGACGCCCACTAAAGATAACATACAACTAATTGATAATCAAATTTAACTAAATTTTTTGCAGTTGCTGTCAGGGAAAAAGGATGCTGAAAATCTGAGTGTTCAGGACCTGGGGAAAGAGTTGTTCCAGAGATTCTCCCCAGTCCTGAACAATCAGATTGAACAAACTACAGTTGTTTTGGTGAGTAACTTAATTAACAATTCATTTTTTACACACCAATCTTTAGACGTGGCATATTATGGTACAGTGATGTATATACGTCAGTCTGTCTGAGCGTCCTTTCGGGGTTTTCTGTTTCTAAGTTTATTTCTCTGTCACATATCAAACTTAAACTTGCTATGTAGCTTCTGTGTGGATCACTCAAAAGGAGTTTTGCCCCTTTATTTGAACATTATTGTGATATGGAGGGTACATAAGTTGTCCTCTCTCAATTTTCAAGTGAGGACCATCATGTTTTGCAGAGTGTTTTTTTATGTAATTTGTCTACATTAGTGCTAATCATTTCAGAGAGCCTTCTGCCATGAACAAAAGCTATTCAAGAAGAGGCGAAGTGAGGTTTCCACGTGAATGGATTTCTGGTCTGAATTTAAGACATTCAGAAGGATGGTGGAGGAGGGCCAGGATCCATTGAAGTGGGAAAGGCTGATGCCCAGGGAAGAAAAGAGGATTGAGAGATATCAAAAGCTCCTCTGTGAGTTTATATTTTCAATGTTACATTTTTACAATTAAGAACTGGACAATTATGCCTACTATAGTTTTGAAATCCAATTCTCTGAGGGGGGGGGGTCCAAACAGACTTTGCTAAGTTTATTACAATTTGAAAGTGTACACATACATATAGACTACTCTTTCAATTATTCTTTTATACAAAAATATTTCTATTTCAGAGATTAAAAGAAAGAAGAAGAATATGCAATGTGCAGTGACCACAAATAAAATTTAAATTAACCTGATCAAATGCCTTGAGATTTGTTCATGTTAATCTATATTCATGACTAAATAATTTGCAGCTTATTAGAATTCAAATCAATTATATATATTATTTATCTCCTGATATAAAAATTCATGTGAAGTTCATGCGAATTATATGTGAAATTCACGTGAAAATCATGTGAATTTCATGTGAAAAATCATGTGGAATTCACATGAATTTCACGTGAATTTCATGTGAAATATTTTCATGTGAAATTCATGTGAATTTCACATGAAATTTTTCATGTGAATTCACATTTGATGCTCTTTTTATGTGAAATTCACGTGAAATTTTTAACGTGAAATTCACATGAATTTCACGTTAAAAATTTCAATTTTATATTGATAATATATTTTATATATTATAACATGAACAAATGTGAATTTCACGTGAGGCACATTTGCCTGTGTAGAAGAACTCGAAAATACAAGAAGCTATCATAAAGAGACAGAACGATTTGGCAAACTTTGATCAGAAAAACTTGCTTGAGCCAACCGCTTCTGTCTTTTCTACATGCAGGCTCCGGCCGCCCAATAGAACAACATTTAAGTACACGGAACAATTTTTATTGTTACTCGGCATAGGATAATTATGATTTTTTTCACATACAGGTAACTCTCGAATTATCGCCACTCAATTCATCGCCATTTTCGTTATAACGCCGCATTTTTCTAGGAACATTTTTCCTGTTACTTAAAACTCTCGTTAAAACGCCAAATTCGCTATCGCCATTTGCCGCAGTGTTTTCATTACAAAAGTCCATTTCAACGTGTTAATTATCTCGATAAACCGCCATGGGTGCACGGGGTCAGTGAAGCAGTAAATTGGTCATTATCGATCTCCAGCGTACACCTGGACAGAAGGATCCCAGTAATTGCTGTATTGAATAAATAACTCGAGATGAACTGTAATCAAGTTGTTTATACATCATAGAAACACATTTCAATTTAGCTATGGCTTCGCCACGAAAGAGGCGACATCTTAGCAGCAAAGGATGCAATTCTTGTCAACCCTGACCCAATCTCTAAAGGCTCGCCTGCCAGGAAACGGCACTGCAGTGCACTCAATACTGACTTAGAAAAGGCGTTGTTTATGTGGTTTACGCAAGTCAGGACCAAAAAAAAACCATTCCTGTTACCGCGGATATGATAATTGAAAAGGGAAAACAGTATGGTGCAGAGCTAGGAATATCCAATTTCAAATATTCTGAAGGGTGGCTAATTCGTTTCAAACAACGTCATGGAATTTCTTCCAGAATTATAAGCGGTGAAAGTGCCGGAATTGATGTGAGTTTGATTACTGATGGCCGGAAAGAGGCAATAGAAGTGTTGAAAAATTATGATTTGAAAGATATTTATAACATAGACGAGACAGGATTGTTTACCGAATGTTACCCGATCGCTCACTTACATAAGTATTGTAAATAGAGGAAAGATAACTCTTACATATACAAGAACGATAACTATATTTCTTCAAGATGGCAGTAATTCAATTCATCGCCAAATTCGTTATAATGCCATAATTTCATAAGAACAAAAGGTGGCGGTTTATCGAGAGTTGACTGTATATAAATTTGGTTCACAACCATAACTATTAACTCAGCTGTAATGTCTGATCATATTATCACTATCATAAACAGTAATGATCAACAGCCATGGCACAAATAAGATGTTCGATAAAACTTGAAGACTCATAAATGTACTTATTTACAGCATAATTGACCCTCAAATAATTACCATAGTGATAATAATAACTTAGTTTAGAGCAATACATCAAGGGTGGGCATTGGTTGGACCCCCCCCCCCTTTTATGCACAGAGAGAGAGAGAGAGAGAGAGAGAGAGAGAGAGAGAGAGAGAGAGAGAGAGAGGCTACTGTAATTTATGAAATAAATGTCTAATGCGTTTGAATGAAAAAGTAGTTCAAAATTACTCGGCAATCTCTGAACTAATTCTGCTCGCTAGATAGATTCTCGCTCATTTGCTTTCATCTGTTTACCTTCACTACTTACCCACCCACACAACAATGCTTACAAATTTACAAACAAAAAGTCTATCACAAAGCATGTTCATTAATTAATGAGTGAATGAAAGTATATTCTACTTCAATTTATACAATAAGTACATTTTCGGGCCATTTTCTGAAGGAACTCTGTTAAATAAATCATCAAAATGAGTATGTTTCTCTCCCTGTGTGTATGATTCTATGTACAAAAAATGTATGAGTGTGGTATCACCCTGGACCCCCCACCTAAAAAAATTGTTGCATCCTCCCCATGACCTAGAAAATATTGATATAACATTGAAAATGTTCTAAATAGATCTCCTTAATTTTGTTGCTATTGGTTAAATGTCAAATGTGGATCCAGACTTTTTTTTTATTTGGATGAAGGG